>NW_026067897.1:713133-829922 GCF_014885135.2 Alexandromys fortis | reverse complement strand
TTTTTTTTTCTTTTCGAGACAGGGTTTCTCTGTAGCTTTGGAGCCTGTCCTGGAACTAGCTCTTGTAGACCAGGCTAGTCTCTAACTCACAGAGATCCGCCTGCCTCTGCCTCCTGAGTGCTGGGATTAAAGGCATGCACCACCACCGCCCTGCCCTAGGCAGGATTTTAATAATAGTTAATTGCTATTGCCTGGTGTAGGTTTAATGACTTAAAACCTTAGGTTGATTGAGAAGCTCCAGATAAGAAGGTGAGTTGAGTGATTATACCTGTGGGCTGTTGGAATCAGGGAGATTTTGAGAGGAGGATCAACATACCAACCCCTGCTGGTATCTCGGACTTTGTGACTGCAGGAGAATTGACCTGCAGATAGAACCTTCCTCCCCAAAATTCCCCTTTCCTGGCCTATTAGACCTCCAAGTCCCCTGTGGCACATTCGCATTATCTCTATTTGCATGGAGATACTGTTGTCCTTCAGTTGTTCTGACTAAAGGAACAATTCTGCTTCATGAGAAGTGGGTCTGTTTAACTTATTTTAGGTTACCTTCATTAATCCTGATCTAACACAAGTGTTCTAAAAAGACTTAGACCTACTACACCAAAGCCCAAAGAACTCCAGAATAATAATGACTGAAAAGGCCATTTTCAAAAAGAATCTTAAAATAATCTTCAAGGTCAACTGGACTAGACTTGGATTCATGCAAGTAATTCTAAATTGTTTCTTTGAGTGAGTTTCCAAACAACTTTAAGGGAAGAGGGAAGACACACTCTGAACATAAGTGGCATTATCCTATGGACTGTGACTCCAAGATTAATAAGAAAGGGAGAAGGAATCTGAGAACTGGCATCATTGTTTTCTGCTTCCTGGTTGTGAACACAGTGTGAGCAGTTGTCTCATAATCTTAGCTGTGACTAGAACCACTGTTGCCAAAAGAATTCCTCCCGTGATTGTTTTCATAATTGAGTAAAAATAAATTCTTATGTACATAAACTGCTTTTGTTGCCCATTAAGAAAATTAACCAATATAAAAAAATTGATACTTCAAGGTGTGGTCATCATTCTGCTTTCTGAAACATGTTTTTCAAAGGATTTTGGAACTGTATTGTGGATTAAATGTGGGAGAGTTTATAGCTATGGGACACAAAAGCACTAACACACTGCAAGCAGAATTTTACTGCCTATTCTAGTGGAAGTGAGGATGACCAGAATTGTGAGAGAAATGCACAGTGAAGTTCTGGTCAACGAGAATTCAGAAGCTAAGGAAGACGCTTGGAAATCTTGCTATAATACATCATGTGAGCTTTGGGATAAATTTCTATCTGATTTCTGCTGTAGATGGGAGTTTCTGTCCTTCCCGGTCCCACAACTGTACAGTCGCAAATAAACACACAGAGGTTTATATTAATTATAAACTGACTGGCCTATTTTTCAGGCTTATTATTCACTGCCTCTTACAACTAAACCCATAATTCTTATCTATGTTTAGCCATGTGGCTTGGTGCCTTTTCTCATTATGGCATTCTCATCTTGCTTCCTCTGTGTATGTCTGGTTACTGCCTCTCTGCCTTTCCTCTTCCCAGAATCCCCCTAGTCTTGTTGCCCCACATTTGCTTCCTGCCTGTCTACTGTTTTATTAAACCAATACCAGTGACAAATATTTACAGTGTGCACAAACCTTATTGCACAGCATTCTGCCTGTGTACTGGAAACATGAGTGGAGTCAAGGCAATGGATAGAGTAGTATGGATAAAGATACTTCAAGAAAGCATTCTATCCAGGCAGTGTCTTAGTTACTCTTCACTGCACCAATGAGGCTTACAGAGACAGAGTACAGAAAGATATAAAAAGAGAAAAGGAGTGAAAATATGCCTAAAATTAGAGAAAGGGTGAATGCATAGGAAACAAACTTAATTGATAAACATTACAGAGAAATCTCAGACTCTGAGCCTTCGTGATAGCATAGGGAAGAGAAGAGTGAGTCTCTGTCCATCAAAGGCTTTACCTTGAACTGAGCCTTTCATTTGAAAGAAGAGAGTTTATACCAAACATGTCCATTGAGGGGTTTCCTGTTTCAAAGGAGTGTCTAGAAAATGTTTCCAAGATAAACAGAATCTTTATCCTCATCTCGTTGGGGGGGGGGAGCTATATCTTGAGAGTTCAGTAGAAGTTGCCAGTGTAATATCTGTGCTTTAGCTTTACAGACACAGAAGGTAAAATAATTATAGAGTTTCAGAGGATCCTAACAAGGATACAGAAACCTACTTAATCAGACAATGAGTTGCAAGGTCAGACTCCCATTACAAGCCATTGTATGAAGTCGTGATGGTGAAACCTAAGATATTCCAGGCTATAGAGATGCCAATATAGGGCAGTATAAGTACAGTCTAGCTGTTTTGATAAGGTTCACTTTCTCTGCAAGTTAAAGAATTAAAAGACAGGAAAACTGGAACACCAGAGGTAGCAGCAAAGAAATCTCATACACTGCAGACAGAAGCAGACAGCAACAGATAGAATCAGCAGTTGAAAAAAAAGGTGTTTATTAGAAATGAGGAAACACACACAAGCAGCAGACACATAGAGAAAAAAACTGTCTGCAAAACACAGAAAGGATTCAGGGACCTGAAAATGTCCAGTCTCTTCTCCAGAGAATTTTAGAGATTCTTTAGAATCTTCCTGTCTGACTTAAGCTTGGTCAGTGTGAAGAGAGATAGGCTTAATGATTGGCTCACACGTGTTGTGCAACACGTCCTGATACGCCTTTGAACTTGTTGAGCCAGTCCATCAACAAGGACCGGCTGACAGGAGGAAAATGCCTACAAAGCCTTTGTTTTAAGATGGAAGACTTTTGTCTGGGTTGTGGTAAGAAAAAATAGACCTTCCTAACATTTCACTACTTTTATTACCTATTCATAGTTCCTCTACATAGCATAAATTCTAACCGGTCTTAATAAAAACCTGGAGTCAGATATAAGGGTAAATGCTGAAAGATCACAGAGACAAAGGAGCAAGCTACATTGCTTCTTAATGTGCCAGTTCTTCAGCCTGAAGGGAAGGGGCTGAGCTCCTATTTCCTCCTGTCCTATATTCCTCTTTCTGCCCAGCCTTATCACTTCCTGTCTCTTCCTCCCTAGTGCTGGGATTGAAGGTGTGCACCAACACTGCCTGCCTTGCTCCACCCTCTGATTATCAGGCAAGCTTTAATTGTTAGAGCACTAGCAAAATATCAGCACACCTCTATGCATCTGTCTACCTACCAGGGAATAAGTCTAACTCTTGTCTCACGCAAAAACTGTGAGACATCTCCCAAGCAAAACTAAAAGTACAATGTGGAGTCACACAAGAGAGGCTACACGTGCTTCATGTAGCATGACTGGAAAGGAGGCTCAATGCCAGCTCATTAGAGCATACACGATGCCATCATGCACACTAATACAAGATAAAGAATGGTAGGATTTGCTGTTTGGCATGTTCTGTTTCAGTCTGGAATTTTTGTCCAATCTTTTTATTTTTGGTAGGTCCCATATATCAGTTTGGAATGGAAATCTACTTGGTGGCATTATATATTAGAAATGTGTAATTCTTTTTAATTTTTTAGAGGTTCACAGTTAGGAGATTGTCTATGTGTTAGCTTTCTACTTAAAGATTTTAGGCTATTTTAGAACTGTTAAGATTTTGGGAATTATGCACACATTGTAAATGCATTTTGCATTCTGAGATGTCTGGAAGCCACTGAGGAACAAGGGTGAAGTTTGATTGGCCCACAACTATTGGGAAACATACCCTGATCCAGTTTAAAAGTGATGTGTTATGGATGTCAAGTTGACAAAAGGTGTTGTGTTGCTTAGTTATTTACTGTTTCTTTGACTGAATTTGGAATCTCCATGGAAATACACTTTTGGGTGTTTAGAGGGAAATCCAGAGAGATTTAGCTGAGTAGGGAAGATATTTCCAGAATGTATGGCACTTCCCTCTGTACTAGAGTGAAAGACAAATTAAATAAGAGAATAAAATGAACTGAGTACTTTTCTTTGTCCTTACTGAGGACACAAATAAGCAGATATTTCTCATATTCTTACCATTCTTTCTCCCATGCTTGCCCTCCTGTGATGACCTCCATTCTGCTACTGTAGAGAAAAGCAAATGCTTCTTTACCTAAGTTTCTTTCATCAGCTATTTTATTACAGAAATGAATAAAGAATATTGACAATTTTAGAAATTAAAAAAATTAATCTAGCATATAAACCAGCAAGAGGCATACAATCTTTTCATTTATTTCTGCATGAAATTTTTTATACTTTTCATCTCGTTAATATTCAAATGTAAGAAGAGGTCAAGGATTAGATTTTATTTCAGAAATTTTTAGTCTGTCTTGAAATTTTGAAGTTTGAAGCTTATATGCATTCTGAAAACAACAACAAGAAAGTATAATTGTCTTATTCCATCACAAGTCAGTGTGAAGTAGCACTTCACAGGATCATTGACTTGGTTCCAGCTGGTGTTTTTGTACTCTCTTCATTGCTCACATGCTGAAAATATGCCTTAACAGTTACATATGTGATAGCTTTTACTTCTTTTCAAAAATTTGGAACTGTAAGTGTAACTAATGCTTCGACCCTCTCCACAATATTACATATCAGATATTATCAATATGAACAAATAAATATGTGCTCACATATGCCATAGGAATTCTATAAAGTGTCTGCACAAATAATTTAATAAAGGAGATTTGTGTGTGTGTGTGTGTGTGTGTATGTGTGTGTGTCTTCTTTCCTAATGAGTGAGAGAAAAGATTCAGATGTGGGTTCAACAAAACACAGATGCATTTTGGGAGTTAAGGAGTTTCTTAGTAGAGCCATTAGAAGAGATGGGGGATAATGAATTTATTAGAGAAGCAGACAGATGGACAGATAGACAACATCACAAGGTCACTGAGGAGAGTTTAGACCTTAATACTAGAGAAAGAGTATAGAAACAGGGAGAAGTAGGCCACTGGGTAGAGGAAATTAGGGCCCAAGTGGCACAGTGTGAACTCTTGTTGTAACTTGCTGAGGTTGGGAGATGGTTTATAGTACAATCTGCAGTCAGATACTCTGATTGCCGGGTAGAAGGAAGGAATGGGTGGTGGGATGAAGGAGTGGGTGGTGGGATGAAGGAGTGGGTTGTAGGAAGAAGGAATGATGGTAGGAGGGAAGAAATGGTAGGGAACAGAGTGTGTGACCCACAATAACTCCCTGTACTGGATGAGCAACCCTGGTAACTAAGAGTCTGTTAGTTAGAAATTCACAGACATTGTCTCAGTTGGGTCCCTCCTATTGTCAGTGACAGGGCAGTGACTGCTGCAGGAATTATGGCTTGAGTACCCGTTAGATTTCAACATTTCATTCATTAATTTGTCTAAAATAATTCAACTATTTTGTTACTTTCAAGTATAATTTCAGAAGTTAAGGTGCCTTTTAATTGAAATTGGTTGTTAAGAAGAATTATTTTTTTCTTTATCTGTGTTGTGATTATCTGTGATTGAAAAGTATTTTACTACAGCTGGCTTCAGAACTGACAAATACACAATTGAAATCAAGATGTTTTGCTAAACCATAGATAATCTTGCTTCTAATAATGAAAGGAAACCTTAATTTTTCTCCCCTAAGCGTAACATCCTAAATGCAATCTTAAATGCAATCAATATCTTTTAGTGAAAATCAAGATCAATGAAATACAAAGCAATCTCACTCAGGATGAGAACAGGCGGGGACCTTTGGTGCCTCTTAAATGATTGCACATGTCTAATTTTAGCAAACCTTTCCATTCATGTGTCCTTCCTGATAACATTGTTCTCTGACCAATACCAAGGTTGACTTTTTTCATTTTCCCCAAGTTCAACTAAAAAGATCAGTTGTGTTTAAGCAATATAACCCTTGATACACTATGTATGATTGATGGGTAGTCATGGTAATTTATTGTTATTCTAAGTCAACTCAATGCAAAGTTTTTATGATTAAAATTTGGGAGCTGATTCTTTTTTTTATGAATCTTTCTGTGTTGTCTGCTGTGATGGTTGAGAACGGAAATTCAGTATAACCTAAAAGATATTAGCATATTTTAAAATCAGCTTGCAGAAGGGTGAAGGGCTATAATTTCCCTTTGCTAGCAATTTGTCTATAGACTTTGAAGTGGAATCCTATCAAGAAAAGACTTGGGACCTTATCAAAGGGAGAGATCAATTGTACACTGGTAGATTATTTAACAGTCATTTTGTCACGGGTAATTTTGAACTGGAATCAACACTAGAGCCCATTTCCCTTTAAAACAACACAGAAATTTCCATATTATTTTTTGTATATAATTATTTTCTCAAACTTAGATTTTCATTTTCTATTGTCTTCATCATATACATAGGATATAAAAATGCATGTAAACATACTAAGAATTAATTTATTTATGTTCATAACTAATACAGTGTATGGCTGATTTTTGAAAAAAGAAAGGTTGTGGAACAAGTTACAAAAAGGGATTACTTCCTAGTAACCAATAGTTAATAAAAGTCTGTTTTAGCTTGTAGGTAGTACATTTGGCATAAATTTTAGTTTATCCCAAAGAAAGATTCTGACCATTCACATTGAACACCTTGGCTCCACATATGCTTTTGTTCTTTTCTTACAGCTGTAACCAAATGCCTGACAAAGGCAGCTTACAGGAGGAAGGTTTTACTTTGATTCAGAGTTTGAGGATATGCAGTCCACCATGGCAAGAAGGCATGATCTGAGGCAGCTCCATGAGGCGGAAATGTGAGGCTCTGTATCTCTCAGAGGCAGTGGATATGAAGAAAGCACAGTGTTAGCCTAACTGCCTTTATTCTTTGTTCAGGACCCCAACTGATGGGAATGGTGCCACCCTAATTCAAAACAAACCTTTCGTTGGCCTTAATTTATCATCCTGGGATATGCCCTCACAGGCACACCCTAAGGTGTAACTTATTAAAACCCAATCAAGTTGATAACCACAATTAATTATAAGGTATACAAACAAGTTAGATTTGGTTGAAAAGATTTGGTTGAAAAGGTATCACAGCTTAGTAATCAGGGACAAATTCAAATCAATATGTTTAGCAGTCACACATTACATTTTGAAACAACTGTTTCTGTGTTACATAGTCATATTTTTTATCAGTTTATTAAAGTATTTGTTCAGTACAATGGCTTTCTTCAAGCATATATTTTCTTGTCATATATTTGAGTTAGCTTTTCATCACTATGATGAAACTCGTAATATAACCAACTGAAAAGAAGAAGGTTTTCTTTTGCATGTGTTTTCAGAGATTTCAGAGTTGTCACTCAGATTTATAGTTATGCAGCCTGGCAGAAAAAAAATGATCTAATCTCATGGTGTAACAAAAAATGAAAGAACCATGTTACAAATTCACCTTTAAAGGCATAAGTCTAATAACCTTATGTCCACCAACCATGCCCTACTACTGAAGACGTACAACCACCCAGTGGTGAAATCAACTGGTTATGTCGTTTAGTCAGGGTCATGGTAGTATATAGGAGGTGACATCGAGTGTTCAACAGGCCAACCTACCAGATAAGTGATTCTCTGATGAGGAGCCCCACGTGGTATGGCGATGGGGTCACTGGCTGTACAAAAATGTTTGTCTCTCTATAACTTCTCTCATGAGTTACTTCATATCTTCTCTAACAATAGTTTTGGGTGTTTTCCCATTGCTTGCACGGTTTATCTTGTGAAAATATTCTATCTACTGGGCACACATATATCTGTGGATGGTCAGGAATATGACTTCTCATTAATTTGTATAATTTTGACATATAAAAATATACTGGGATATGTTTCATCACGAGATCTATTGTTCCACGAGGCTGTAAGACACCTAAACCCTGCTTTGTTCCTTTTACTCAGACCCACACAAGAAAATAACAATTTCTCCTCAGTCTAAGGCAAACTTCACAAAATTAGGTCATTTATACCTCAGAGCAAGTTCAAACTAGACTAAAGATTTTGTAAATGGATCTTACGTTAAAAACTTTATAATTATGCACAAGGCCAGAGTCAAAGGTGTCTAACCAAGGTTATTTACACAAAACAACCTAAAAAGTTCATGCCAATTCTTCTCCTGCCAAGTCTGGCTGATAGAGACCTATGCCTCAATGCTTACTTCACTGGACATTGTGCTCTGACCCTCTGGTACCAATCTTACTCCATAAACCTTGCAACACTGTGTTGCCCTATTAAAGACTCTGCCCATATCACTCACCCAAAGGAATGCACTTTTGATCAATGAGATGTAACTCCTGTGATTTTTTTTGTTATTGCTTCATCTCCTGTTTAAAAAGAAAAAGTGTATTTAGGGTAGAGGAAGAGAGAAGCAGAGAGAATTGAACGGAGAACTGAGTCAAAGGAAAATTAGATAGAATTAGAGTCGACAGAAGAATGAAGAGCCTGACTCAAACAGCACGTGTGTGAGTTCATTCCATATCCCTGCAGACTAGAGTTTTTCTACATTCCCTTTGTCTAAGCTGTAGCATCTGACCTGAACCTGGGGATGTAGTTTTGTGAGCTGAACTCACAAGCTATCAATATCCTTTCATGTACATCATTTCCAAAAAGAATACAATCATTGCCTTGCTTTCTAAGTTAACTGGGATATTGATTGCTTCTTAGAAAAACTTTATGACATTCATTCATTTTTTTTTTTTACTTAATGGAAAAATTTGAGAAATGTGAGTGTTAACTTTTTAAAAGCTTAACACAATTTAACAATGATTATATCTACACTGGGATTTCTTTAAATTGATATAATTTTTATTAGGACTTTGTTTTCATTGATTTTTAAATCCTTTAAATTATTTATATAAACTTTTAAGACTTAGACAGGTGTTTTTATAGTACTGTGCTAAAATAGTCTGATAAAAACAGCCTAAGGCCCCTTGCTGGCCAGGGACCTTGCAGACATAGGAAAAAAGACACAAGTAAAAAATGTTCAAGTAACTCTCAGATTTGAGTACACCACAATGTTTGTAATTGTGTTACTCACACTATTTACAGAGATGATGTTCACATGGCAGGCACATTTGTATGTGTTCTCACTTTTATACACTGATTTGTAAAATAGGGCTTAAAGTGAATTTGCATAGAGAAATCCAGATTGAAATACAAAAAGAGAAAAAAATCAAAATTTAGAAATGTTAGTGACAACACTTACAAAGATTCCTGCAATTTTATTTTAGCAATGTTGCCTTCATTACAATTAGGCATCATGGATAAAAAAAAAACTTTTTCCAAATATGTACCATTACCATAAATATAGAATAAAAGTCCTAATAAGCAATGTAAGGGATAATTTCCCTTTAAAGGAAAAAAACTGGCATCTCGATATTGAGCCCTTCCTCTACCATTCAGAGTCTCAGCATTAGGATAGAGTAGTGTCCCATGGTGTACCTTCCCCAAGTGCTCATATTTTAATGCTATTTGGAACAAAGCAGAAAAAATGGTGATGTAGTGATTTTTTTTCTCCCTCAGTTGATTTCCAAACGGTGCCAAGTGATTGCTTAATGCAATGCAGAAAGAAAGCTAAACCACCCTAAAGAGTGTAATGTCCATTAGTGCAGAATTTCGCTCTGAGGTGTAATTTTAATTTAAACTTAATGACTCCACACAGTATTCTTTGTGCCTGCTGTGCATAATACTATTAGAAAAGAACATATTCTTTGTATTGACTACTTTGGAAATTTCCTTGATTAGGTGAATTACATGCCTGCCATATCCGCAGCATTTAGATTTTCCACGTTATTCCAAGATGGGGTGACTAGGATAAAGAACTTTTCTCTACTTTCCCTATTTTATTCCTTGATAATGGGTAAATTTCTTCTCATAACTTGCTGTTTAATAGGAAAATAGGATCATATTTTTTGTCTTCATAATTCAAGCAACTGAAAAATTTAAAGAAACAAGCAAAACCATGAAAGTGGTTTAAAAATTATTATGGTGTTACTTATCAAAGAAGCATCTGCAGATCATGAAGACTGACCACGAGCAAACCCCCAGCAAGAAATATTTATGTCTAGGCATTGCTTAAAAAAGCTTACCTGTGTGAGTTTTCATTCAAGCTATGAGGCGGGATTATAACAGAAAATGATTCTTATCTCTTTAATATCTTTGGTACTTACTGATCATTTTAAAATTATGTCTTTGATATTTTTATCAGAAAGACAATTTTGTTATGATTCAAGTAAACAAAGTTTCTGAATATACATATAAGTATTTAGCAAGCTATTTGGTTCTCAAGTAGTAATGAAAATTATGAATTTATCCAATATATTCTATGCTCTGGTTAATTAGATGATGGTAAAGAAAGTTACAAAGATGAGGAATTAAACTGAAGATTCGTTTCTGAGTATTTTACATTCTTCGAGTTCATGAAATTTGGATACGCTGCAAGTTTCTAAAGAATATCCTTATGGACTTCATGTGTATCTTTATGATAGTAGTTCATACTAAGAAATCTGGAATTTTGTCCCTGGTCTTTTAAGGCTTGGTTCACGTGGTCAGAGAGGTGCACAAAAGAAACCTTGTCTAGGCAGAGAAAACCTTGTAACATGTACAATTTGTTTGAAAATGTGCTTAGATGCTGAAGAAAGAAAAAAATGAGTAAAGGCAGTCAGAGAAAATAGTTTAAAAATAATAAAGTAAAATCTTTAAAGAGAAAGTAAAATAGTATAAGAAGAATATGTCATATAAACATGGGGAATATTATAACAGTATATAGTGAGTCTGGACACTATAAAATTTTTTATTAAATTTTTTAAATGCTAATGAACAAAAACCAATAGTTACTGAGAGACATTGGATTATGAAAAAAAGCTGTTGTATTAAACCAGCCAATATGTTTTAAGGATTCTTAACTTTAAAATAGAAATCAATAAATTCGTTGCATTGATATAGATGTTAAGCCTTTCTTTCCACAGGTAAAAAAAAAAATGCTATGGATTCCTTTAAAATTAATAAGGATCGAGACCAGCCTGGTCTACAGAGCTAGTTCCAGGACAGGCTCCAAAGCCACAGAGAAACCCTGTCTCGAAAAAACAAACAAAAAAAAATTAATAAGGATCTTTTACTAGGGAAGATCTCCTGAAAATCTTGGCTATAAAGAAGAGAAAAGAAACCAAGAAAGACTACAAGGCAGGTGACATATACGCTGATCCCAGTACATAGGAACAACTCGGAGACTGGATGAGATATGATAAATCTTGTTGGCTATAGAGTCTTGATGACAGTTTGATTATACAGTAGTGTGGGAGGTCCTTCTGTCTATGTGCAGTTTTCATTGGTTAATGAATAAAGAAACTGCCCTGGCCTGTTGATAGGGCAGAACTTAGGTAGGCAAGGAAGAGGAAACTGAATTATGGGAAAAAGAAAGCAGAGTCAGAGAGAGATGCCATGGATCCACCGGAGACAGACACTGTGAATTTTACCAGGTAAGCCACTGCCACATGGCAATACACAGATAAATAGAAATGTGTTAAATAAAGATGTAAGAATTAGCTAATAAAAAAAAACTAGAGCTAATGGGCTAAGCCGTGATTAAATTAATACAGTTCCTGTGTGGTTATTTTAGTCCTGAGCTATTTGGGTGGTCAAGATGAAAACGCAGGCCCTCCTCCAACAATACAGTCCAAATGGACTTATAAAGTTGGCAGATGTTTTTTACCTGCTCAGTATACACACAGAAGAGAATCATCTTTAGATGACTTGTGCAAACCACACATTCCGTACTTGTGTTAATGCAGATATGTATGTTATCTTTAGAAGTTTGTAGATTTTCAGAACAAAAATACCATATGTATGTTACCTTTAAAAGTTTGTAGCTTTTCAGGGGGCAAAAACACCAGACACTGATGAAGAAGTAGCTCAGGTGATCTAGCCTCACAGAATGCCTCTGTTACCATTTCCTCAAAAACCTGCATCCAGGACAATTTCAAAGTGGTTAACTAAGATGATCTCAGCTCACAGACAGCTTCAGTCAGAGCTTTAATTAAGCCTCGCGCTTTTCAACCACAGAACAACAACAACAACATAAAAATGGTGAACGAATTATCTCAGGACTTAAACGTTATCTTAATTTTCTCTTGGTCCCCTAAAGATACCAGATTCTTAAAGAAGCAATTTGTAGAACACAACATCCCCATTTGTGAGAGGTGAGGTGGGTGCTTTTTGATTATTGAATGGGTCTAGATGTTTTCATCACATAATGGGGTTGGTTACAAGTCATTATTGGGTATGGTCAGGTAGAAAACTAAACAAAGGAGATTACAGTAGGGGATCCCTTTTTAGACAGAGAAAGGAAGAGGTAAAGGAATGATACAATAATAAGGTAGATTATTGAATCTACTTTTAAACTTGAAAGCAACTGCAAGTTTCAAATATTTTACATTTGTATGGCTGGAGTTTTGCATAGTGATACAAATTGAAGGTTATTTTTATTACAATGTGCTGTAAAAATGAAATGTAGAGTTCTAGTGCTTAAAAGCTACTGTATTACAAACTGTTGAGGATAGCTAAGAAATGCCGATTAGGACTTCTTCACCTAAAGAAATCAAAATTGTCATCATGTAAGGTATGTTTTCAAGGTTAAAAAGATAGATTTTGGATATGTAACCTTCAAATACAACATAGATTTAAAGACTATGCCATTTAAATGTTTTAATAGCATAAAGGTTTTTATTACAGTGAGATGTGTATTCTCCTGGCACATCTACTTCAGAGAAGATGACAGGCGTTGAACAACCTCTAAATGGAGTTTTATTTAAATGTGCCAGAGCTAGCCACTGAGCAAGAAACTGTCCTTGCCTTTACTTCTGAGAGCATGGTGTCTAAATTAGACATGCAGGACTCAAACGAAGTCAACTGCCAAATTTTGTTAAGACAAGGTAGGCCAGCACTTCAAAAATCCTGCTTCACAGAAAGGTCTGTCACATATTCTGGGCCTGTAGGCCAGTGATAGATGCTTCAATGTTGCAGAGGAACCTTAGGTGACTCTCTAGACAGTCATTTGTCTCTGTCATTTCTATAGTTTTGGAATTTGCTTGCCCTCCACTTCCTGTTTACCCAGGTAATATTTTATCCTTCTCATGTCTCTGTTGGGGTTGAAGACAAGATAGTTATGGTTTTACAGGTTTTTTGGTACCAAATTCAGAAAAGAAACATACATAAGAGATATAAAGTTTATAAAGGTAGGGATACATAAAAGCTTAAGTTGTTTATCTAAGAAAACATGTTAAGGTCTAAAAAGACATTTTTGGGCAATACAAATTATCATAGAAAATGATTTAGCTATAAAAGTTGGACTCATTAAGATTAAATAGATAATATTCTCTCCAAATTAGTCAAATGCAAGAGGACTGGATATTGTGTGCTATGGTTATTACTTTAACAGGGCAATGATATATCATATTTGTTTATCCTGTAGATTATTACTTTAACCATGTAAAGGTATGTTACATTTGTTCATGCTCTTTTTTGTTTAGTTATGTAAGGATGTGTGCTAAATTGTGGAATGATGTGTTGCATCTGGTTCACCTTGTCTGCCTAAGGTTTATCTAATAAAAATCTGATTTAGCTAATAAAAAGCTGAATGGCCCATATTTAGGCAGGAGCGTGATGGGTAGGGCTAGCAAGCAGAGAGAGTACGTATAAAGAAAATCTAGTCAAAGAAGGAATGAAGAGAACTAGGGAGAAAGGGAGGGGAACACCGTGGGCCAAAAGCCAGGCAGCCACCAGCAGACATGGAGACAGCAGGGATATAAGATATGCAGAAAAAAAGAAAGAGAGAGAGACAGAGACAGAGAGAGNGGGGGGGGGGGAGGGAGGAACAAAGGAAGAAAGGCAGGTAGTGAGGAAAGGGAAAGGAAGGAAGGGAGAAGAGAGAAAGAGGGGGAAGAAGAGAGAGAGGGGGTAGAGAGAAACAATAAGCCTGATGCAAATCATAGATGAAGAGAAACAAGGTAAATCATAAGAGCTAGCAAGAACCGAGCCTAAGCTAGGTCTGAACATTTATAGCTGGTAGTAATGTCTCCATGTCATGCTTTAGGAGATGGCTTGTGGCTTAAAAGAAAGCCTGGTACTATTGTGTATATAATTCTTATTTGATAATTGTTCTTATTGTATACAGTTTTTCTGTGTTAGCACTGAAACCTTTAATTTTTATTTAGAAAAAAAGAAAGGAAGTTTTGTGAGTTAAACTTTTTGTATACTGTGATGATGTGTCTCTGCCAAGCAAGGTACCTTGTGTTGGTTTAATAAGAGCTGAGTAGCCAATAGAGAGGATTGTCTGGACATCCAGGCAGAAATAGGAAATCTAGGAAGGAATCGCAAGAGTGGAGATTTGCCGGTGAGACACGAAGTAATTTGGATGTACAGTATGGAGGAGAGGCAACAAACCAGGTGGCAGAACATAGATTAACATAAATGGGTTAATAACTGAAACATAAAATTTCTGTTTTAAGTGCTATGTGGCAACATGCCTTTGGTAAGAATAAGTTTTCCTAATTAATAAGAAGCCTTCATGTCATTATTTGGGAGCTGGTGATCAAAAGAAAAATTGATTATATTCCCCTTTCCATTTACTCTGTCCAAGACCTCCCACATACCTGCTTCTTGCACCCTTTCAAACTCATGGTCTAATTTTTCATCATTTTTTAATGCATGCAGTATCTAATATGAATCTTTATAACTTAATAATAAATCATGATTTAAACTTTAAGGGTATTAAATACAAAAGTCCAATTTATAAGGAGAATTAAAATATCTTGCATTTTTGGCACTATCTACATTCATTTAAGGCAAAGCATATATAAGTCTTCCAAGCAATGTTATGCACTGAGAGTAAAAGTGGAAGCCAGAGCTACAGGTGCAGTATCCATGGATGATTCATGAAAATTGCTACATTTGTGTGCAGCTCAATTTTAAGCACTGTACTACTTATTGATGGTATCTGTGACATAACATGTTAGATATCTAAGGTTTAAAAGAGCTTTAGGAAGTGCAGAAGGCATATGGAACAGTAACCACCTAAATGTCATGACAATTACATTCTTAAACACAAAGCAGTTCTAACTATTTAATAAGATATGCATGATAGGTGATTTACCAGCAGCCTGGCCTGGGTACATGAGGAGCTTACCAGACCTTACCCCCTTCCTGAAGATTTAAACCCAGATAATGAATCTGGAGAGGCATTTTTTCCTAGTTCTGTAGTCACTGGTAACATACTCACATTCCTGTAAACACTATGCCACCTATCCCTCTATCAGAAACTTAATAGAAGTCACTATATTAAAAAGAGAGATAGATGAAGGAATTGAAGGGAGTAAAATGGAGGAATAAAAAGACTAGCTGGAGTATGAGGTTTACAAGACAGAGTATTATTTTTAACAAGGGAGAATGTGCTCAAAGTACATAGTATTTAGGCCAATAAGCATAGTACTAAAGCCTACGGTGCATAATTAGTAAATGTTAATAAATATAACAGTGAAATGCAGACCAAGGAAGTTCAAGGAAATTGAACACATTATTTTGCCTAGTTAACTTATTTGGCTCTGCAAGAAATAAACATTGATTTATGGGTACTCAGATCATCTACAAACAACCATACCTTCTTATTACTTCACTAAGATCTATTGAGTAAGTTATTTTCCTAGTGGGAATTGTTACTCATAAAATTTGTTCTGCTTTTACTTTCTAAGCCTTAAGAACTTAAGCAAATAAAAAGTTGTCAGCAGCTTTGACTTCATCACCTTGTCCTGTTTTCTTTATAAATCCTGTTATTCTCAGTAATCATTTTATTTCTTTCCTTGGCTAGTGTCAGTAAAACATGGTACCTTTATGTTGATACATGGTTTTTACTTTTTTTCACCAGTATGTAGAATAGTGACTGGTAAGCTGCAAGTATTTAGTTAACATTTGAGGATGGAATGAATAAAATATAACCGTAGGTATTCATCTAGAGATCAATAACTTAACTTAGAAAGTAGCATTGCACTAACATTTTAAAGTTCATGCCTAAATTGTTCACTACTACTTCAGTATTTCCTACTGTGTAGAAATTCCTTTTGTTTGTTTGTTTTTGTTTTTAGAGACAGAGTTATTTGTAGATTTGAAGCCTGTCTGTCCTTAAACTAGCTCTTTTAGATCAGGCTAGCCCAAAACTCACAGAGCTCCACCTGCCTTTATCTCCCAAGTTTTGGGATTAAAAGTGTGTGCCACCACAACCTGGCTGTTAGGATATTCTTTTTCTAAAACCTACTCCTCTTGAAATTTTAGACCCTGTGTATTTGCTGCATGTCTTCCCATTTCTTTCTTATTCATAGCTTCATATTTCTCTTATATTTTACATTAGGAATAAGAACAATTTAGAGAAATAACAATAATTTAGGAAAGCAAAGTAAATATTTCTTAATATTTCAAAAATACAATTAGTATTCAAAACCCATTTATGTGGAGGGAAGAGCCTGAGTACAGTCTAAAAGTGTCTTTTCAAAATGTATTTTTTACTTGATATTTACCATGACTTTGATATAGAAAGATTGATATTATGAGAGATATCTTTGTTTTAGCTTAAAGGCTGTTTGTATAAACCAATTAGCTATAGAATGGTAATAAAATATTTGTTTTTATCACAGTGTATTCAACATGTATGTATTATTAAACCTGTAATTGAGTTAGTGACAATTATTAAGTGTTTTGTAGAGTTAAAATTCAATTCTGTCTTTTGAACCTCCAAATATTTAGAGAAATGGAATGAAAAAGAAAGAAATCATGCAGATTTACAAAGTTAAAGTGAAAATAAACATGAGTGGTAAACAGTTCAATTTGAATTGTCATTTGAAATCTGAGTGCCATCTGGTGGCCATTCTGGCCCCATGGGTATCGATAGAGGTGTGACTGCTTGTTAACAATCCATTTTTACTTTTGTGTATGTGTTAAAAAAAGTTTGTCATCTGCATTTTATTATAGAGTTTTTGAGCATAGGCATATAAGTTGTAGTAAGAAATGCCTCAATTATGTGATTTTCAATCTACATTTTCCTTTCATGCAAATTCATTTTAATATTGACCACAAAAATTCCAATGGTTTAATTAAGTATCAGTGTCTGTACAATTGTTCTATAGTATTTCATAAATTTTGGACCACAACCTTCTATTATTTCATAAAATCATAAAATTCTAAACTGATGTGGTTCCACAATGGAAAGATGACTCTTGACCTAAGTAGCCATTGTTTGCAACAAGACTGAGAATTGGACATTCGATACACAAATGCACATGAAACAGCTATAAGTGCTCTCTTAATATGAGGCTATAATAAATATTCCCAATGGATTACAGGAAATAATCTGTACACTTTAGAGAATTTATTAGTTTTCTTCTTATTTATATGACATTTACTGATAAAAGTGTCTTTTGAGTGAACATCTAAGTCTAAAGCTCTTCAAAAATAAGCCATTTATAAGGTATGAACACAGAGATTAGTGAATGATTAGTGAATACAACTTCTCCGTTTTTAAGATGCCAATTGTTTTAAGAAGTTTTTGCTTTGTAGACCATCATGTTTGATTTTTGTTTTTGTTGTTTGTTGTGAACTACACATTCTATTGCTGTAGTCTGATCTCTAAACACTAACAATAGATGTTACATTTTTCATCCTTCCTGTTCTCTCTTCGTGCTCTCCTCACCCACATACCCAATAACAGCTTATTTGACAGGCACAAAGGGCTAATTGCAAAAAGAGGACTCAGGAAATATTCTTTCCCTTACAGAATCAGAAATGGGCTGATCCAGCTAATAGTTTTGTAGAATCAGTTACTTAGCATAGCCTCTTTGTTAATTAGTTTATTATCACATTTTAGCAGGATATTGCTAAGGAAACTCAAGGTGTAATTAATTCTATTTAATCAAATGATTGAGCATGTACTTTGGTAGAATATACTTCTAACTTGGTTTTCCACACAACTGCATCTATATAGCTATCTTCTCTTCCTATATATATTTTGCCCTTTGTAATTTTGCTCATTATTAGACTATTTAATCTCTCCTTTCCCAGATTTTTATTCAGCAAATAGCTTTATAGTTACCTCATATACTATTAAAGACATCTATGGGAGAGAAACAGGGGTAAAACATTATCCCCCATAGAAATCATTTTATTAGAATGGATAGTCATCAAAAAATTACTTGGTACTGGGGACATTATTTAATCAGTAGTAGATCTTTGTCATGGCCATAAGTTCCTGAGTTCAAAACTCCAAGCATCCACATAAAGATCAGCAGGGAAGTGTGGGATGCAGTTCTGTATATGTGTTGCTTTTAGTTGTGGATAAATATAAAGCTGTTTCAGCCAATGGCTTAGCAGAGTAAAGCCAGGCAGGAAAACCAAACAGAGATCTATAGAGAGAATAGGCAGAGTCAAAGAGATGCCTTGTAGGAGAAAGACACAGGAACCTTACTGGTAGGCCACAACCTCACAGTGATACAGAGATTAATAGTAATGGGTTAATTTTAGATATTAGAGCTAGCGAGGAATACAACTAAGCTACTGGAGAGGCAGTGTTGTAATTAATGTAGTTTCTGTGTGATTACTTGGGTCTGGGCTGCTGGGAAACAAACCAGCAATCTCTGATTACATAATAATGCCTACCATCAGGAGCATGACTCCACATATGATCTAAAAAAAAAATAGGTTAAGGACAAAAGGAGGGTTTCTAGACCCACAAAACCAGGTGCCAACTGCAGCTTCTTGGTAGCCGCTTTCTTTCAGATAGCCTCTGTTTGTTGGTGGTGAGCAGAGGCACAGCTCCTTTAAGAGAAAGCTTCCTGACTCAGCATTAGCAGCAAAATCTGCTCAGCTTCTTTAAGAGATTGCTTCTTGGTTCATACTGGTAGCACAAAGGTCTCTGCATCTTTTGGGTGGTCTTGCACTTAAATGGGGTTGTGAGCAGCATACTACTAGTTGCAACTTAAATTTAATGCGTCCCTGGGGCTGTGGTGGTAGGCATGGCTAGCAGAAGCAGTGATCACATCTATACCATGTTAGGTGGGGCAGAGACAACAGTAGCATGACCACAGAGTTGGTTCAAGCCAAGCTCACTTAGTATTAAAAATAAAAGATGCTCTTGGTCAAAAAGGATTTTCAGATACACAGGAAGATACATTCAGACAAAAAAAAAAAGTCCTCCGAATGGGTCACAGTGTTGAAAAATGTACATGGGCTTATGATAGAGAAGAAAGAATACAGAAAGTCATAGATTAAAGAAAGGAGTAAAGATAATTAAATACTAAAAGTAATCAAGTTATAAAAATCCACATAAAGACAGAAAACATGCACTCTTGATTATGCATATTATTGTGTTTTCTTTGATTCTTTTTTTTTTTTTGACTGCAGAGAGACATTTGATTCTGAGGACTGCTAAGCTAAACCAACAGAAATATTTTAAAGACATCTTGACTTCAAATATTGAGCCTAAGGATATGTTACTTTGGAAAAGAGGTTCTGCTTTTGTTTCCACAGAAGATGAGAACCTATAGATTCCTTCGAGGCTAATGTGGTTTAATAGAACACAAAACCCTGAAAAGTCTCCACAAACCCTAAAAATATTTTCCCAACAAACAGCAGGAAGCAATTTAGAGAAAACTATGCCCCACCAAAAAAAAAAAAAAAAACATGCTAGAGCTACAGGTTTCTTGGATTATTATGACAAGAACAAAGCAGCAAACAAGAAAAATAAAACATGGATTATCCACAAAGCCAAAAATACTTAAAGTAATTGCCATTATTCAAAAAATATATTGCTAAAACTGAGAAAGTTATATTTGCTTGTTTTGGTGAGTTTTCTACTAATCTCTGTTTTAATACCTTATAAATGGCCTATTTTTAAAGAGCTTTACTTGGAATGTCACCCAAAAGACATTTGGAAACTTATTTTGTAAGAAAATGTCATATAAGTAAGAAGAAAGAATAATGGAGTCTCTACAGAACAATAACTTTATCTCACTGACATATACACTTACTTAATAAGATTTATTTTGTGGTATAATAGGTAAATATTTTGCTTCAAAACTGGCTGTAAGCTGTTCAAAAATTACTAGTGCTTGCTATTCAGATCTCAGATAGTTTAATAAAGATTTTTATCAAAATGAAGGATAAACTACAATTTTGCACAGTCTTTCACAGAGCTCAAATTGATAGGCACTGCAAATAACACCATAGAACTCAACGGGGATTCAGAAAATCAAATAAAGTATTTTCAGGTAAGCTGTAAATAGTTCCTTTGAATATTAAAAAGAACTGTTTTGTGTGCATGAAAGAACTGTGCAAGTGTTAATCTCATTTACTATAAAAACAATTTCCTTTTTTTTCCTCTTAGAATATATATCCCATAGTAAAGGTAATCAGCTATTTTACCTGGCATTAAACTTTCCAAGTAAAAATCATGTATGTCCTGGCAAGATTTGATCAATGGTGTAACAGTGGCAAGAATGTTATAGAAATAAACAATTACTTCATGATCGAACCTAATGTCCATTCCACAAGACAGAACTCACGCCTGGTACCATTTAGTGGGCCAAACCCTTGTGATTAGCTACATAATATGTGTTTGGGGAGAACCTATGACTACTATTGTTGTGGGCACAAATGTGTTTGTACTCACAGAGAAACACTAAAAGATCCAGGAATGTGAACCACACAGGGGTGTCTCTGCAAAAGAAGAGATGCAAATCCAATACCTGCATTCCATCCAGAAAGTTGAGAGTGTAGGTTGTTAATGTTGGCATCTGTTGGGACAGATCTCACTCTCATTCCCCAGAATAGTTATTCCAGACTATTCCCTCCATATTCCATCCATTACCCATCCTTAGCAGAGTTGTCACAAGCACTTTATGTTTTTATTTTTGTTGTGACCTGCTATCCTCTGTGTTTCAGACAGAAATAACACTAGAATCTGGAATTTATAGCTATAAAAGCCACCTTCGTGGTCACAGGTACTTTGTAAAAGAGTTACTTTGTATTCATACCTTAAACTTTATTGTGCACATGGAACTGAAATTATTGGGCAGATGGTTGCCTGAAGCCTTTTCCCAACTTGTAAATTGTTTTAAATATGCTGACAATGGACCTGCAGCCATTGACTCCCTGAAGTCTGATGCAGGCTGGTGAAGGCAATATGCACCAGGTTTTCAATCTTATCTCTTCTTGCGGTTTGCTTCCCTGTGTGACACTGTAGTAATCACCCCCTCACATTATAAAGCTAAAAGGACATAGAATTAAATTAGCCTACAAGGTATTATCTTCATAACTATTCATTAGTGTATGTCTCAACTTTTATCAGAGAAACTTCCTTTTGCAGTAGATAGCAGTCAATACAGAAGTGTAGAGAATAGGAGACTGTGGAGTGCTTAGCTCTAGGTAAGGCTAAGGCATCACTTTACAGCTCTGCATGGTTTCCACGCTCATGCATAATTGTGGCACATAAGGCAGAAAAATCATAACGGCCAGTAGTAGTGGATATCGACAGCGACACTGTATTTGCTAGATGTGCATGGGTCTTGTACACAAGAATTCAAAGACTCCGTTACTGCATACACAAGACCTGCACAAGATTAAGCCAGTTAGTTAACCGTAGTACGAATGAAGGAGTAGCTTATGAAGTCACAACCCTCATGGAGGAGCTTTGAAAAACTGATGGCTGCTAGGGTCAGACTTTTTAGGGATCTGACACTTAAGAGGTAATCCTTGAAGCAGTAGATGGTAAAGCCGAAAAAAATAATGTAACCATGCCAGCAGATTTTTTGTCAACTTAGCACAGTGAGTATATTCCTATTAAAATATTAGGTATCCTTCATTGTGTATCCTCAAGAGCTCATGTTAATATCACGAAAAAGATATGATATAATTTAAAACTGACGCAGTTTTTAAAAATTCAAACACTTTAAAAGTTCAGTCTCTCTAAAATATATAACTTTTCTAAAAATCCAGTCTCTCAACTGTGGATTTTTTTTTAATCAACAACATACTTCTTATTTAAAGAACGAAGAACCAGGACATAGTCACAATCAGATTAAAGCAAAAATAGAAACATAAACCACTCTTTTAGTATATAAATAACTCAGTATCTAATGTTTGTGAGTTAATTGTGATCTTCTGAATTACTAAAACCATGGTTAGACCTACCTTTATAATTCTGTCATTTAGGTCCTCTACACACATGCTTCTGTCCTTACTGGTCATTGCCTGCTGGTCTCTTATTAATCACATCCAAGCCTTACAAGGTGGAAAAAGAAAAAGAACATTGCAGGCAAAACTCAGGTTTTCAGTTTTATAACATCAAGATGAGTGGAGTACCTGTTTTAACCTGATGGGCACCATCTGATCCTCATCCTCAAATGGGGAGTAAGAAAAGAGCAGATGACTAGTTCAGACAGAAGATATAAAGTTGTTTTTCAAGATAAAGAAACATGGGGACATCTGAGCAAAGAAGCAAAGGCAGTTTCAGAAACTCGGGAGAGAGTTTCTCTGCTTCAGCACCTCTAGAAAAGCTCCACCACAGCCAGCAATTGGAAGCTCCCTAGATAGTATACAACTGTTGTGTGTGTTTGTTTCTGTGTGTGAGAAAGAGAGAGAGAGCTCACTTGATTGTGCATACATGTGTGTGTATGTGTGCCTGTCTGTATGTGTGTGTGTCTGTATGTGTCTTATGTGGGGGGGTACTAATTTATATGACAGAAAGTGGAAAAAGAAATACACATTCTTACCCAAAATAACACAAAATAAATAATCTTTTCTCTTATACTGTGATGTGAATCAACCGTAAACAGTGTTTTCTGGGAGTCAGTAGCTATGCAGGCAAGCAAAAATGATGAATATTACTTTTAGAATTGTCAATCAATGTTAATTATGTATGATACCAAATTAGTCTCATCTGCTTGGCATTTGTTAAGCTGTCTGAGAGGAACCAAATAGGGAGCCTTAATTGTCACTTAATATGTGACCTGAACATTACTTCAACACCTGACATCCATATAAGCCCAAGTCATATAAAGCTACAAGAAAGTAATATCAGAAGCCTTTCTACCAGCTTTTAATGCAGTCTTGTACTCACACAGTGCTCTAATGCCTACCTTCTCCTCTTCTCAACACAGTTCTTGGCTATAACTCCAGGTGCCGGGTTTCTCTTCCCAGCTCAAGGAGGGAAATTAAATCTGCCAGCGTTGCTGTTGGCTCATCACTCTATCGCTCTCTGTATATGCACCAGATCATACTAATACACATATCTTATATGAGACAGCACCAATGTAGGCTGTTGCAAACTGCACAGCAACTGATACCAAACAGTCAATGACAGTTGCTTAAGAACACTTAGAAATGGTTTTGTTCCTCATTCAATACCTAAATTATTGATGTGCCCTATCTACTCAACATCTCCACTCCTGATGACATGAGAGCAAATAAAACTTTTTCAGTTCTATTTTTTATTTTATTTGTTTGTTTTCTTTGGCTTACCTGATTGCCAAGGGTTCACAGAAAGCAACCTATTACATGTACGCAGAGGAAGATCATTGACTAGAATGTATAGGATTGGATTCTCTAGAAAGTAAACCCCTTTTATTGACCCAGACAGTGGCATCTAAACATGGATTTTCTTTTAAACAGATGATTTAATTTTTATAACTGAAAAGGGTAATTTTAGACTTTGCTACAGAAAATGCAATAAATGCTTAGATTTTGTCCAATGAATTTTAGCCTCTCAAAGAAGCTTGATTCAAGAGAAATTGGGAAAAATTTACCCCACCATTTCATCTCTAATTCTCCTAGTCTCTGAATATGAGGCTTAGTTATCAGAAGCAATGGTCCACATGAAAAATTAAACATTTTGAATTTCAGTGTGATTAATGTCTTAAGCTGCCTCTGATTCAAGATTCTGCTTCCCAGTTTAAGAAAAGAAAAGAGGCTGGGCATGTATACTTGGCTTGTAAATTGACATTAAAATCTTTTTCAATTTTAAAAGAAAAATTAGTAGCTTAGTAAACTACTATGATGTGGATGTCCTTCTGTATATGTGTTGCTTTTATTGTTTAATGAATAAAGCTGTAGTGGTCAGTGCCTTAGCAGAGTAAAGTCATGCAGGGACTCTGAACACAGATAGAGAGAGATAGTAGGCAGAGTCAATGAGACACACTAAATCACAGAAGGAATAACATACCATACCAGTAAAACACAGCCCTGTGGCAATACACAAAATTAACAGAGGTGGGTTAATTTAATGGCTATAGCTAGCCAATAAGAATCCTAAGACAAAGGCCACACAATTATAATAGGTAATAAGCTTCAGAGATGTTATTTCAGAAGCAGCTTTAGAAACAGAAGGACAGAGAAAGACTGGTCCAATGGGACCAATCAGACTGAGAATACTTCTAACTATCTTACTAATAGACTATCAGACAAAGGCATAAAAGAACTGCCTAAAACCAGGATTTCCCTAATTTTCTATTAAGTTAGTTCTTTGACAATTTCATTTATGTATCTAATGGATTTTGAATAATATGTCACCATTCATTCTTTTATCTCTCTCTATTCATAGGACCTTCATACATGCACTAGTTTGTTTTGCTGACATATTTAGTTTAACCAAGGCCACCTGTGTTACCATTGGATTTGCACTATGTGTTGGATCCTCTAAGCCAGATGGGATTTTAGTCTTTATATGGGAAGTAGGTATGATCCTTTACACTTAAACAAGGGTATCTGTCTAACTGACTTCCACTTGCAAGAAAGAAAAAATTAGTCTTCCTCAATCAAGTCTCACTTGGATATTGCATACAAAAAAGACATATTTTAACCCTTACTATAATATATGGTAAGTATTCAAAATACTGGCATATGTCATACATTGAGGAATGAGACATCACAGAGGATATCTGCTCTCCAATAATTGAAATAAGCAAGAGGAAATTAATGTTAGTGTCATGCAATCACACAACACATAATTACAAGAAAAAATTCCTGCAAAATAAAAGTGGACTGCACTTTGAAAGTTTATATTTCATGATAGCTTTTACCATCCCTTTTAAGTTCTTCTTGAAATTTGAAGTGTCCCATACCAGGCTAAAATTATAGACTGTGACATGTTCTTAAGCAGATGCCACAAACCATAGAGAAAAGAAAAATAGAAGCAAAGAGAAGAATTATAGTTGTCAGATACAAGAAGAGGTGGTTAAATGCAGAAATGTAGGTCAAAGGATACAGGGTTGTGGTTTTGTCAGATGAATATGTCTAGAGATCAAATGCATAGGAAATTGTGAATGTCTTGGGAATTGTTATGTATGTAAGTAAAATTGTATGTAAGTAAAAACAAAAAGAATCACAATCACCAAGCCCCAATCATCCATTTGATGAACTATAGGATGCTAACTAACTGTGGAGACCTGCAACTCAGCCTCGTTAATGTAGGGACTGAAAATGGCTAAGCCTCATCAAAATCTTTGAAAACTTTGCCGTGTTATCCCACTTGAAAGATAAGAAATGTTTGACATTAGCTCATGGCTTATGAGAGTCTGAATATCCTGGGTCATAGAAAAAGAACTTTTGGGACTGGACAGATGGCTCTAAGATTGAAGCATTTGCTGCTCTTGTGTAATGTCTAGGTTCATTTTGCAGTACCCACATGATGGCTCACAGCTATCATCTGGAAGCTCCTGTTTCAGAGGATATATCTCAGGCTCTGCCTTTGTGGGCTACATTTATGTACAGTGCACATACATACATTTAGAAAAATACTCTTATACATAAGGTAGAAATAAATAAATGTTTGTTTAATAAAAGAACGTAACTTTGTTTTACTTACAGCAATATCAATGGCTGAAGCATCAATGTTTTCCTGGTGTTTCTTTGTCAGTGGTGTGGACAAGGTTGTGTTCAGTTTATAGACAAGAGGTTGTCCCATGAGACAGGAAATGATTCTAAGGAACCTGTATGTTTTATAACTGACAGTCAGTCTGCACTTTCTTTCTGAGGAAGGCCCATCTCTTCATGGGTCTCTTGGAAAGATAGTCTGCATCAAAGAATAGCTGAAGTTTCGCATGTGAGATGGGCCCTGAGTTCAAGAGAGCTCTCAGTATTGCTTTAGAAATAGATACGGTAGATTCTCATAAAACTAAACTCTAACCACTTGGGATCTTCAGTTCCTACATCTGGGAACATGAGAATGGAAACATATTTTGACAACCAGAGACACTAGAAAAGAATATTCAAAGCAGTTTTGGCAGTTTAACTCTAATATATATCAGCCCAAACATTCATCAAAGAAAGCAAGATAAAATTCTAGCTTTGGCTTATTGTTGCGATGTAAAACTTTTTGGGCAAAATTAGAAACAGGTGAGAATAAGATGGTATGAGCAAGGACATAAAGGAATCACATCTTACAGAAAAGAAGTTACACCCTATCATTCATTTTTATGGCACATTTTTACAGGCACAATTGCTGTAGTCATTGTCTGCAGATATGACTACAGGAATCTGCTAGGAATAAACAGAGCTTTGCGGGTGATAGTAATATTAGCTACTACAAAACATTTGGTAAACCCTTAAACATTTGACTTTAATTTGACAGTAAAGGATACAAGCAACTGTAAAACCTATTTAACGGCATAATATTTGAATATTAGGATAAACTGTGCTATTGATGACAATTATTTTTCAAATATTAGTTCATGAACAGGAAAAATGATTCATCTAATGCTCACCAGATGAAGGAGGCAGCACAGGCCTTGTTTGTAGATGAGGACATTTATTTTCTTTTATCAATATTCTTTATTGTTATAAATATTAGATGATGCTTGATAATATTATACCTTTGTACAATAAAGCTATAGATCTTAATGTGGCTCAGGAGTTGTATGTGTGATTTTAGAGCCAATAGGAGCTTATTATTAACCTCTTCATAGATATAAACAAATTTTAATATGTATATACATAAATATAATATATTTACACATATAAATATAAAATATATATAAACAAATTTTAAATTTAGAAAAACATGTAAATTATCTAACCATAATAATCAACAAGCCAAAGGAAGAAAATTGTTACTGGATCATCTTTTGAGTCAGAATTAGTGAGTTTTTATCACCATGCCGATATCTAAGTCAGGGCTTTTGTCATGGATACATCATATGGGTTGTTAAGATTTATATAATATTCAAGATTCAATTTGTTTTCATGTTTTTTAAAAACACAAAGAATTATGGGAGTCATTCTCTCATCTTAGACAATTTTGTTAATACCTAAAAAGCCCATCTTTCTCTTCTCTTCTTTATCACTTTTTTAACCATTAACAGTATTTTACATTGAGATTTTATTTAGAGTAACAAAGAAATTATAAATGAAAGAACTTTGAAAATATTGTAGGACCCTCATCTGGTCTTGAAAAATCTTTACACTACACTGAAGCCACAGTTCAAAGTTCCTGATAGAAATTACCCTTAACTCTGTCATCATGAATTTACCCATCCATGAGACTCTTCCTCTGTGATGAATTACCAGGAGATGAACAATAGAATGCATGTACTAAAATCAATCACCTTCATTGTTTGAAAAGGACCCCATCAATGGTTCTTTTCTTTCACAGTGGGAAGACAAGAGCAGGAGTCCGATATAGTAGATGTTCATCCCCAGCAAGCTATTCCCTTCAGTCAGCACCTATTGTAGCTGCAAATATAGTACCTTTTCAGGTAGACCTTGAAACCATAAGCCTGTATCTCAGAAGAATAACCAAAAGTGGAGATGATGGGCTGTAGCATGGCAGAAGCTAAGAAGAGGAGCAGAAGTACAGTTGGAAACCTAAATTGAGACCAGGATATATTTGCGACAAAAAATGAACCTTCCCTGATACCATTTCCTCTGTGCACCATATAACATCCCTGTGAGTATGCTGAGAAACCAACACAGTATTTTACCAGGAAAAATACACACTACTTAATGTGTTTGAATTATGGACACCAGCACATTCCTCCTAATGTGATAATGGATACAAAAGACAATCCAAAACATAATAAAAGTTATACCATCTCAAAAGAGAATTAATAAGACCCAATACCTTATTTATTTCTCTCTTTCAAATTTTTTTGTTATTTATAATTTCACACTTTAGTTATCATGTTACTGTGTTTTAACCTGAATCTTCCTGGTTAAGACTTTTATAAAGGTCCTTCCATTTTGTATCCTATAAATATTTTCATAGCTATAGTAAACTCTCCTTATTTCCATAACTCTATGCACTTCCCTTTTCATCCTCACTTTACATCTTTTCCTTTAGCTTTCATTCCTCCTTTTCTTCTTAAGTATTCATTAAAAATTCTAAATTATGTTTTCCCTGCCAAACCCATACGGCCTCTTTTTCTGAACTTCTCCTGAAAGTCAACACTGTGGCTTCTGTTAAATTATTATTGATTTTATCACTTTATTCCTTAAATAACGGTGGGAACAATACCGCACTTGGAGGAGTCATGTAGAATAAAACTAATGAACCAAACCAGTGGGAAAATAATGAAGTACACAATATAATGGAAGTTGTCCCCCCAACAGAACCAGAAAGCAGTAAAGAAATAAATTACAAATCATCACACTCTGACTGCTCCACTATAAGTCTAGCAGAAATATCAGAAAATTATTTCAGAGTCTTAATGTTAAAATAAAATGTCTCAAATGAAGATTCGATGATCAAATTGAGAAAATCAATATAGAAAAGGTGTTGTCATTTTCTGAAAAATAATGGTCCGAGGGTAGTTCTGGGGAACAGGGGAAACAGGTGACAATAAGAGTAGCTGAGAGAGGGGAAATTGAGGATGGGCAGTGGTGCATGAAGAAAGAATATTTTCAATTTCAAAGAAAGGAAAACTGCTAACATATACAAATGTTTTGGTAACTTGGACAAGACTCAAAAACACAGTAAAATTTGTCAACTATTGAGACACTGAGAAAAAGAAGTACTGGAAATTTAAAAAAGAAATAACAAAGCAGAAAGCATTTACAACAGACAGGATGAAGCAGAAATTGAATGTTATGAAAGAGGGGCAACACAGAGACAATAGAACATTTAGGCATATATAAAGAAAAAATAATGAAACTATATTACCAAAATTTCCAAGAAATCTTTGAGATATTCAAGAGGACAAATTTAAGGATATTCCAGGTGAAAGAGAGAGATGGAAAAATCTCTTATATGCTAAAAAAAAGACATTTACATCTAGAACTAATAAGCATTTAGGTCCTCAGATATACATGATAGCAAAGAACATATTGAAATGTTGAGATACCAGAAATAAACAGTAAAGAAACAATAATAAAAGCTCTGTTATGGTGTGAAATAAAAATGGGGTATCAAATGGCATTTCAGACAGAAAGTCACATCTATATTAAAATTCTACAAAGTTGATTGATTGATTGATTGATTGATTGATTATAGTTTCTGCCTTTTGAAAAACTAGAATTTTATGAATCTAGAGTCAAGTTATCTTGAGCTATCATTAAGTTAATCTTAATATTGACTCATTGATAGCAGATCAATTATTTTGGAGTGTATTGAAAGACTACTAGCTCCACTAAACCAAAAATGAAGATCATCAAATAGCATCCAAAACCTACAGCAATGATTCCAGTGCCGTGTTGTAACCCAACTGATATTTTCACCAATATATTTGAAAGGTGCCTTTCTTAAGAACACTTTTCCCAACAATTATGAAAACGTTTATGAAGCTGTTACCAATTTGGAACTTGGTATTTGCAATTGTCAAGTCAGTAGTCTTTGTGTCCAGAATATAGTCTTCTATTCCTCTTGAAGGGAGAACTGTGGCTTAATTTTTAAGGGCATTAAGGTATGTGCAGATAAATGTTGGAAGATGACCAATAAAGAAAAAGTTTCCATGAAATGCTATGTAGGAATTAATTCCTTTATAATTATAATTGAAATGAACAAAAATGAATTTACATAATACAAAAATTAGTGTGTGAGAAGAAATGTATGGCGTAGTTCTCAGTTAAGTTCAATGAAGTCATAATACTCATTTCTATTGGAGGTTATAAAATTCAATCAATGAATTAGTACTTTTATTCAGTAGAAGTGGTGAGGATTTATTGTACTTCAATGGATTATCAATCATTTTTGTTGTTGTTTCTTGACCAGCTTTTCTGATAATAGGAGGAAACTTGCAAGAAAATATCATTTTTCTTCCTCTTCTTTCACCAGACAAAACTTTTAAAGAATAGTATGATATTCACTTGATGTGTTGCAATTGATGAAAAAGTCTGAGTTTTGGAATATATCTTTTAAACTTGACAAAATATTAGAAATGAATAACAAGTTTGAAAAGTCTCCAGTTGCTCCAATTCTTAACATAAAACATGTGTGTTAACATGGGATTTCTGGTCTCATGAACTATTATTTATTCTGATTAATCTGGAGAAAGATGTCCCCAAAACACCATGAATCCATTATACGCATACCAGTTGAAGAAATTATTTGTGTAAGAAAAACTTCTGTTGATTTGATTTTAGTTAGTTCCACATGTGTAAATAAACCCCCAAAGGCAGCACACTACTAGTTTTCTTCCTCATACCTGTAGGAAATGCTTCCTGGGGTTCCTCTGTAAACAGAATCTACATCTATTGCTTATGTTGTTCCAAAGTCTTGTGCTTAGAGCATATGATATAGGTAGGGATATGTTAGCAATGGAGAGTTATTGTCTAGGAATGTCTGGAAATTCCTAAAGCTTCAAGACAAACAATCTGAAATTTCTTTCTTAGGATGACCCATTGCATTACTGTACCTCCCGCTACTTCAAAGTATCTGGCTGGGGAGATATGCTTTCCTCATTTTAAGCCCTCTCTTTGAAATATTGATCAATTCCTGTTTCATATCTTATCCGTAATTGGACAAAGAATTGAATAACAAATCTATTTACTTGAAATAGTCAAATTATTTGTGACTTCCTTTATAGTTCAAATTTTTTATATTATGAAATGAACAATGATAATACTGGCATTTTAGTTTTTCCTCAATACAAAAATTTCTCTAACATCATATAGTCAATAGTTTTTGTATAGTAATAAATTTGATAATTAAAATACAAGGGGTTGTCATTGTGTCCTGTAAGAACTATTGTTGTCTTATCCTTAAAGAAAAGACTAAAAGTGAAGAAAAACACATGATTTCAAGCTTCAAAAAAAAGTTCTGGTGCAATTAGATGACTTTTTTTTTAATTCTGTTTTTGTAGTGTTACTGTAAATATACTAATGTCAAAAACATAAAGAAAAAACCATTGAGTCATAAGTGACAGAAATTTTAAAAGGCTTAAATTGTTTTTAGGTTTTATACTAAGTGCAGTAGAAGACTCTTGTTACTCTGCTGCACATTTAATGTACAATGTTTTGGGAATTGTACCAAATATTCCATTAGTCACAGCAGTTTTTCTGCCTTTTCTTTCAGGAGAGACTTTTTTATATAAATCTTTGTTATGGATGGCATTTCAGAAAAGAGTGAACGTCTCTCAGCTCAGTTATCTAGAACATTAAATACAGCAGTGTTTCCAACTGTAGCCCCACTTGGCTAGAGAATGGCCAACCAAGAAACCTGGCTTTAATTTCAGTGACTTTTCATGAGTTATTTCAAATTATCCAGTGAGATATATTTACTTTCCTTTTTCTTTGATAAATATATGTGTTCTAAATGAAAAATATAATAATAATAGTAATAATAGGGTCTACAGTGGGAGAGTGATAAACGTTTTTCTGTGAAGACTGAAGAGCTAGAGTTTCCATTCTGGAGTTTCCCAAACATGATAAGCTACCTAAACATTTCACAGCCCCGATTTCTTTCTTAATTTGCTTAAAGAATAATTTCTCCTCAGCATGGAGCCTATCCTGTGGTGAGAGATAAGTGTCTCTAAAAGTTTTTGAACATGATAAGGCCCTTGATTTAGAAATGCTGTACTCCCTGTGTTGTTGTGAGAATTCTATGTTGATATCTTATGTGAAGATCTATTGGTGTGGCTGTGCTCATGTTTTTTAAACATTGTACTTGCTTTTTTTAAAAAAAAAAATGACTGCTATGTTTTATACTTAGATTATGTAGGAACCGCATCTATCTACCAACAACAAATTAAACAATAAATATCATCAACTATATAAAGCACATTAAAATACTTGTTCTCATCCCACATCCCCTTCACTCTACTACCCCTCCTCCCATCCCCAGTTTGCACAGGATATCTCTTCTATTCCCCCTTCCCAAGGCAATCCATGCATCCATCCTGGGATCCTCCTTGTTACCTAACTTCTCTGGGGTTGTGTGTAAAATTCCTGGACAGATGGAGACGGAGATAAATGAAAGAGATATCTTGATAGAGGGGAACTTTATGGAGTTAGGGAGAAACCTGATGCTAGTAAAATTCCAAGGAATCCACAAGGATGACTCCAGATAAGACTCCTAAGTGGAGAGGGTTACTGAGCTGGCCTTTTCCTGTAATCAGATTGGTTATTACCCTAATTTTCATCCTCTGAGGAATTCCCCTCATTATGCTATGAATAGGCTTTATTACCATTAGTTAATAAAGAAGCTGCTTTGGCCTATGGCAGGACAATATATAGCTAGATGGAAAAACTAAAATGATGGCAAGGAGAAAGAAGCCAGAGTCAGGCACATGCTATGTAGCCACCCAAGAATCAAGATGCGAGGTAACATAAACCACACATCTCATGGTAGCATATAAAACAATAGAAATGGGTCAATTTAAGATGTAAGAGTTAGCTAGGAATATTCCTGAGTCATTGGCCAAACAATGTTGTAATTAATATAACTTTTGTGTGATTACTCAGGTCTCAGCAGCTGTGTAGCAGGATGCTGCTTGTCTTCCGGCTGCCCAGACTCATGAAATATTTTAAATGTCATATTCTGAAAGTCTCTGAAAGATTTGATGACTATCCAATTGAAATATATCTCTATATACCTAGAAAACCTAACTAAACTGACTACATGCTCGACTATTATAGATGACTATCTACTAACCCATATTTCTTAATTACACATTACATTTTTAAATAAGCTGCTCAATCACAGTACCTTAACCTAGAGCAAAAATATACATAACAAGATTGACCTAAAATTTATGTGAGTTGATCAAGATCCATACTGATGTGAAGTATTCATTGTATCATATCACCCTTTAAATATAAACAAACATTCTGGTTTAGTAGTTTGGTTTTGATTCACTCTCTGTTGATAGAAGAAACATTTTGGGTATTAAATAAACAAATTAAATGGTGTATGTCATTTGAAATACAGTAGCACACCCCTACAATTAGTAATATTCTGGCATAGTGATGTTGATGAGCATCCAAATCGAAGACTTTGGCCTTAAAATTAAGTAGTGTATTTATATTTACATTTTTACACATTTACTGTTGCAGTACATCTTTACATCTCTATATTCTCAGATAAGTATATAGAGATTTTTGTAAATAATTATGTATTTTATGTATTCTGTTAGTGTATCCAACTGTAGGTGCCATGGGTTCACTTCCATCTGTTGTAACTCTGTATTAATGATCGGTTTTTCTGTCACCATCCACACAGGAAGAGACACACAACTGTCACAAGTGAATTATTCTGTCTCCATTCATTCATGAAGAGACTCAAAACTGTTACTGATGAATTCACAATGTCTTAAATACAATAGTGACTTTGAACAAAATTTTAATTTCATACAACTTTCTTTTGTGTGTTTAGGTCATATTGCCCAGCCGTAACTTCAGCCTGTCAAAGGACAGTATTGATATCTAAGAAACAGGCATTGGTGATAGTGATAGTGTTTGTCTAAGCGCTTCCGTGTAAATAGCACATGGGTCAAAGTTAAGCAGATTGGGAGGTAGAAATGTTTGTAAACTGAAGCATTAACTAAACAACTCTTTCTTTCCTCTGGAAATAAATTGCCTCAGAAAAAAATAAGCACATGAAAGAAACTATTCTTTAAAATAACTCTCGGGCAAGTCATCTTGAATAAGAATTATTTTTGCTTAACATATTTTAATGAAATTAGCAAGTAGTTAAGCAATTTTTCATAAAATATATAAATATCTTCTCCATATGTATGTGTGTGCACATTAGTATGAAAACAGAACTTTTAAAGCAATATTAAACACACACATAACATATGCAAACGTGTATATACGTGAACAGAAAGACATTCCAATATTTCATGATAAATGAAGGTAAACTTCATAAAACAGACAAAACACCTAGAAATTAAAGTAAACTGAACTAGAATGAGAGAGACTCACGATAATGGCTTTCTACCTTTCCTGCTCTTAATGTCTCGGTTCAACAGTCTTTAAGCTGAGCCACAGCCCTTATCTCAGCCTTCCATATAGGCCCGTTAGGTGCCACTTTGGCCTCTGAGGGGCAATTGCTTAACATTTTAATAGGGCCCACATATGTGGCAACAAGAAGCTAAAAAGAACAATTTAAGAATGAATAATAGGATTTAAATTTTAATAATTCATAAGTCTCCTTGACGGGAAAGATTTTAATTATGTCTCTATCAGCTGTGTCTTTCAAATTTCAGCACAGCACAACAATAAATAGCATAACAATATAACTGCAGCATACTGGGGTACACTATTAGAATATGCTGAAACTGTGTGAGCCAAAATGGATTATCATATGTTTGAGGATAACACCAAAAGAAGTGATTAAATTCAACTTTCTTGTTTATTATATTAGACACAATATTAGCTTTCTGGGAATCATTTTATTCACAGTACCTATACACTGATCACCACTAAAAAAATTACAAAAATGTTTGTATTTTCTTACTCAGCCCACAGAAATTTTACGTGAAGCTGATGAATGAGATTTTGCCCATTTTCTCTTTTTTTATAACTAAAGAAACAACCTAAAACTTTCCTATACATTAGAGTCCTAACCTGCTTTAACCACCTTTTTAATTTTGTCACACAACAGAAAACGAATTATTGTCCTCAGATCAGCCTCCACGATTAAAACATTTCTTTTAGAACATTGTCTAAATAGCTGAATTCTCTTCGTCATAGGAAATTATCCACACAAATGTATAGTCAAAATATTTGAAGCAAATGATTATTTTCCATCACTTTATGATGTAAGAAGTGGTTCTAAGTTCAGAACCTCTTATTTAAAGGTTTTGTACATAGTTGATATGAATATGAATGCTGGGTTATTGCTTGGATCACAAAGGAGTAAACACCTTCTTTGTAAGTACTTTGATCCTTTATATTGACTTCATATTAATCACCAAAGTTTGCTGATATTTAAAGAAAACATCTTTTGGATCATTTTCAGAATTGGCTGTGCTCATTGTTTAGCTTTAGTGTAGGAAAGCTAGCACAAGGCCCAGTAGCAGTAGAAGCAAAAGTAATTACTTATATGTAAATTCATGTCGTCCTCTTGGACTGAGGAAATATTGGGAAATAAAAAGAAATACATTTAAATTCTAAGCTCATTACAAGTAGTCTTATTTTCATATATTCATTTTGAATTGTAAAGCATGGGTGACAGAAATATAAAAGTATGAAATCATGACAAGAATTAAAAAAATATCCAATGTGCTAAGTGCAAAGTCTGTACTGAAAAATTCAAAATTAAGAAGAAACTTTTGAGGTAACTGAAACTCAAAGTTCTATTTCTAAGCACCAGGCATGAAAGTATTACTACAGCTTATCTGAGTTATTCTTTTTTTCTATAACATAGTTTAATGGTGGTTAAAGTTAAAAATTGATAGAGTGACCAAGCACTATAATCACTTTAGTTGAAGGGAAATAGCTGGATTCATGTATATAATATTTCAAATCATAACAGAACTCAAGAAGGAGAAAACTATAGTTTAAAAGCTACTTGTGTCATTAAAATGTTCATTCTTGCAGTCTTAGGGTCCTACCACTTTTACTCTTTCACTCTTTACATATCTTCATTCATGACTTCATTAGCAGATGCATTGGGTTAAAGAAAGGGCATAGATGAAATGGAAACCATTTAAAGCATTACATAATAGAATGAATTTGAAATCACCCTACGTGTCATAAAATGTGTTTCATGACTTTCTATACCAGCACTGAGTATGTGGATATCACTCAATATAAAACTAAGTTCTCCTACTTTCATAGTATTGTGACTTTCATACCCTTTCTCTTTATTATTTAACAGGATATTTAACATGGAGAGGTTGACTCAAAATGTTACAAAGGCAATTGGAATTAATACTACATGTCATCAGGAAGTTTATTTAAACATTTTTATAACTTGGTTTTGCATTTTGGCACTTGAAATAAACCAGAGACTATCAATTCTGGTTCCTGACTAGATATATTTCTAAAGTGGAAATATACCCTTGAGGCAGGAAGAAGAATTTTGTCTTTCTTCTCAATGATATTCGGCTGTAGCACCCAGCTAATGAAATGGTTACAGAATGGCTATTATCTCGTTCTGTTAATTACTGATCTTTGATTTGAATGTTGAAATGAGGTTGTATTTGAAGATATTCTAGCTGCTCACGCTCATGGTCAACATGAATAGTGAATGAATCCTAGAGCAATCTACCTTAAGCTCAATCTTAACAGATTGGGTATATGATTCCATCCCAAAGAACAAAACTATGTTTGCTCATATATTCAATGGTGGGAGATAGTGTTTTTCAGAGTTTAAGGGCAGCATTTATGGCTACTTAAAAGGAAGGAGAACTGAGCCACACCTCTGAAGGCCTTTGAGAGCCTTTTGTATCAATTAAATAAATTCAAGTTTAGATTAACTAGCTTACAAGAAGAGATATCATGGTAAATTTTGCAGATATAGCTCTCCAAAGAAAGTGGTGAGATACTGTGGTAACAGATTCTTTCCATTATTCAACCACAGAGCTAGATCTGGCATTAAATCCTAAAATTAATGAGTAAAAAAACAAATAATAGAATCCTGAAAATAAGGAAACACATTACAGAGAAAATCCTTCTGAAATCAATTTCTATTCTAAAGTGATATATGCCATGACTACTATATGAAGGTATGAGGGTTGAAGTTGTGAATGTATTTAAGGAGGGTATTGTTCTGTGGTAGAGTACACATTTAGTATTCTTAGTGAACACGAAATAGGCATATTGTAGTACAAAGTTTTATCAGATTAACCTTCAATGACTTGTATTTAATCCCTGTGATAAATGTCACTAGTACAAAAGAAATCTCTACTGAAAGGGTAACCCCTAGTTTAGAGTTAGGAAGCTTGTTACTGAACTAGGCAAAACCATTCCACAAATGAAACTGAAAATCATGCCATTCAAATGTTACCAAATGCTTTAAGAAATAAAATCACATATTCACAATAGGATCTGCAACTGTTAGTGCTCGTGCAAACATACCAAAGAAAGCAGATTGCTGAAGAAGCGGAAAAACCCACAAAGAGCTTCTCAGCACTGTCACTTCAGAAACAGGCACACTAGGGAAACATGACAAAAATGGCATGAGCAATGGACAAACTCAGGTACGGTTTACCTTACTGTTAATGCACTTAATTACTGAGCACTTATTATAAGACTGTTTGTCAGTCATTTTCTTATATAACTAACACACACACAATGCTTTTGTGTTGTTAATCATGGTTAGCTCTTCTCATTCGTGGGCAGGTTTCATGCATACTTCTGGATATCTTTTCCTTTTCTACTGCTTCTGTTTTTAAATTCTATTTTTACACTCCTTTTATTCATGTTTTAGACCACCAGTTGTATGATTTATGGGAAGCAATATCTGGAACTGCTCAAGAATGAACAGTTCACAGCAGAACAAAATAAGACAGCAGAAATGTGAGACTGCCTTTGCTTTCTTTGTGCTACCCTATGGATTTGCATGCTTAGATTCAGCCTGAGTTGGAGAAATAATGCAATATGTAATATATCAGTCAAAATATTTAACAAAGGTTTTGGAAGATTTAATGACTGTATGCACATGCATACTAGACAACCAAGCAGTGAACTCGAATATCCCAATTTAATTTTGCTTTAGCCCAATACCATATCTTGTAATACTACCATGTCTTCCCAGTAAAGTGTATCATCTACCCACGATACACATGTGATTTTTGGCTTCTTTTTAGCATAGGAGGGTAGGTTAAAATTAAAATGTTTAGTAAACTGGAAACTTGTGTTATTTTCGTGTGGTGTTAGAATAGAACTCAAGGCTCCTAGAGTGCCAGAATACACTACAGACACTTGGAGATTTCTTTAGATATACTCGAGCCAAAGTAAATCAGCTGCAGACAGTCTTGAGTGTTTACTGTGCAGTCCATACCAGCTTATATAAAATGTGTAGATAGATGTATGCTTCTTTAATAAAATTTTATTGTAGAACAACTTAGTAGTACCAAATGTGTTTCATTCTTTAAAATATGTAGTCTTTTGAGAATAAATATGAAAATAAAATAAAAACTAAATAAAAATTTACGTACTTGTATGTGATATAATTATGATACTTATACTATTTATAAATTATGTTTGAAGGAGAAGTCAACATAAAAGCAATATCTATTTAATTTATCTAGTAGTGAGATCTCCAAAGACATGAAAGAAGTGGACAAAGATAGTAAAGAATAAAAAGAAGGAATATTTTGCATGCAGCAGATTAGGTGAAACAAATCAAATTTATATTCAATCAAATATTATTTATTTTTAATTTTACACTAAAAGAAATGTACTAGCATCTTGTTTTCAATAAATTATTAATATTATATGAAAGTTTCCTTCAAACTATTAAAAGTAAATTTATATAAAAATATAATAACAAATAAAAATGTTGAATTAGATTGTGCTATGCATTGATAGCAAGAATAATTTAAAACATAAACTTTATTCATTTTTCTTTATTCCTTTATAGCCCTTTATATTACTGTGCTTTATCTCTCTGCCTTTAAACATCCCTTTTCTAATGCATCTTAGTACTTTCCTGACCACTGTGAGTAATCAAAATGAAATACACATATCTGAAATTTCAAAATTAACATCTACAAATGGAAGAAAGCATGCAAGTTTGTCTTTTATGGGTTTAGGTGACCTCAATCAGAATGATTATTTCCAATATCATCTCTTAGATTCCAAATTTAGCTTTTCTTAACTGCCAAATAATATCTTAATATGTAAGTGTTCCACATTTTAGTGTGCATTCATTGATTGGTGCATAGCTAATCAGTTTCTGTTTCCTGGTCATTGTTAGTTAATAGAGCAGCCAGCAACTCCTTGTTGGAGTGAGCCATTCTAGTGCATTGTTGGTATTTACACTGACTCAAGGGTTGGAAATGCCATGACTGCAGAAATGAGTACCTGGAGCAAACAGTCCATTAAATATTTGTTGGGAGGGATAGAAGAAGAGAAAGAGAAAGAGAGAGTCTCAGATACAAAACTACAACAAAGGCATAATTAAAAAGAAAGATATAGTTAATTAAATCTGGTGCTTGTGCAGAGGTGAAAACACATTTGGTGAGTTGTGGATTTACCATCTGGAATCGTAAAAATCTATACCACACCAGAGATTAAAAAGTTCTTATAGATGTGATGTCAGCCTTTCTCTTTCATTGTCTGTTAGTAGGAAGGGATCTACCACTGTGCTAAGACATCTGAGGAAGTTTAGCATATGTCATTGCAGCCATTACAGCGTTTAACAGCTGCTAAAAGAGGAGGCCAAGGCAAATATCCTGGTTGGAAACCTGGAAGAAGCCTTGGCCTCTGTGGTGAAGGAGTTAGAAGCCCACTGTGGACTGATTACCATGCAAACTGCTTTGAGAGTTTCTGGAAGTTTATAGTGAAACGTTGAAAGAAATCTTCGTGTTTTGTGTGGGGGAAGTCTGTTTTCAGCAAATGTGTGTAATGGAAAATATTTGGAGAATAGAATATTTGGAGCTGAGAACCTTCCTTCACAATGCTTTTGAGCTGCGGTGATATAGTATAAACTCACAGCCCATGTTTACTTATTCACAAGCAGGGAAAGGAGTGCTCATGACTTTCTGGCCCAGAGTTAATATTTCAGATTAGTATGACCTGATTAAAATATAGATGTTTGGGCTGAGTTTAAATTCAAAGAAAAATACACTCTTTGGGGGGAGGAATGACCTGTTTTAAAAAGAACAAATAAGCAAGTAAACAAAAACCAGATGACCCAAGTATTTCATGATGTGTTGAAAACAAACCTATTTCAATAGAAATGTGAGCATAGGCAGAAAAATAAACAAATATTTGACAAGCCTGAGGAGAGGGATAAACCTACTGGATAAGGATTTTACTTCCATTACAATTTTGTCTTGCTTTTCTATTCCCAGTTGAGGCTGTCTGTGTAGTGTAATGATTCTAAGCTATTTTCATTACAGTACACATCGTGATAAATATTAGATGGGTTATACAGCTTTCCATGGTGCACGTTGATCCCTGGAGCCATGCAACTTCTGCCCATTCCGTATTGAGAAGTCTGTTACACTAGCCACATATCACCTGAATTCCCAGTACTAAATCCAACCATACAATCTACTTTTCCCTCAGGATTTGAACACTTTGTAAAGTTCTGCAAATCTTATTAATTTGCTCTGATTCAGGTAAATGTAATAGACATTCTGACTCTTAGCTTTATAAACTGTTTCCTTAAATCTCACAAATGTCTCCTGGCTCATGAAAATGGAGACGTGGAACATATGAAAATTGAATACACACTAAAATAAAATTTAAAGTTTTGAATCTATAATCTTTAAAATTCCAAATTTTATATTATCGGAATGCCCCCAAACACTTACAGTCACAAATGCGTATAACATGTAGGTGATGTATACTTTGTCTTACATGTTTATCCCACTTAAAGAAAAGAGGTACATGAAGACTGGCCTATATTTGTCACAAAATAAAAAGAAATTTCAGTAATTTCTGAGACATTCGATAGCTATGCAAAGAAAAAGAAAGTCTTAAAACTTAGCAAGTTAGTATTTTTAGCAAGAACGATTGAGATAAAATTCTTGTGACTTGAATGGGCTTGCAGATCTCTTGGTAATAGGAAAAAGACAATGGGAATCAGCTTACACTTGAGCAGTTGATTGCATACAGGCCAATAAGAACTGTATGACCATTTCCAAAACAAATAGAGAGTAACCAAGGGTACCAAGCTATTTCTAGTGAGCACATGTGAATGTACTTATTAGAAATAAGGGAAAAGCAAACAGTAATACATCATTTGAAGCCATGCATTAACTTCTTCCAGGGAAGGGTCCTTACTTAACAATTAGATGTCCGTAAGTGCACAATTCTGGCCAGAGTACAGCCATGGCAAAATTTCATTGACCCACCAGATGTTTCCACATCTGTGGCACATCTGTTTAAACAGAACTACTGGAGAGTCTGCAAAGAATAAGATTCTAATATAATGTAAGTTCTTTTGTGCAATGTTTTCTCTGTCATCAAAGAAATTTAATACACAAATTTATTTAAAAATCCCTATTTCAGTCATTCTTGGAAGAGGAATTTGTTTTAAAGATGTTGCCACACTGAATTCTTAAATAAAAATCAATTTACTGTTTTACAAAGTTGATAGCAAATGGGTTCTTTAATTGTGTATACATTAATAATCAAGTGAATCAAAGAGGCTAGAACTCACTGTGCTAAATTCAGTCCTCATATTCTAGTAACAAACAGTCTTAAGTAATTGCCTTTAGTGTAACATCAAAGGGAGGGGTATATATTGCATTAAGGTAAGCAATAATGAAGGCTTACCTTTGTAAGTATTTCTAAAGATCCTTTTACAAATAATTATGTGTCCTTTCTAGTGAACTGGAATAAAAGGTTTGGACCTAAGAAGATCACTTTTTACCAGCCGTGAAATAATTTATTCTACAAATATAGATAACATGCTTAATATACTTATTCCAAAAACCTTGTGATTTTTAATATTTGAGGCAAATTTCTATATCCAGTTACTGTGATCAAAGTATCATTGATTACTTATGAACTTACAACAAAATAGAGATGCACTCACTTAATAACATACAATTTTTATTTATTGTTTTCCAAAGAATAAATTTTAATAGCATCCACCTTCCAATTAATTATTTTCTTTTTTTATTGTCTAGTGAATACCTTCACTAGCATCTAATTTATTGTAAAAAGGATGAATATAAGTTTCATTATTATTGAAAGAGTTAATACATTTGGAATATTTTGTAAGATAATCTAACTGAAAAATATGTAACCTTCAGTTCCCTGCCTTTATTACTTCCTCTGTGTGTGTGTGTGTGTGTGTGTGTGTGTGTGTGTGTGTGTGTGTGTGTGCTTATGCACAGGTGCGAATGCACAGCTCAGCTTGTGCAAGTGGAGGTCACATAAACTTCCCAGATGTTTTTCCTCAGGTGATAGCCTCCATTTTGGAAAATCTTCCAATTGTCTGGTACTCACAAAATATGTTGACGCTAGGAACCCACCAGTTTCTTCATTTCCAGTGCTGGGATTACAAATTCATCCCCTTGCCAAGCCTGTCTGTTTTCCTTTGGTCCCGAAAATCTAACACAAGTCCTCATGCTTGTACAGAAAGTTAAGGCTACGTCCCAGCCTTCTACCTCTTCTTCTTTAATATGTTATAGATGAGAAATACAGTGGCTAAAAAAGCTTCAAACTAGTATGATCTCATCAAAATATGACCGCAAACTTTGGTTTGCATTAACATTCTCTGAGTCCTAATTGATTGTTACCAACTCTCCACATCTGTCAGTTTCCCACTTTCTCTGGCGTGTAACTTATATAGTAACAGTCCTGTAAGGTTTTCAGTGAATTACCCGAGGACTGCTTCTTCCAGAGTCACAGTTTTGTTTGCAATTTCAAGCTGTCATTTCCCCATTGATAGGACATCACTTTAACTCTCATTTGTCTTACTTTGATTGTTTCAGACTTCCTAGCTTGCTTCAGTTCTTTAGTCTATGTACAGTTCAGTGAACCCAGCATTGTGAAGACTCTCTTCTTTTGTAAATTTAAACGTCCGTTTTGGTTTTATTCTTTAAGTTTGTATACAAAGAATGTCTATTTTTTTCCTTCGTATGCCACTCAGTTTAGCGTTTCACTAAGCACTCTTGTTATACACATTCATCTCACTTTCTTTACCTGTAGCTTATTATAACACTTGCATAAATATAAAATTTTGCTGTCAGATTGAGTTGCAAAGAAATTAGAAAAAAGTATAGGTCTTAGGATTTCTGTTGTTGTGTTTAGAGCCACCAAGACTGTGGCAAGTATTATAAAGGAAAATCTTTAATTGGAGCTGCGTTACAGCTCAGAGGTCTAGTCCATTATCATTAGCAAGAAGTATGGTGACAAGCAAACAGATATGGTGCTGGGGAGGGAGCTGAAAGATAACAACTTAATCCACAGGCAGCAGGAAAAGAGAGTCACGCTGGGCATGCCTGGAGTATCTCGACCTCAAAGCCCACCCCCAAGTGATACAACAAGACCACATCTCCTAATAGTACCACTCCCTCTGGTTCTATGGCAGGGGTATTTTTATTCAAGCCACAACAGCAACTCAAAAGCTTTTAGAAAAAGAGGAGAAAATCTTATCAAACAAGTGGGAAGTATAGCGGGTGGTAATATGGCTTAATTAACAGCACTTGGTGTTGTTTTATTTCTGGGTTTGATTACTAACGCCTACATGACATCACTTACAAATGCCTATAACTCCAGTTTTAGGGTATCCAGTGCTCTCTTCTAGCCACCAGGGACAAAGACATGAATGCGGTACACAGACATTAGTACAGGCACTTGTACATGCCCCTAAAATAAAATAAACACATATATAAATAAATTAAAAAATACTAAATGAATTCTTAACACTATCTTGTAAAAAATGAAGCAATAATATGCTTTATCTTACAAAACAATATAAAGGATTTTCAATCAGAAAGATCTATTTTATTGTGGGTTATACCCGGGAGAAGAATGGTTTGGTAATCTGTGGGTAGAAGTATTAGTGGTGGAGAGGACTGGAGCCACATTACAGTGAGAAACTAAGTGGTAAAGAATAAGGAAAACGCTCATAAACAATCCTGAAATTTCTATTTACAGAAATTTCTTTGAAGTCTCTGAACAATTATGCAAACTTTCTAAGAGCAATTCTCTGTTTTTGTGTTTTGCCACTCTGTTTCCACTGATTGGCACTGAGCCTGGAGTCATTTTATATTCTATAATGTCTGCTCACAACCCAGTAAAGTAAGGCCGTAATGCTTATTGATTCGTTCATAGTAAGCTATATTGGGAAGAAAGGAAAAGGATAACATGCACATCTAAAACGTGTTGAACAAAACAACCTATCTTCCTGTCTGTCAGTGGGCCCAAATGATCAATTTTAAATTGCTGTTCATTAATAATATATAGCAGATATTTTAAAATTTCATTAAAAAATACTGCTAAATATTGTTATATAACATTTTAAACTTTTTCAATTAAAGAAATATATAAATTGTGTATAAAACATACACAGCAATGGTTTTATGAGTATGGTTATGCACATTTAGAATTGTGGGTTTATTTTATGATGTGTAGAGTTAATCATTATATTAAAAAGTCAACATGTAAATATACAATGTGAATATATGAGATTTTTCAAAAGTGATATTATGACATATGGCATATATATAGTGCATTTGAAAAATACTTATGAGATCTTCCATAATTTTTTGAACCATCTTAGGAACTGCTTATGAGCTATGGCTTCAAAAGACAGTTTCTTCCTTGGAAGAAGGGACAAATGTGTTTGTTTATGAGAGCAATATAATATAGCTCCTTTAGGACAAAGATCCATCATCACCTTGGCAGCAGGCCTTTGAGTAGGTTGATGCTTTGTAAATTCATCTCCCTGGTGTGACATACAACATTAATAGCTCATTTACCTGAGTTTCTCTGGGTGAGATGTACCATGGACAACACACACCTTCTTGGCTGCTTCACACTGTTCTTATTTCAGAGGCCAGGGAAGCAACAAAAACAATGATGCGTTCTGCGGGATATCAATTATTACATTACGTTTGATATTGGGAAAGTCTTCATATGGATGACAAAATGCAGAATTTCTTAATTATGAAACTACACTTTTCCACAGTAAAAGGTAAATAACAACTGGCGCATTTCCAGTGTTGATCTAAATATTAAACTCATTTATATTGTTTCTGTAAAACCATTTGTGATTTCAGCTTCCCTGGCCGCACATTTCCAGTTGCTGAAGTGCATGTCGAGAAGAGCTATGTTTTAGGTCTCTTTCTGAATTCCTTCACTTTAGTGGTTTGTGTGACTGCTTTTCTTCAGCACATTTATTTTATATTTTAGAGGAAGAAAACAAACTGTCTTTTTTTGTTTTACATACCAATCCAGATTTCCACTCTCTCCCCTCCTTTCCCACCACGTTTCCCCCCACCCCACCACCATCCACTCCTCAGAGAGGGTAAGGCACATAGCTTTGGGGAAGGTCCAAGGCCCTCCCTACTATGTATAGGCTTAACAAGTTTTCCGTCCAAAGAGAATGGGTTCTCAAAAGGCCAGTACAAGTAGTAGGGATAAATCCTGGTGCTACCGCCCCAGCCATACAACTGTCAACCATGTTCAGAGGGGCTAATTTGGTCCTATGCTTGTTTCTTCCCTGTCTGGCTTGAGTTGGTGAGCTCCCATTAGCTCAGGTAAACTGTTTCAGTGAGTGTCCCCATCATGGTCTTGAACTCTTTGCTCATAGTCTCACTCCTTCCACTCTTCAACTGGACTTAGGGAGCTTAGCCAGTGCTACACTGCAGGGTAGATCATCATAGCTATTTTCTGTTATTATGTAGCTAAGAACTTTTAAAATATTCAGTGACAAAGATGTCACAGTCTTTTCTGTATTTATTATGATGATTATGTTGTTTACCTATTTTACTTATTAATTTTTACTTTTATATTTTGTTAATAACTCACCACAACTTCACAAATATTCCAGTTTATCCACCAAACTTAATAAAATATATTGATTTTTGTTTCAATGAACTGTTCTTAAAACAGCTAAGTTATCAAACAAAGTTGAAAGTTCACCCATTCCCAATCCCACATGCATATACTCTTTCATCAACAATATGCTCCATCTGAGTTGTGTTAATTACAATTAATTACTGTACAACGGCTTCTGGATATTACCTAAGGTTCAGACTTCACATTAAAATTTCATTGTTGCTGTGGCATAATCTCATAAGATTAGATGTTGTGAATAATTATTTTAACTGGGCAAAGATGTGCTACATTTGTTTATGTTGCAGAATATTACTTTAACTATGTAACGGTGTGTTACTTTTGTTTATGCTGCATTTGCTTATGTAATTAAACATAATATGTAAACATCTAAAATAGAAAACAAGTAAACTAAGCATGTTTTTAAATTTTATAAAGGATCACATTTGAAAAAATATCCTATTATTTGGCTAAAAAGCCATTTAGGATTAAATGTTGGGATACAAAATGGATATATGCAATAAATGCATAAATATACACATGAAACAAAAATTAGCATTTCCATAGAAAAGTTAAACAACATGGGGGAAATAATAGAACCAAATTTCCTTAGAACAAGAGCACTAAAATCAGAATGGACATAAAATTAAATTGTGTAGCATTTCTTGTTTAACTGAAAGATATATCACATGTCAGCAGTCATATGCAAAAAGGAAAAAATAAGTCATATACCAATAGGAAGAAATGAAATAACTTAATGCAGGCCACCTTTAGGGGAGAGATAGTAACTGAGCACGAAGCTCCCTATAGATGAGGACAGTTTCTGCATAAGGATGCAACTGTAGTTGTCTGGAGTATAATAACAAAAGCTATATAACTGATTTACAAATAATGGCTGCTAAATTTACTGAGGAATGGTCAAATATACATTTAATGTAACAATGGTCAGAGAAATAAAATTAGGAAATATTTTAAATGATTGGCAATAAAAGCATTAAGCATGAAATCTTATATAATTAATGATTCATACAAGAAAATCACACTACAGTGCGCATGTGGAGGTCAAAGTTAACCTTGTGGGGTTTTGTCTTCTCCTCTACCATGAAGACTCTGGGGATAACACTCGGGTTGTCAGACATTGTAGGGATGCCTTTACCTGCACCATCATCTCTGCCCAAGTGCAATGACTTTACTTGTTTTGTGTTTTTTTAAAGTTAAACATTCATCTTTAAATGTTGAAATAGGAAATAGATGCTTTGCTCTCTGGGAGATCATTCACTTTGGTGATTCACTGTTGCTTCTTTCTTTCAGAAATGATTCCATTTTCATATTTCCTTTTAAAAGCATATTTAGAAGATATGCCATGCAGTTATTTTTGTGACTTAGAGTAAAGGCTGGTAACTGCATTTTTACTACTGAATTGTTGACACCTTTCATAGCAACATTCATTTTAAGTTCTATTTATATTTTTAACTTCATTTAATAATATTTATTATTTTCACACATCCCCCATGTATCTCATATAGTGTTGCTATGTTTCTATTAATGATGTGAGGGACACTGTGCCACAAGCATAATCAGAGTTTTTATTAGTTAAAAGTCAAAGAGTGCAAAGCATTAGCACTATTAGAACTATTTATGAATATAACCATATTTTATCTTATTCAGTAACTTATTTAAAAATTAAACAGTTGAATTTAAAAATAAATGGTTCACTTCCTTAAAAATAACAAAATAACGTGTAATGCTTCGGTTAGGTTTAAAGCTAAACTCAGAATTCAGTGTATATTACATTAATGGTAATAGACTCAACATAACAAAAGCTGACTATCTATTTTGGAAACATCTTCACAAACATAGCTGAGAGCTGGGAAAGTTTTGTCCTTAAGTAATAAACATTTGAATTGCTTTATGGTTATTTTATTTATCAATGAGACCAAATTTATCAATACTCACCTCTTATTAACCTTGCTTTCATTCATCAGTTATTTTAAAATAATCTATCAGTATTGATTAACCATTTACTAACTCACACCTATAATATTTACTATATCTGTTTCTATTTCTTGTAGTTACTCTGGTTTTTGTTTTTTGTTTTGGTTTTGGTTTTGGTTTTTGTCCCAGACTTCATTGAGCTCCTCTTATTAAATGCAATGTTATTATTATAGGAAAACTATTTTTCTCGAGTATCACACAGTTTATCGCACACAGTTATTGGCTGACCAGTTTGCTTGGAGTATTTTTTGTACATTCACATGCTATCATTCATCAATATTTTACATTTTTGAGAATTATGTGATTTCTTCAAGCTGCTCTTTAATGCATTTATAACTCATATTCTTTAAATGCTGTGTTCTCCATAAATCTGCACAATAAGCTTGGCAGAGTGTGTCCTATCTACTTTATCGTCAAAATTTATAGTGCTTTTTGTCCAATAAGTCATGACATTATTTTAATCAATTTTACTGTTTTTAAGTAGAGAAAATCTTTTTTTAAAGTTGCTGTTTCTGAAGCATAAACACAAAAGACAAAAATGACAAAAAGAATGATCAAAGCCATTTTTACCTAAATAGTTACTGTTTGGAACGTGAATATGCTACAAACTAACCTGTATTACTACTCCCCTACCCAAAACTAGTTCTTATATTTTAAGAAAAGCAATATTACCCTGTTATGACTATGTTAGTATTTGCATTTACATAAAATATTTTTTATATCTGTTCCTGAGGAAGAAAACGAAGATTCGGGGATAAACTCAGTTCAATGTGACAGTTCATATCCTAAATAGATTAAAGATCCAAAAGAACTTATATTAATACATTGAAAATCTGCTTTTAATAGCCCATTTTCCCCACAAAGATACAAGATTTGAAAATAATTGAATCATTTCCTATAAATATATATCATAGGATGCAGAAGATACAGATAGAAAAAGGAAGGAACATATTTCTGAAAAATGACAGGTAAGGGACTTCACTCCAAAGTCCACTGTGAAATGAAATATATTTTGAGAACAAACATTTCATAGTTAATAAATTCCAGTTTGAAAATATATCAGGATGCCTGAAGCTGGTAATGTATTTTTAACCTCTCTATAGCTGTGGGAAAAATTGATGGACTGTGAGCATGCAAAATGCAATCTGCATTTAAAATATCTGAAAACTGCAAGACTATCATTTGTCATTAAAGTCGTCTTATCTAGAGTATAAAAACCTCAAAGCTTCAGTTTCCATTTCAGTGAATCAGCACAGGAGTTATAAATAGGATATCTTCAATAATAGACAGTCCCCCATTCTGAGCAACTTCAGTGGTGATGATAGAACACTTTATCAACGGCCGAGAGTTCAGTTTTGTGACCTTGTAACACTATGGCATAACTTTTAAAGAGAGAGAGAGTCTTTCCCTCTTCCCTCCCCTGTGTCCTTCTCTCAATGAATTCCTCACTTAAGCTCTGCGCACATGGCGTATTTGTCCACTATGGGCCGTGAGACTCCTGGCTATCACGCAAAGCGTGGTCTTACCTTGTGCTGTTTTACAACATTTGATATTGTGAAACTTGACCATCTTGAGAATTGCCAAACCCCTGTAACTTCCAATCAGGTTGCTTTTCCAACTAAAGATCATTGGAATTCTCCATCCAACAACAATGGGAGGCCCCTTCCCTTCCCCTCCCCTCACCATGTTTTCTATGATTGAGGATTCACCTCTCGAAAATGGTTTTTCACCTTCTGCCTCCAGTCGAAAGTCCCAGTACTGGGCAACCATGAGTCTCTCTGGCTAATGGCTTTTGGAATCCTGTACCCACGCTATGGCACTGGGCTGCAGCTTGTGCCCACCCACTTACTATGGCCCCTGGACCTCACGGGTGAAGCCCCGAGGCCAGCATGAGGCGTGGTTCATGCTGAACCTCTGGGATGCTCCAATTCAACCTCTAGACCGTACCTCTACTTCACTCGTGGAGACTGTGCCTGCCCCAACAGATAGGACTTTTCAGTCAGTGATCCAATAGTTGAAATGTGTATGCCAGCACCCCAAGCCCTTGGTTTGTCGTCCGTTTCCTTCTCTGTCTGCCTCTTGTTTCTGGAATATGATCTAGTCATGTTAAAACACTCTTTCCCACCTTCCCCACCCCACTACGGCTTAGCCTGCCGTGAGGTGGGACCCCCTGGGAGCATATACCCCCACCCCCATTCTAAAAGTTCTGCTTCACTCCTCTTCAAAATGCTTTGCTCTTCGGCTTGTCCTGTCTCTGCTGCCACTACAACAGCTCGGGGTGGTATGTCTCTCTTTCTTCCCTGATTGTGCCGCTGCTCTGTCTCTGTCCCCACCTTTTCTACCTCAGATCGGGCAGGCAAGCCCTTCTTCTTTCCCACCTGGCTGTGGGCTGGGAATATATGCGTGGGATGTATGTGTGAACGTGCATGATTCTGAATATCTGTGTCCTTTATGTGTGTCTTACTAAAAGTCCAGTTTAAAGTCTATATGGTACCTAGAAACACATGGGTAGGTGCCATCTTGGCTAAGGGCAGGTCAGATGAGCTAACCACCCTCTTTGCTAAAGATGACCGTGTGACTACTGCCTGCTAGCTCTCTCACTTGCCCTACTGGTTTGCTGGGACCCCAACCTACCAATGTGTAACAGATCTGCTCTCTTCTACCTGTGACAAATCTGTGCATATATGTTCGTATAATTATTATTTTAAAATGTTTTAATCAGTCCTAATAAACTCTGTTCACTGTATCTCCTTCTAGACAAAGAAGAAACCAAGCCTCAAATATTTTAAGTTGGTATGTACTTTTAAATGATGATATAAAAATATGGTTAGATCTGTTACAATATACTGTCAATGTGATTCAACCCTGCTTTAAAATATATTCAACATAGTGATAAAATTTTAACACTCTAAAGATCTATTTCAGATTAACAAAAGCTAACCTAGAGATTTCCTGTAAGCTGTTCTTAAGTATTTTCAGATTTTACTGATAAGCTTCTATTGCAAATATTTTTTTTCTTTCTTTGTCCTCCACAAGTATAAATCTGACCTGTTATGTTAAAACCAGTTACACCCAAGTTGGAGGACTCTGGGTAAAACATTCCTCCACAACCTCTCAGCAAATCCTATACTGTAGTCATAACTCACACATACCCAATTTTGACAGCCCTCAAATGCTCAGAGAGCTGAGAAATACAGTATTTAAATCTTCAGTTATAAAGGTGTTTTGTAACGGAGAGACATGTTAGCACCTGGCACCATCCCCATTTCCTCCAAAGAAGATGGTTGGAAGCAGAAGAACTTCTTGTAGCTTGCTCCGCCGTGGTAGCACTAGCCATTGAGCAAAAACTACCTTTCACCTCAACAGCTGTTAAGAACCTCTTTAGATGAGGATAATGAGACACTGGAATCAAATGCCTCATTATCCACAGCAAGATAGGTTGGTCTTCCAACCAATTCCTAACCCACAGGATCTTCTGAAACTTGTCAGGCCCCATGCTTCCAACCATAAGATGGACGTTGCCCTGAAGCCCCTGCCCTCAGCGACTATGCAGGACCCCAGGGTGGCTGTCTAGGTAGTCAATCTGGTAAGTCTCTGTCATTTTTTAACCAATAACTCAGGTAAAATGTATCCTTCTCAAGATATCTGATGCAGTTTGATGAGCAGTACCTTCGCCAACTGTCTTCCCAGCTCTCTGTGTAAAACTCAGGTCTCAGGCCTCACTCTCCTAGAGCCAATACTCAGTCTAGACACAATTTACCCCTGTACAAGGCTCACAGCGCAGATTTTTACTAAACGCTGAGGTGATGTTTTAATGATGGGAAAGAAACAAGTACATTAAGGGTCACTCATGTGAAGGTAAGAAAGCTTAAGATCTGGGCCCTAGGAATGTTTCAGGATAGAGAAGGTTTGAAGGTGTACAAATGCAAGTCACCAGATTTCTCTATCTTGCTACTGTCCATAGTCTCAGAATTAATCAATAAAGTTCTAATATGCTATTAATCTAACCCTGGCAGAGTAACTACCACTGTCATCATAGCTACAAGCTTAAAATTTTAAATTCCCTATGGTGGTTTCCTAACTATAGATCTCAAAGATACTTTTTATTGTGCTAAAAATGCCGGTCACAGTTTTCCAGATGGAAGAGTGTGTATGTTTTCAACCAAAATCTTCTGACATGAGTATATTGCAGTTTCTACAATTCAAATTTCAGTACAAATTATAAATAATGGAAATGTTTGTGTGTCTAAAACTTATGTTTTCACAAACTCAAAGAATTCTTGTAAGTTCTATGAAGTCAACTTGGAGGATTCACCTCAAACTGGTCAGATGCAAACCTGCCTCAATTACCAAGCCTTAAAAGCCTCCCTGGTTTTCCCTGGTCCTAACACCCTACCCCTTAATCACCAGGACCTAAGGAAAAATAATTTTCCTGAACTTGACTTTGTCCTCTGCTCTTCCAGCACCTTGCCAGGTTTACAAACACCAGACACTTCCACAGAACTTGGACAGCAGTAAAACAACCCAATACATCAGGATGTGACCAATATTCCAGCTTTTTCAGCCCCCCTAAAATTCAAATGCCCACAAATCAGCAGGAAGCAGTCTTGAGAACCCAGAACTCCATCCCTATCCCACCTGCTATCCCCTTAATTTCCCCATCTTTTATAAGAAGAAAATATCAATAATGTTAAGATTCAGGCATTTTGCTGGTCACTGTCACATGGCAGGATGAACCAGGCAGTACCCTAGCGAGTGGAAGGTACTATGGCTAGCTACTCCATCACTACACAGGACCAAAGGTCCCTTTAAGAGAAAAGCTCTTCCCACTTCTGATCTTTTATTTCTTCTCTTATGGAGAAGCAGGCTGGCCCTTGCCTCTTCTTTCTCTTCCTCTCTTTATTTCCTTTTCCCTCTTCCTTCCTCCTTTACCTTTCTTTCAGTAAACTTCTCACTTTAAGCTCTGCCTGCATGGCGCATTTGTCCCCTGCCTGTTTTGTGGCCTCTTGCTTTCACACACTGCATGTCCTCTTGGCCTGCAAAGGTCCAACTCATGTCGTTTTACAACATATGGAAAGTCTGGGAGAGAGGGTCAGGGTCAGAAGGCAGATGTGTGATATGTGAAGCGTTCCTCTACATGTGGCTATAAAAGAGTTTGCTTAGTTCATAACTTATAAAGAGTAAGTTTGAGAGAATAAGCTCAAATTCAAGATATACATAGCATTATTATTTTACATCCCGACCTCATTTTCCCTCTCTCCTCTCCTCTCCTCTCCTTTTCTCTCCTCTCCTCTCCGCTCCTCTCTTCTCTCTTACGAGAGCCCTCTCCACCAATCCACTCCTCTTCTATTTCTATTTAGAAAGGGGGCAAGTCTCCCTTGGGTATCCACAAAATACGGCATAACAAGTTGCAGTAAGACTAAGTACCTCCCATTGTATTAAGGATGGGCAAACCAACCCAGTTTGAGGAATAGGCTCCCAAGCATTAGGAACATTCCCCCACTTTTACTGCTGGAGGTCTCACAAGAAGACCAAGCTACACAACTGTCACATACAAGTTGAGGGCCTAGATTGGTCCCATGCAGGTTCCCTAGGTGTTGGTTCAGACTCTGCAAGTTTCCATGAGCCCAAGTTAGTTGTTTCTGTGGTTTTTCTTGTGATATCCTTGATCCCTCTGGCTCCTACAGCCCTTCCTTTCCCTCTTCTGCAGGACTCCCCAAGCTCAGCCTAATGTCTGCCTATGGGTCTCGGCATCTGTTTCTATCAGCTACTGGTTGAAGATTCTGCAGTGACAATTGGGGTAGTCACCTATCTGTCCACAGGCGATGGCCACTTAAGGCTATGGTTCAACGACTGCCAGGAGTCTTAGCTAAAATAATCCGTGTAGAGTATTAGGAGTTTCCCTTGTATCAGCTTGCTACCTGACCCATAAGTGTCCTGAACTTTCCAATAATTTCTTTCAGCATTCTCCCTCTTCATCCACCCTCACAAAGAAATCCCTCAGTTTCCCAAATTGAAGACCCTAAATCTCAATGGCTTCAAAACCTTTAGAGCTGTTAGAGGTCATTTCAAGGCTCGACCCCAATATAGAATGCTGTGATTAGCTTTAAACAAAGGAACGTCATTGTGTAGTAACATGGGTGGGCCATAACAGGAGAAGTTTAAAATATTGCATAAGGCTTTTGACCAAGAAAAGCATTTGTCCTGTTGGCTCAGATGTCCCAATGAAAGCAGATTTGTTTTGAGAGCACCAGAAAGCAAATCATGTCAGTTTGCAGCATGTGTTTCCAGTTACTCAAAGTGATTGCTCCAAATTGTTACTTCTTTGTCTGCTAACTATTATAAACCAGTTACAAAAGTTTTAAAAATCAATCCTTCTTCAATAAATTGTTTGTTTTCTGAAAAGGAATATTCTGTTACTAAGATTATAGAAGGCTAGTACTTAAAACTTCAGATGAAATACTGACATCTTTGGACCAGATTAACTACCAATTCCTCTTGATTTAGAGAGGGGCAAGGCATTGAAAGCAAGTTAAAACACAGAAGGTGAATTACAGGTGTTAGAAGGAAAAAATGCCCCAAGGATTATCTGCTCTTTGTGATTCGATAATGGAATTGTTGGATAACATCTCCTCAGAGCCCTCGCCTATTCTTTGGGAAATTAAATGAAAATGAGAAGTCAGAGGCAAGGTTTATGCACCAACATTATTTGAAAAGGAAAGGGTTTTGGCTTATTTTTCCTGGAGAGATTTAGGGAAACAAAGATCAATTAAATGTGGCTGTACTATGTTGTAGAAAGTTCAGGAAATGTAAGTTCATAGCAAACCCTTTCTGGTATGTGAAAGACATGACCATAGGCTGTTCCCTAAAATGACTCAGAAGGTCTGCGTTTGTGGTGCTTTGTATTTTCATATGTAAACTAAAGGTATGAGAATCTCCAACAGCAATAGTCCCCGTGAATCCTCTTTATCCTACAACCCATACACAGAGCTGTTAAGACAAAGTGAATGTATCAAAGACTATGGATTCAGCTTCTCATCTCCATCTTCTAGTATTTTGAGTACAAAGGTCAAGTTTGAGCAAGCAAAAAGTATCTGAATCATTTGTTTTCTTTGATGCTCACTAGAAAAGTGGCACAGCCTGAAATAAAAGTTTAACTCTAACTATCCATATCTCCCCCTTTATAATAACAGTCTATATTTACAGTGGTACTTTTCTATAATTCAATACACAAAGATATAAGTTACACTATGCATAAAAATAAAACCATACAAAAGATTATTTGGCAGCTGATTTTCTCAATGTTTTCTCATTATAAGCATATAGATTTTACTTTAATAATTTTATCTTAGTAGATGAAGACATTTCAATAAATAGCTTTATTAAAATACCCTGCTATAGATAACATTTAAACATATTAAAGTATCAACACACATAAAATTTATCTATTTAAGAGAGAATGTTAGCAGAAATCTTGACTTTTTGACAACTTAAGAATTCATATGGGAAAGTTGTCATTTTTACTATGTTAATTCTATCTACCTAAGAGCATGGGAGATCTTTCCCCTTTCTGGTGTCTTCTTCAATATCTTTCTTCAAAGATTTAAAGTTCTTGTCATTCAGGTTTTACCAAAACCAATCTACAAATTCAATGCGATGCCCATCAAAATCCCTTTAGATGTCAGTGTGGCGATTTCTCAGAAAATTAAGAAACAACATTCCTCAAGACCCAGAAATACCACTTTTGGTTATATATCAACAGGACGCTCAATTATGCCACAAAGACATGTGCTCAGCTGTGTTCATAGCAGCATTGTTTGTCATAGCCAGAACCTGAAAACAACCTAAATGCCCCTCAACTAAAGAATGGATAAGGAAGATGTGGTACATTTACACAATGGAGTACTACACAGCAGAAAAAAAAATAACGACATTTTGAATTTTTCAGGAAAATGGATGGAGCTAGAAAACATTATTTTGAGTTAGGTAACCCAGACACAGAAAGACAATTATCACATGTACTCACTCATGAGTCATTTTTAAACATAAAGCAAAGAAAACCAGCCTAAAAATCACAATCCCAGAGCACTTAGACAACAATGAGGATACTAAGAGAGACTTGTATAGATCTAATCTACATGGAAAGTAGAAAAAGACAAGAGCTCCTGAGTAAATTGGGAGCTTGGGGACTTTGAGGGATGGCTGAAGTGGGAGGGGAGAGGCAAGGAGGGGAGCAGAGAGAAATGTAGAGCTCAATAAAAATCAATAAAAACAAAAAATTTTTATGGAATTATTTTGCAACAAACTAAAAGTGTATCATGATCAGTTAGAAAGTGTTCTTGGAATTTAAAAATGTTAAGAAGTCTTATTAAAGACTATTACTTGTTTCTCTCTAAATTTTATTATTATTTTTAATCTGCTTTATTATGTAATTTATGGTAGTTCTAATATACAGTGTCATAGGTCCAGATTTTTGACAGAGTATGCATTAACTATCTAATAATATCCTGTCTGCTAATCTGAAGTATTCATTTTAAGTATTTGGGATATAAGGCATCATTTTGATATTTTCTAACTTAAATCTGTTTGTGTTAATATATTCTCCAAGTTGTTAATTGTCATTTCCCGCTACAGATGCCTTCTTGTTTATAAAAATTCTGTGTATTTCAAGCCTATTAATATTTTCCAAGATGATAATAACTTAATTATAATTTTGTACATTAAAAATGTAATGTGGTCGAATTATTATTTCACAGAGAAATAACCAGTTGATAAATTTAATATTGGTAGTTTTAGGAAAACTCATACATATTTTGTTGAAGGTTGTAGACAGACCCTGCACTTTTTTTTTCCCGGCCTCACAGATCTGAATAATCACACAGAAACTATATTAATTATATCATTGTTTAGCTAATGGTTCAAACATATTCCTAGCTAGCTCTTCATCTTAAATTAACATATTTCTATTAATCTATGTATCGCCACAAGGATGTTGCTTATAGGTAATATTCTGGCATCTTTTTCTTTTGTCACCCACATACACTTCTTTGATTCTGTCTATTCCCTGCCTATATTTCTGTTCGAATTTTCTGCCTCTCTTTACTCCACTAAGCCATTGGCCAAGAAAGCTATATTCATCAACCAATAAAAGCAACATCCCACATCATCTCCCATTTTCTGTCTAATTAGAAAAGAAGGTTTTAACTTTAAAATAGTAAAATTAAATATACAAAATAGTTGTCAAGCAAGAGTTATAATTCCAATATTTAGTTCATTTATATTTGGCAAATTGAGGAAAATTTCTATCATCTTTTCTAGCTTCATGAGCCTACAGTTTTATATCTAATTTATCTTTTATCGCAACTAAGGAAAAGTATGATTATAACTAACTATCTAGTCATCAACCCTATCAAAGATCTCATAAGTATATAATATTACCTAAATAAATAGGAAGTGCACTGTAAGCAACTTCCAAAATTCTGGAAATGACAGAGACACCTTGTTGTCTGGACAGTCACCCAAAGTTCTTTTGTAATGTTGGGGCACCTGTCATCAGTCTATAGGTCCATTGTATCTGGCAGACTTCTTGGTGAATCAGGAAATTTGAAGATCTGTTTTACCTTGTACTGGCAAAGTTTGTTAGTTGCTTTCTTCTGTGTCCTGCAGAATATCTAGCAGTTTCGTCCATGAAACAGGAACCCTGAAATACCATCCCATCTTTTGGAAAATTCAGCAGTCACTTTTTTGTGGGTCCTTCATGTCTAGATAATACAGCATACCATTAAGAAGTCCAGGTAAGAGCAACTTCTTGCCCAAATGGTTGGCCTTGTCCAATAGAAGGCAAATTCCCTACCAAGTTTCTTTGATGACCATCCACCTCTTTGAAGTAACTGGTGCTACCAGAAGCAGAAATATATCTCTGTTGAGAAAAGTCTAAATTCTTAAAAACATATTCTCATAATCTATGTTTCTTTTTTAAAATATAATTTTTTATTGAAAAAAAAATTTCTGCCTCCTCCCCGCCTCCCATTTCCCTCCCCGTCTCCCTTTTCCCCCCTCCTCCCTCCTCCTCTCCCCTCCCTCTCCAGTCTGAAGGGCAGTCAGAGTTCCCTGTCCTGTGGAAAGTCCAAAGTCCTCCCTGCTCATCCTGGTCGTTGAAACGGAACATCCAAACTGGCTACGCTCCCACAAAGCCAGAACATGAAGTAGGATCAAAACCCAGTGGCATTGTCCTTGGCTTCTCATCAGTCCTCATTGTCCGCCATATTCAGAGAGTCCGGTTTTATCCCATGCTTTTTCAGTCGCAGTCCAGCTGGCCTTGGTGAGCTCTCAATAGATCAGCCCCACTGTCTCCGTGGGTGGGAATCTATGTGTTTCTAATGAATTGTCAAGATATTAAGGGTCTATTATTCAGAGATCAAAGAAATATTTTCCCTTTCATACAAAGTGAACAGTAATGAAAAGAGATTTTGTCATTTTCCCACCAACAATTAATTCAGTTTTCATTCAGGTTGACAGGATTTAATAAGGAATGGGACATCTCATAGCTTTTCTCAATGTGGAATCTTTTGTTGAAGGTCTCAGGACTTCAGAGCATCAGTCCTTGGAGAAAAACATATACTCTCTCTAGGCTATTTTAGAATTGTATCACTCAATAAATATATTTCATGCAACTATATTATGTAGAAATTTTCATTACATACACACAAAGCGAATATTTTGTGCTTTGTGGGTAATTCTAAGATTTTAATAAAAACTGCAGTGTTTCCTAGGCAACTTTTTTTAACTTTTTATGTGGTATAATGGAATAAAACAGTGTTTTGTTGAAATATCTCTACTTAGGATTTACATGTAGGAAACTATTTTATTTAAATTATGGAACCCTTTCAAATAATTACTGTGGAAGAGAACATTTATATTTCTTTATAGTATTGTATCTCACACAGAAAAACCTATAAAAATTCGAAAACAATTTGGTTACCACAAAAAAACATATTTAGATATAACATACAACCAAATAACTAGAAAGATTATTAGTATCAGTTGGAGGGGGTAAAATAGACAGATGATAGTTTTAACTTATGTATAAATGCTTAAAACCAAAGTGAAAATTTTAAAATAAATAAAACAAAAAGGAATAAAGGATGGGTGTGTCAGCTCTTATAAGCCAGTATCTTTAATAAGTAACAAGAGTGTCCTTGAGATTCCTGGGAATACTTGGCCAGTAGTGATCCCATTTTCCAAAGCCAGGTAGAACTCCATTACAATGCAAGGTTCTTTTAATTGTCTTCTTCTATAAAAAGAAAAGAATATTGTCAAGAATAACTAATCTTATCCTCTAACATTGAAGTTGTAAAATTAATAGGATAAATTACATACAAAAAACATGAAAATTTTAGGTCTTTTGAAGGAATTTTATATGACTAAAATACATAAAATGATTAATTCCATGAAATTTTGTGAAACAAAATTATTTTAATATTCATGTCTAAAACCAATTTTTCATGAAACTGCTTTGAATACTAAAAAACTACAGAAAAAATAAAGAATGACTTTGAGTTTACAAAGTGTGATTTTTGTCTTCCTGTCATTGGTAGGAAGCAGATAAGAAATAATTATTTGCCTTATTTTTATAATTTTTGTAATTTGTAGAAATGACATTTATTACATATGTATATATATATGTATAGAAGTGTGTGCTCATATGCACTCTTGTGCGTGTGTATGTGCCTGTGTGCTTTGAAGACAGTCTTTGATAGCCAGTTCTCTCCTTCTATCATATTGATTCAGGACACTGAAGACAGATCATTAGACTTGGTGACAAACACCATTTCCTGTGGATCATCGTATAAGCCCTGTAATTTCTCAAGACCATTAACTTTTACAGTTCCTAGAATCAATTGGCATTAACTTTTGTTCCTTTTATCTTTGAGGTTAATATAATTACACCATTTTCCTTTACTTTTCCTCCCCTACAAACCCTTCTATTTACACCATTTTGCTTTCTTTCAAATTCATGGCCTCATTTTCTATTAATTGTTATTAGAAGTGTGTGTGTGTGTGTGTGATGTTAAATGTAAGGTTTTTGGTCTGTATATTGTTACTTGTATATGTGTTTTCAGGGATGGCCATTTTCCGTTGGATAACCAATTACTATGTTCTTCTCTATGAAAAATTGTTTCTCCCACTCTCAGTATTCCTAAATGCCTGTAGTTACTTGTGAAGGGGTGAGACCTTGTAGTCTTCACCTTGCCTGCTTTAGCATGTCTATTGTTGTTCTTGTTCAGTTTTTGTTTTGGCCTCCACACTGGTGAGACCTGATGGGTATAGGTTCTGATATTACTAAGAGGCATAATCTCACAGCACACTCCTTGATTCTGTAGCTCACACAATCCTTCTCTCTCCTCTTCATCAGTGTTCCCTGAGGCTTAGGTTCAGGCCCAATGTAATGATTAAATTCTCTATGCCTCCCTCATGGACTCTCTACTTGACGACTACTGAGAAGCAGTCCGTAGTCTCTGTACTGTGCTTGGTCAGTGCACTGAGTTGAGACATATGAATGTGACTTCAGGCAACATCTTCCGAGGTTGGGAAAATGCCCACACTGCCTGGCTTTGATGAAAGGTCTATAGTAAGAACAAGAGGCAGCCATCTCTCTGGGCAATTGGCTGAGGTTTGCACTTTTATGGTGAAGTATGACAGGGACTAGGCATTATTTGTCCAATTGAAGAACAGCTTAATCTGGAAAATACTATTCATATTTAAAAAGCATTTTTCATTTTAGGTCTGATTTTATTTTTATATTGGTTTTTAAGAATCAAATAATTCAAAACAATGGGAAAAGAGTTTAAATGTAAGCAAAAAGAATAGGTTCATAAATGTTCCATTTAACTCTTACAATAACAGAGAAATATGGGAAAATTTTGACATTCAAGTGAGAATACTAAGGTATTTTTTATTAAAAAAGTCTGACTCCTATAACTGTAATAATTGCATTACAGTTACACTTAAATAATTATAATAATTAGATTTTAATTCTTAAAAAAGAAATAGTTTCCAACTATTAAAACAAATGTCTATACAACAATTATTAAATCAATAATACTCAAGTTAGCATTAATTTAATTTAAGAGATAATTATGTTGATAATACATCTGACCTCAAAAAAAAAAATAAATGGTTCATTCTGTTATAGCACAATTTTGTTCAATTTTTTCTCATTAGTTCAGCAAGCTAAAACTTTTGTGTTCAGTATGGTAATTTAATCCTCATATCACAACACTTTATTTGAAATATTAATATTCTTTGTCTTCCTCTTACCAGGAAGCTATTAGCCATTTAAGTGATTCAAACTACTACATATTAAATTATCAACTCTGTTCCCACAGAACCTGATATAATTTCATGCTTTAATTGAAACTGATTAGCAGGGTTTCTGTAGTATCTCAAAATTATCAATCCAAATATGCCAGGGGACTTTCATACTATTTTTCAAAACCAAAGTATTAAACATCACATCTATGGATGATGATAAGGAGATGTATGGTACTGTGACAACCAGAGATATCCCAGTGGAACTGAAACATACAGAAGACTTAGAGCAAGTATCCAGCAGTCTGAAACATCAATTAAGGCTCAGAATTTCTGTGAACAGCTGAGTCCTTCAAAGACATGGAAGTGAAGCTCAGATTTTTAATGAATACACTCTTTTTTTTTCTGAGACCGTAAAATATGAAGTCATGTCTAAATGAAGACTCAAAGCTGATCATTTCATGGTAAAACAAGATGCTATACAGGAAGAAGTATGTTGCCCAATAGAATCATAGAATGTCAAATAAATGTATCAGTGGAAATTTATTAAAAAATTGGCATTGATTCAGAAGCAGATACCAATAGAAATATCAGACTTTTTTTAGAAGTAATACCAAACTGAATTATATTTCTGTATTTTTATTCACAATGCTTTCTTTGACAAATGATTAGTGGTGATTTATAATAAAAGATGCAATGTGAAGAAAGAAGATGGCAGAACAGGGATGCTGCTTTGGGAGAAGGCCTATCACTTCACCACCACATATCAATCTGACTCCAGAGGCAATTAAGTTCCAAGGTCTGTGTTTAATACTACTCATCACTGTGACAGAAAACAACTTTGAGGAAAAAAAGAACTTTGCTCCCCAATTTAAGAAAAAGGCTCAGTTGATCATGGCAGGAAAGTAATGCAGTCAAGCTTCAGGCATATTGTCAGTAATATTCACTGAAATGGAGATATGAATGGTGAGGCTCCTGTCAGCATCATTTCTCCTTTATTGTATTAAGCCCAGAACTGCATTCCATGGGATTGTGCCACCAACATTCAGGATGAATCCTCCCAATATAGTTAATCCTCTTTGGAAATACCTCTAAAGATACCATCAGAATTATATGCCCTAAATATACTCAAACTGGCCACCAAAGATAGCCATCTCAACTACTTTACAATTGCCATTGCTCTCATTACCTAGTGAAAGTTAATCTTGTACAAATCAGCAGGCACCACTGATGGTCAGATGCAGTATAAACCTACTAGCACTAAAAAAAGAAAAGAAAAAAATCTATAGCTAGGGAGGTCGTAGGCCCTAGGAAAGAACTTATTGATATGATTTTGATAAATAATTATGTTGCCAAACTCTCTTCTGAATGTTTGTATTCCTGTTCACAGATTTGAGGTGTTCTCAGCCATGCTCAGAGAAGCTCTTCCTCACAAAGAGTAGACCTTAATGTAAAGAAAGACTCATAATCTTTCATAATGGTGGAAGTAAGTGACTGTGAGTGTCACATGGAAAGTCTGTATCAGGAGGCATAATGGAAGAGTGAGTGGAAAGAATGTAAGAGCCAAAGGATAGGGTGGGATGCCAAGGCAGACTGAACTCTGGGTGTGACATAGCTATTATACACATACTCATAGCAACCGTTGCTCCCTGCAAAAGATCAAAAGAATTAAAACTTCCAACTTAAGCAGAGGGCTTTCTGATGCCCTTCCTCTAGTTATCAACATATGGCAATGGATAGATACTAAAGGAGAGAGAATCACTTGAGGGCATGGTGATCATTGGTAGGTTAGCCTTGCCCCTCACACATGTACACAAATGGTCATCAAAGCAAGAACACAGAGTTCAGAGTGAGGTGTTGGGAAGATAGGATTTTTAGAGAGGGATATGACCAACATACATGTTATCTATATATGAAATTTAAAAAAATAAAACAAGTAAGAAAAGATTAAGGATTCAGGATAATCAAAAGTCAAATTTGCTGACTTGTTGTTGGTGCTACATTGGGTTTGGAATATAGAATGTTAGCATTATTTTGTTTATACCATGAAATTTTAGTTATGGTAAACAGAAAATTAGAAAAAATGTATAAAAACTGGGAAACTGGATAACCTAAAATATCCTAACTTGTCTAATACCCCCATTCTTCTTTCACTTCTTACAATATATAAATAAAAGGATAACCTTAACTCCCAAAAGAAATAGTTCACTTCTTAACTCCCTTCATATTGTGGCATTATCACTATCACCACCCACCTATGAAACATTGTCATCATCACAAGCTGAAGCTCTCTACACACTAATCAATAAATCCCCAAACCGCTCTCCCTTCAGTCCCAGGTTCGCTCCATTGAACCTTCTCAGTGAAGCTGAGGACTCATAGGAGAATCATTCGCTTATACCCTTTTATCTATAGCTATATCTCTCAGATCAATGTCTTCTGAGGACATCTGTGCTGAAGCATGCGTCTCATGTTCATTTTCTCTTCTAGCATTATGCCTGAGCTAGAAAATATGACTACATTTGGCAAAAATATAAGAACTTGAAAACTACAAAAATAATTGATATTAATGTGTTCAGGGGACTGTAAGTTAAAGTGGGGTGTTTGTGGTGGATGGGGACAAAGGAGCTGAAATTAAACAGCCCTAACATTAGAAACGACTGCAACACAATTTTGTTTTTGGTTCACATTTGATACAGAACCAAATGGATTTACTGCTTAGGCTGAAAATGGACAAACTGCATAGGAGCTTCCTGATGGAGCCCCTTCTTTGTAGAAAACAGGTTTTGCTACTAAAAACCCGGTCATACAAATCATGCCATTTCTATAAATCAATGCAGTGTGCAGTGAGGAGAAAGGTAAACACAAAAGATGAAATCTGTCCAAATCTTCCCACTCTGTTTGAAGTGAATCGTGGTGTTAATAGCCTGTTGGTTTCTGATGACAGAACCTGGACCACCAAACAGAAGGGATTAACTCACTCCAGAATCTGCACTCACATTTCCCATTTGCCCATCAACAGCAAATCAGTCCAGTGATGAGGGCTAATTTCATCATCAGGAAAACTACATAGTAACTGCATTTTGATTCTTTAAATAGGACTAGGTTCACAAAATCAAAGATGGAAAAATATGTGATCACCAGATGATGGATGACTTTTTGTTTCTTTACAAAATGTTTGTTTTCTGTCATTGAAGTATAAGAAGCAAAAGCATAAATGGGTACAAAATACTCAATGAAAAGCTTGCTACAGATACAAGAACAATTTTTTATAGTTGTAGGAACACATCTCCTAATAGTCCATAAATATACATTTTTATGAATATTTATGGATCTTTCATACACATTCCACACATGCATATAGATAAACACGATTATTAAAACATACTTGAAATTTAAATATAGCCCAATGTACTCCAGCAAGCTCCACAGCATGCACAACCCTATGAACAATCAAAGCAACCTTGAGACTTTTATTGTGAAGCTGGAGGTCTCTGTACATAATGAGGATAAGATCAGAAAGCATTTATGCTGGAAAATACATAAACAATTGCTGCTGTATTGTGAACCTATGTGCCTATTCTGGAATTTCGAGCTTCAGATTCTAAAGTCCTTGATCACTCTTTCTCTTTGGTGTACCTCTTGATCTCTAAACTGCACTTGTAAGCTGGCTTGACATTCTCCACATTGCATTCACTATATAATCGCATGCCAGCCTTTGATTCCTAAATATAAAATAAAGAGAAAACACCCACTCCTAAGATACTGTCTCTCCAAAACATTATTTAAATATCTAATTGGGGCTTAATTTCCTGGAATTTCAACTCAAAACTCATGAGAATTCAATGAAAGTAATCCTAGCACTAATTGGAACTGCTGTGTCCTGTTGTCTTGACTCTTATCCCTGAATGTTTTATCCCCCTACTGTAGATATCCAGATATTTCTCCTCTGTATTTACTAAATGATTCATCGGTGAACAATTTGGACTGGTTCTGAGTCTTAAGGGAATCTTATAATTCATAGATGCTGAAAAATAAAAATATAAGTTAAACATGTCGAAAATTTAGTGTGACAAAAGAAACATTTTCATTCTAGACAGAAAGAATAGGTAATGGCAAGGGAAGATGAGGCTAAAACACAACAGTTAAACCACTGAATAATNTGAGCTATAGCTCCATTACCACCATCTGGGAGGAACAGTGGCATCTTCTGGGTTCTAATGGATTTGGACTGTGTCATCTCCCTGCGCTAACAGAAGAACACATAGTCTTTCTTGAGCTAACACTGGTTTCTGTGACTTCAGCTTTCCCTAGCCTACCAACATTTCAAGATCACGAAACTTCCAGCATCCTAGGTTTTCCATTGTAACTTAGATTTCACCATTAAAACTTTATCGATATTTTTCAGACATTCCTTGAAGGGAAGTTCGCCCTATACTAAGTTGCTTGGCTTTAGAGGCTTTCAGGAACTTCAGTGTGAGCCCAAATAGACCCATAAGTCTTTGATTTTGCATCTCTAAAACTCAGCACTGTGTAATACTACCAAATTCTGCAGTCAGCTTAAAAACTATCTAAACCTCTAGAACAACTGTAACAGGCTCTGTGTGTCTTGGTGTACAAATCTGGAAAAATCCTTCTCTAGGTTGTTGGCTTTGAAAGGAACCTCTTTAGAAGACTTCTGGATTCAGGCTCTCTCCCTTTAATTAAATTGTGTTTTTCCCAATTAAAAATGACCTTCAAAACTTTTTTCTATAGTCCCAGTGAATTGTGTGAGGCTTCTTTATCATTGCACAAATCTCTTCAGGAATTAGTATTGTTTGTTTTCCATTTTGGCTTTGTTTGAAACTTTATACATAGTCATGTTCCTTTCCTCACCAAAAATTACATTTTTCCAACTTCTCGATCCATGATTAGCTTGTAGTAATCACAACACAGCCTGAATGATATAATATTTTGAAACCTCCCACCAAACAAATTAGACTACTGTCTCCATGCTGCCTCACTGGAGTTCTCAAGACTTTCCTAGGAAGAACCCAGGAAGAAGTCAGATATATATTTTTCTTTTTTTAATTTTTAATTTTTATTACTTTATAAATGATACCAATCAAAATTTCCACTTCCTCCCCTCTTCCCACTTCCCTCTCTCTCCCTCCCCCTCCAGTCCTAAGAGAGGGTACCCTGCCCTGTGGGAAGTCCAAGGCCCTCCTCCCCTTAGGAAGGTATGCATCCAAATAGAATAGGATCCCAAAAAGCTAGTACATGCAGTAGAGACAAATCCTAGTGCCATTATCATTGGCTTCTCAGTCTGCCTCAATTGTCAGCCACATTCTGAGGGTCCAGTTTAATCCCATGCTCATTCAGGAATTTCTTATTCAGGTTGACTTAGAAACCTTTTGTGAGCATTGCCTTGGTTATTTTAATTGAGGTGGAAGAAATATCCTGAGTGTAGGCAGCATTTACTGGGCCCTGGACCCTACGGAGAGAGCAGCTAGCTGAGTTGGCAAGCATGCATACACCTATTGTTCTCTGCTGACTGTAGATATTGTGTGTCCCATTTATTCAGTCTCCTAACACCTTGAAATTACTTCAGTGATGAACTGTAACTTATAATTGTGAGTTAAGTAAACCATTTTTCTTGTATTTGGTTTTGTCAGAGTATTTTATCACAGCAACAGAAATGAATCAACACAATATAAATATCTTTTATAATTTTTCATGTCTCATTAGAGAGCTCCAGATCTGTAACTCTGAATACTTAGCAAACCTCAAAATATTGCTATAATAATAACAATTATAAATAAAAATAAGTTATTGTGAGAAGTTTCTTTTTTCATCAAAATGATAAGCAATTTGTATTATCAGATATTAGTCTACTTTCAACATAAAATTTACTCTTAAGGTCTGTTTATGGATTATTTTTGTGTTTTGTATTGAAAAAAGTATCTGAAAATTGATTACATTCAGGAAGCCAAAATTTCTACAACCCAGAGGAACCAAACAAACGACAATTATTTTATTTTATAATTTTTTTATTGATATTTATTGAGCTCTACATTTTTCTCTGCTCCCCTCCCTGCCCCTTGACAATTGTTTTAAATTTGGGACAGTGCTCTCACAGAACATTGAAAGTCAGGTGCTGTGCTGCATACCTATAATCTCAGCCCTCAGAGGTGGAGGCAGGTGAAGAAAGAACTCAAGACCATTCGTAGCTGATCAGAAAGTTTGAAGAATGCCCATACTATATAGGACTCGCTCTTATAAAAGAAAAGTCCAACCAACTAGCTGTCAGACTGATGATTATATTAAATATCTGGATATTTAATATCCAGAAACTGATGGAAACAGAGGCAGAGACCAGCAACGGAGCTTGGGCTGAGCTTCCAAAGTTGACTTGAAGAGTGGGTGGAGTGAGAATATGAGCAAAGAGATCAAGCCCACGATGGGTTCATCCACTAAGACAGTTTATCCGAGCTAATGGGAGATAACCAACTTTAGCTGGACTGGGAAGGAACAAGCATAGAACAAAACTAGTCCCTCTGAATGGCTGGGGCAGACTGAGGGGCCACTGGCAGTAGCACCAGGATTTATCTCTACTGCTTGCACAGGCTTTGTGGGAGCCTATTCTCTTTGGGTGGATACATTGCTCAACCTAGATATAGTAGGGAGGGCCTTGGACCTTCCCAAAAGTAATGTGCCTTACCCTCTCTGTGGAGTGGATGGGAGGGAAGTGGAGGAAATGTGAGGAGGAGAGGGAGTGGAAACTTGGATTGGTATTGGTATGTATAATGTAAAAAAGATATTTTGTTTTCTTTTTAAAAAATAAAAAATAAATCTTAAGAGATAATTTAAAAGAAAACCTTCCCTGCAGGTGAAAGGTATTAGAATTTAATGGATTAATAATTTACACTTTATTTTACAATAATTTCAGCAGAGAATAAGTCAATATTATTAAATTAAGAGTTGTTACAATGGGAAATGTAGTTCATTTTGGGGATTATTAAACATATTTAGTCTAGTAAAGTTATTGTCTTCAAAACAAAGTTTGATCACTAAAGATAGCATTCACTAGAAAAAAAGTCCTATTTATAGTCATGATTCAGAAAACGCTTCTAGCAATGTGAGTATTATATGTGGAATTTATAATAACTCCAGCAGGCTCACCTATAGGATGAAAATCAGTCCCATATCATCCAAACTTTTATTGTCACTTGGGAATTCAGACAGTGAATTTAGATGCAACATTTTGCTGTCTCTTTGATTTTCCTGAAGTCAGAACTCACAGGAAGCATGCTTGAAAATATACCATGTAGAGCATGTGGTGGGTTGTGGGTACCTGCCAGTTAATGAGAATATAGTGTCAAAATGGAATTACTGTTAATCTCATTTTATCCATTCTAATCCCTCGCCTGTCAATCTGTCTGAATGCCATATTGCCTTCTTAATAAGATATTCTGTTTCACTTAAGGAGACAGCCTTAGGTATGGGGTCAATTAATACAATACCGTGAGACATACAAACTTAGGCAGAACAACTAAAATTTAATTTAGTCGTCTCATGTTAATTACTAAGACTCCAGAAGAGAGCAACAACATAATTAAAGGGAAGGAGAGTAGGATTTATGGGGAAACAGAAGAAGCTAGTGAAATACTGCCTCAAGAAAAGACAGCTAAAAGATACTTAATTTCATTTTCCTAATCCCTATGGGGAAACAGTAGCGGAATGATATCAGAGCCAAAGAACTGGTATGAATTCTAGCATACATATAACAGTAACCAAAACACATTTGAATTAAGGTATTTCAGTAGTTAACACTTATTTAATAAATATTTAATATTTAATTAGCATTTATTTTACATTTTATGTAGAATTACATTTTCTGTGTTTTGGCCTCAGGACTCACAGAGAAATAGTAACTTACAATAGCAATAGGTGAGAATTTTTTGCTTTGATTTGCTTCCTGTGGTGTGTTTTAAGGTGTTGAGTTGTGCCTTTGTAGCACAAATTGGAGATATGGGATACATTTTGGTGAGCCTATCTTTTCCTGAATGTAATAAGACTATCAATATTCTTAGATTAATTTGAGATCCTTATTAAGTGCAAAGATCAATTAAAATAAACTTAACAAGCTAAGCAGACACCATTAATCATTCAATATACAAAATTAAGCTGCCATTCTGATCACCAGACTCTTTTTCTAATCCATAAGATCACTTAATTTAATTCATGTTCATAGCTTTAGAACATAGCTGAGATCATGATATATTCTTTTCTTCTGTGATATATTGCCTACTGATACTAAAATGTATAACATGATTCAAAACAAATATAAAAAGATTGTATAACATATTTTGAAAAAAATTTACTCTTACTTTTCTTATGGTTTTATTTCACTGTTTTTATGCTAAATACACATTCTTTTGCATAGTTTTACTTTGATTCCTGTTACTTTTATTATTATTAAAAATCTATAAATGAATAGATTTTTAGAAATTCTTTTTATGGGACACACTATCGAAAGCATTTTTTCTATTTTAAAATTATGAAGCTAAAATTTTATGAAAGCGTTAGAAACTATGCTTCCAAGTCCCTTTTCTAATTCTTTTAGTCAAGTTCACATCAGGTTTTTCTGTGGCCAATGCTATACTATTTTACATAGTCAGTGTTCACCAACACCTGAAGGTTTACTGTTCTGCTGGAAACTTTACCCCAGCCCCTGGCATTCATATACGAAGAGTCCGGAATTCCAAAATCATCCCAGAGCATTTATAGCTATTAATCCTGGGCTTTTCCTAATTTAGTTTGATTTGGTCTGTTTTGGATTGCTGCATCAGTGGAGAGGCTTTTGGGGCGCAGAAACTCTTAATAATTACAAGAAGAAAGGGACCCATGTGTCTATAAAATGTTAGAGAAACTGGGCAGTGATGGCAACCACCTTTAACTTTGGCACTTGAGAGGCAGAGGCAAGTGGGTATCTGTAAGTTTGAGGCCAGCCTGGTCTACATAGTAAGGCCCAGAACAGCCAAGGCTACATAGAGAAATTCTGTCTTGAAAAACAAAACAAACAAACACAAAGTGAATAGTAATCCACCACTAACTCATAAATTATACGAATGCTTATACACTACACATCCTTAAGACAGGATTGCCAACAGGACATATAGGTCATTAGGGAACATGTTTCAAAGACATACTAAGATCTGTAGTCGACTGATAAGTTGATGGAAAAATCAAAGACAGAGCCACAATTGAACTTTGAGGGTAAGAAATGAAGAAATAATTCAGCAGAGAGAGAAAATATGTAGCCTACACGAGACCATGAGCTAAGTCTCCAGCTGTATTAGGGGATGGGGATCCAAAGAGATGGTCAATACAGACAATATTGTGATAAGTAAAAGGAATCACGTTATCCTGACTGTGAAGTTCAGAATTGATTAGAACAGCAAAGGAGTTTGAATAGATGCAGATGGTTGGGACAGTCAGTACCATATCTGACTGGTGTGTATTATCTGTGTAAATAAAATAGTCAAGAACCATTAAAATCAAACATTACTCCTTTGAAATTTGCATAAGAGAACCAGTGAGACTACCTACGAGTACTAAAAGGAAGTGCAAAGAAAGCTTGCTTGTCCCTTGATAATGATACTAAGATGTATTAAGACCCGGCTTTCAATATTAAGTGATCACTCTGTTTCTTCTCAGCAAGCCTGACCCTTCCCCAGTCCTGTTTGGATGACTTTCCACGATCATACAATTTACTCTCTTTTGTAGGCACCTTAAGTTAACCACGGTATAAGATATGGAAATCAGAGTGATGCTGGAGTCCATAGTGCCAAGACAGCAGACAGTGTACACCCTTCCACGTGAGACAATACTGGTAACTTGAATTTGCTGTGATGGTCATTATGCGCAAAGGAAAAATTTTTGTCAAGTGCTATAAATAATGATTCTTTTTAAGGTAGGTGAGTGGTTTCTTAAACATTACTTGCTATTATATATATTTATATATCTTCATATTCTTCCCAACTAAATATTTTGCTCCTGTTTTGTGAATTGAACAGGTAAAACAATCTTTAGAAAAATGATAGTGCTTAAGGTTACAAGACTAGAAAGCCTGAGAATATATTCACACAGTTTACAAAACAGTTTAGGTAAACGTCCCTTAAGTGAGAAAACAAGCCTTCCTTGGTGTTGAAACACCAAATAAGGTAGAACGGGGGAGTTTCAGAGGAATGAACTGATCACAAAACTGTGTGGAATTATATCAATGAGATTTGGACATTTTAGTAAAATGGAAAAGCATTAAATTTTTATTTATTTTACTTTATACATAGGAGTAAAAGGTGAATAAATTTTATTTTAAAAACAACTAGAACAGAAAAGAAAATATATTTCTTAACAGTAGCCTAAGCCTTTGTATTTTAATAAAGTAGTGTTTGTGAAAAACGGAGAGACCATTGATTGATGAGAATTATTGTAAATGATGCAGAATTGTAGCCTTAGAGCAGAGTTCTGACAAAGACTGAGCATTGCCTGATCAGTGGGATTTTTCACATGGGCACTTGTCCTTCATGTCACTGTTTTCTCACAATGGGGACAACATTTTGGAAATTTTTTTCTGACAAATTTCTTAAGCAGTGGGCCAATGGCTACACATCTAAAACATAAAGGAGCAAAATAAATACGGGTCTAAAAGAGGCATTCTGCTACTTTTCTAGAAGTTCCAGACACAGAGCTGAGGATGGGACCATTTTTAAATCCCTTTCTTCAAATTAGCCAAGAAACCAGTGAGAGTATGGTTCTAACACACACCTCTCCCCAAACACACAAAGGCGCGCGCGCGCACACACACACACATACACACACCACAAACACACGTACACAATTGAGGATATATACAAACAAGACATTGGATCACAAAGATTACAGGGTAAGTGATGGTGAAGGTAGCCATGAGAATAATGGTAACAACTGATAAAGATTCTGGCAGTTTTTTAAGTGATTCAAAATTCAGGTTGGTCCTATAACAAAGTAAACATCACTATTTTTCATGTGATGTTTATATGGAAAAATAATGTGGGAGAGTCCCCTCTGTAGACTGTGAATATTATTGGTTTATAAAAGAATTGCTTTGGCCCTTTAGCAGAGATATAGGGGAACAGAGCTAGGTGGGGGAAACTAAACATAATTCTGGAAAAAGGAGAAAAAGGCAGAGAGAAGTCATGTAGCCCCACTGGAGTCAGATGTAATTTTAGCCAGTAAGCCACAACCACGTGAAGATACACAGATTAATAGGAATGGGTTAAATTAATATGTAGGAGTTAGCCAATAAGAAGCTAGAACTAATGGGCCAAAAAGTGGTTTAAATTATATAGTTTCTGTGTGATTATTTCGGTTCTTGGCAGCCGGGAAGAACAAGCAGCCTCCTTCTTTCTACACATATGATTTATTTTTATTATTCTTACATTATTGTAACCCATAAATTAAGGAAGAGAACAATATGAATTTACAACTGAATTGCCTACTGTATCTGGTTCCTTTATCTCTCTGACCCTTATTGTCTTCTATAAAATGCACAGTCAGCTAAAACACTTAAAGGAGAGATAAGACATTGAAATCGGTTAGCACATGGGAGATATGGAAGGCCTATTTGGCCCTGTTAATTAGAGTTATTTTGCCTTAAGCATAAAGAAGTAAATATAGTGTCTTCAGAAATATTTCTGAATACATTCATTATAATGGTTTTATCTTCTGTGACATACCTGGTACTTAAAGTTTCTGAAATTAGACTGTATTCAGGAAGGAATCATTGATTATTATGATACACATTCTGCGGGTACATATAGTATCTTACCTTGAAATATTTCCATTCTCTTTCTCGTACCTTTTGGATATATTCATTTTTTACATCCTCCTAGAAGAAAAAATAATGTCCAAGTAATGAGTAATAGTTTTGACCAGTATACATTGTATGCCTGTTTAATAAATTTACAATTAATGAAAACTTTGAAACATATAAACAGCTAGAAAAACCTCAAAGCAGCTTAACAAGCATAAAATAAAAGCAAGTCAGCCAGCCTTTTGATTATTCCATCACAAAGAATAGAATTAGACCTTAAAAGGCACACATTTTCTAGAAGTTTAATTTATTTACACTTACCATAAATAATTGTGAAAATGATTTTATTACATTTTTGTAATATGAGGATACATGTACCAGTAGCCTGTTTTATATATTAGACACTTTCATACATGTGTACAATGTACTGTGGTCATATTCAATTCCCATGGTCTTCTTTTAACCTCTCCCACAATTCTTCATGCTTTTCTTCTTCACAACTACTAGTTTTCCTAATATTATCAAGATGCTTTGTGTGTGTGTGCTTGTGTGTATATGGGTATATGTGAGTATGTATTTATGTATGTATGTATGTATGTATGTATGTATGTATATGCACAATTGTATGTGTATTTGTGTATTTGTTTTTGTGTGTATATTTTTGTTAGTGTGTTGGGGGGGATGTATATGTATTGTGTATATCTGTGACCTAATGACTCTAATGAGGGGTATTTGTAGATGCATTCTAGAAGGTTATTTTGTGGAGTATGGGGGAATTATGAGCGGTACAGTATTCATATAGATCCTTAAAATTATAAATGCAATTTTCTTAGCCCATGTAATATGATCAGGGCTGGAGATTGTTTAATATACAATTTGTACAGCCAATAAACTTACAGTTAGAGAAAACTTTAGCTATATATAACCATGAACAGTAGAAAAAAGACACAAATAACAGACAAAAGAAGATTGGTGTTGGAAAGCCAACTGGTAAGGTCTTCCCTGGAGAATACTATTTCTCTGCTATTAGCATTAGGTAGTTTCCTGTAGTTCTTTGTCTAGGGTAGAAGCCCCCATGGTCTTCCCCCAATCTATGGTAGTGTGTCTTTTGGTTTCATTCTTGTCCGAGCCTTGTTTAGGCAGCAATATTGATGAGACTTCAGGGCTATAGCTTCTTTAACATTTCTAGCAGTTGCAAATTCACAGAAAACTTCCTGGTCCTCTGGCTTTTACAGTCTTTCTAACCCATCTTCTGCTACAACCCCTAGCTTAAGCTAAGATGTCTGAGACATAGATACAAGTATGGCATTATAAATAGCAACCAATAGTCCTACCCAGACATGATGCCTATGAACTACAAAGAGCAGGGTGCAATATTCCTCACGTTGCAATAGTCTTTAGTTAGACTTATCCCTGCTCAACAAGAGGAAAATCATGCCTGACATTGGAAACCTATCCAGCTACCTAGGTCTAGTGAGGTCATGGATCCTAGACGAGATCCTAGAACTGCCACTTTACTGAAACTCTATAAATCTTAACTAAATTCTAAATATATATCCTGTACCCACAGATAAGAATAGGTCTCACCTATTGTCGAATAAACATCTTACAATAGACAGAAAACCACAACTGATCAAAATCCAAAGGAAAAGTAACAGTGTGGTGCTTAGTCACAAACAATCAATCTATAAAACAAACCATGAAGTCTCTTTAAGCAAGTGTGACATTTAAAAGCATGACCACCTAATAAATTATAAGGCAAGTAGAAATTAAACCTGCTATTCACTTATGTTGAAATTTAATCAACATGATTCCAGTCCTGTTATGTAATACTAATACTGTCCTATTTCTTCTGTTAGTTTTTCTCTTGGCTTATAATGCCCTTAAAACTAAATTTTCAAGCACAATAAGGTCATATGTCTCTCTGTATGATGATTTAATGTTATCAATTTCATATAATATTTAGAATAACTATATTGTTCATGATCTACAACAGAACTTTTAGTTATCAAATGAGTGCCAGAATTTTATGCTTTATAATAACTGTACCTCTGTTATATTCTAGAAGTGTTTGATTGACCACATGAGCACAAAAACAGATTTCTTAAGCGAAAAACATGTTCTAGTTTGTTCAACTATTCATGCCACAGTCTGTGACATACCTTCTGGTCAATGGACAATTAACATTATTCAAATGATAGAGAATTTTACTTCATATATTACCATATATAAGAAGAACATAAAATGTATAAAATATATAGCAGCTTATCTATCCTCTGAAACACAGTCTTGTGTATAGTATGTTTCCAGTTGTCCAATATGACTGGCTAATTACTGTGGTTGCTAATACAAATTTAATCCATTAATAGAAGGTAAGTCACATATATGACTCATTTTAGGCAAATACAAATGGATAAAAACACTAAATATAATTTAGATATTAATTAATAAACAACTAAGTACCTTATTTTATTCATTACATGTTTTACTTTGCTGTTCAGAAAATAAAAAAGTCACGGAGATTTTTTTGAGTAAAAATGCTGTGCAGAAATATTTAAATACTTGGTTTTTATTTGAGGATGTGATGGTTTGGCAGCCTCTTCTGAAATGATGCCTGTAATGACTCTCAGCATGAAGCAAACTCTGAATTAATTACAGTGGATATGACTTTCCTGACATTATTTCTCATACATGGATTGTGTTCTGCATAACTTCACATTGTAGAATAACTAATGACCCCATTCTTTTTTGGCAGGCCAGTGAAAACAAAAAACAGATGTTCAGTATGAGCAGATGTCCAAGGTGACACAGTAAACATATGCAGCTCTGGAAATCCTAGATGCCCTGGCCCGTGTGAGGAGTCCTGGCTGCACACCCAGGGTCTCCAGTAAGCAATGTCGGGTTTGGTCAGAGTAGGATTTCATTCATGTATTAGATAATGCGGTCCTCCCACATTGTGATTCCTACACTGTGCCAACATCACTTTCTTCCAAGACAAGAGGAGTAATGATAATCTCTAGTTTCTCATTTTCCATATTATTTCTACAGAAATTAACAATTTAGGGCTAGGAATTTAACTTAGTTAAAATCATTGCCTAGAATTCAAAACATCCCTGGTTCAGTCGTTAGAACTGTAACAGCAATGGTAACAACAGCATGAACATAACCATTAAATCCAGGAAAAACAAAACAACCAAAGGACTATAATTTTAAAAATTATCTGCACTTTTTAAATAAATTCTTTTTTTTTTTTTTGAATTTTTGAGACAGGGTTTCTCTGTAGCTTTTTGGTTCCTGTCCTGGAACTAGCTCTTGTAGACCAGGCTGGCCTCGAACTCTCAGAGATCCGCCTTCCTCTGCCTCTCGAGTGCTGGGAATAAAGACTGGGAGTTTATTTATCTAGTTTTATGTATGTTTTTATTATGTATATATATATATGTATAATAATTAAAGTAAAAGAATTTGAGACAGATTGGGAGACATGGGAGAAGTTAAAGGAATGGAAGGGAGGAGAAATAATTTAAAAACAATACATACAATCTTCTCTCCAGTAAACAAGAAATTAAAAACACACAAATAAAATGCTGTTATGCTAATACTATTTTAAATCTTAAAAATAAAATAATAGAAAAAAAGAAGACAAAAACAACTAAAGGGAAGAAGTATTCATTTGTCTCATAATTCCAGATTAGCTCATCATTTCAGGAAATTTGTTTTGAAAAGAGATGTTTTTTCAGAAAAGATATTATGATTGCTATTTCCCCTTCTCCCACATGGGAGACACAAAGGAAACAAGACCTTCTAGACACAATAAGACTGACATAGATATGAAGTCACCAGAATGGCAGAATGCACACAGCCTGAACAGGTCTAAGCCAGATGGAGTTCCAGTGCTGGAAGGGGAAGTAGACATGAGCTTCCATCCCTAACGGAAAAGCTATCTCTAATTGTTAACCACCAACAAAGAAAAAAATGGTTTTCTCCAAGTCTCATTGTATATACAAACCATTTCTCAGGGATGTTAAGGTGGCAGGACATTGAAGTATCTAGTCAGACCACATCTTCGTCAAGAGCAGAGAGCAGTAAATTAATACTCGCACACCACTCCCTGCTCAGCTAGCTACCTTCTCACTCAGTCTAGGGTCCGGGCTGCGACATGATGCTGCCAACATGCAGAATGGTCTCGCTCCATGAGCTAACCCAATTAATACAATCCCTTACTCGCAAAAGGCCAACCTAATCAAAACAGTTCTTCATTGTGACGCCCTCTCCTCCCTTCTAGAGGCTAAAAACTAGCAACCACATTTATTTCTGTGTACCTGATTCGCGTTAATATTTTTCTGTATTGTCAAGATAAGGTTGGAAGTTCATTATTTTCTCAGAAATAATCAAGAGTGTTATTTTCACGTTTAATTGTCTGCAATATTACACAAACTTTACTGAGTTTTACAAATGTGAGTTTACAGATTAAGTTTAGTACACAGGCACGTTTACTGCTCTACTCTGATGTGTCCCACTGGTCTATTTTCCTATGAATATGCTAGCATGGCATTTTGGTACTCGTTTAAGCTTTATAATTCTTAAAACCAAGGGTAGCCGTAGTCTTCCTTTCCCAGGCTTTCTTTTCCTTGTATAAACCTTGCTCATTTCCATTTGAATGTTTGAGCAACCTGTTTCATCATTTCTTATAGTTGCTTCCAGTAGAGAATTGGCTCTGTTTTATAAGTAAAGAATACAAGAAATGTTAAAGATGTTAGGAAATACCTTCTTAATCAGTACTCAAAACTTTAGAAGTACCCAGGAGACCCATAAAACAGTTGTTAGAAAAAACAGTGAAAAAAATAACAGATTTTACCTCTCAAAACATGAGGTAAGTTTATTTTCCAAACACTACACCCTCTTAAAAATGGAAAGATTTTCATATCAAAATAACATGTCAATCTATTCTGTTAGGACCATATTTGGAGTAAATATAATTGTTTTTCATTTCCCCTACATTTGCAATTAAACACTGAATATATTTATGCATATATGTACACATATTAAATTAATACAGTGAATGTATTTGTAGAAAGCTTAATCCTCAAATTTTCCTGCTTTTGTACATCCTTTTTCTTTTTTCTTTTCCTTAATGCGTTTTTCTCTTTTTCTCTCTCTCCAAACTAATGGCCTTCAGTCATGCTAACAGAGCTATTGTTATTGATCTACCTTGGTAGGTTATGAGACAAAACCAAGATTTTATTTCAATGTAGTCAACATATTAAGAAATGAAAATAAAACAAAATGATAAGAACGAGGATATTAAACAGGTGAAAACTGACTTAGAGTTTTTCAAGATTTATTTCCTGTGTACAGCAGGAGGTCACAGAAATTAGAGCCTTTATAGAGATTGGTGTGATTTCCTACCAAAAACTTTCTGAATTCACCTACTGGTAATTGGTTTTTTGTTAACTAGCTCCCCCTACTTACATTTATTTCTAGATTTTAAATTGTTTGCCATTGTCTACTCATTGGAAAGTGAGCCTTTGGCTATAAGCTATATCCAGAGAATTCTCCTCTAAATTACTTTGTCAGTTCCCTCAACTCTTTACTCAAATGTCAGGTGATAATTCTATAACCAAGCTTCATTGTCTACGTCTTATAGGGAACACTTCCCAATCAAGCTCTCTCTATGACTATTGGATTTATTCCCACAGTGCTACTATGATGAAAACCACTTATTAAAATATACTAAGTCCTAACTTAATGTGACTAAATATTTAATTTTTAATCTTAAATGAGTTTTTATAGGTTGCTTGAGATGGGTTTGTCTTAAATTCTGGGAATGAGATAATAAAAGTAAAAAGAAATTTAATTTGGTAAGTAGATTTAACAATAGATTTCAGGATAAAATTACATGATATCTTAATGAAATGAGACATTATATTTTGAGTCTTTCTAAAATAAGGCAATTTCCTTGATTTATCAGAAAACTGCAGATTATGGTGTTTTGCATTTCTTAATTTATATAAAGTTCAAAGTAGTGGTCCATAGGAAAACCCGAATCATTATTTCCATATGAATGAAGAAGCAGACCTAGAAGTTACAGGTGCTAATCCAAAGCCATGCTTGTAACCACCTCTATGCATTCATTTCTTTCACACTAGTAAATGATCTATGTAAATAAGGTCTGATTATGACACCTAATATATATCTCAGTTTTTCAGCATCTGACTTTTGCTCACATAAAAAATATTTAGTAATATGGCCTGCAAATAGAAAGGTACCTACCATTTATTCTTCCTCTTCCCTGTACACTTCAATTTTTTTTAATTTATAATGATTCAAAGATTGTTTCAAACTTAGGGAGAATCAAACTTACGAGCCTCTTGCCTCATCATCTTAAACAATATCTATGAGTATGCCTCTAAACAACTGGCTATTTTAGATGGCTTCCAATGTCTGATATAAGGTTTGGAAACACAACTTTATAGCTAAATACCAGTTGTAGACCCTGTATATTTATACATTTGTGTTAAGGTTTAAAATTCAAGTTACTAAACTGGCGATTGTTTCATCCTACATTCCTGTGACTGCTATTTACAGAGTTTAATGACAGATTTCCTCAGATTCCCCACCATCTTATTTCATAAATCATGGTGTACTTTAACCAGGAGAGCTTCCTCTCTAAAGCCTTTTCCAATGCTTAGATCACTGTCCTTTCATGGAACTCACCTGCTATAATGGTTCAACATCTGTATGTAATTCCAATCTTTCATCAAGTCTTTCTTATTACCTATTACTGAAACTAAAGTATAATTTGCTTAAATACAGAAGCAATATATTCCTCATTGCCTTGCAGATTTTTTAAGGCATTAAAATGATGTGAATACAATAGTCAACCTGGCATCAAGGCCTTAAATTTTAGAATGTCTTTCATAAGATTCTATTGACGTTTTATTGGTAATTGTCAAAGTAAAATCAATTCTTTTAGCCAAATATCTAAGTTTAACTTAATCATTTATATGTTCTATATTTAAGTATAAATGTAGGAATTGTCATAATCTGATAATTTTCATTGCTATAAGAATTAGCTTTACTTTGTTTGTTTTCTTGTCTTAAAATATTAAAATAAAATTACTTTTTACCCAAAATTTTTTGCTGCTCATATGCAAACTTAGTTGACAGAATATCTTTTCACAAGTATATTTTTGTTATCAAACTTATGGTTTCTACATTGTTCTTTTAAGTTCTGACAGTGGATACATGGAAATCAGAAACTAACCCAGAAGGAGTGAGAGTATGGGAATTCTAATTTTATTCCACTTACTTTCATTTTGGAACCCTTAAAACCAGATGCATTTTTTGTTGCTAATGAAAGACAGTATTCCTGATAAGATAGATCAATGGCTATTTGATAATATTTTATTATAGTGAGCTTTCAAAATAGTTTGGAGTTCATTCAAATAATTTGTTTATAGAATAAACATAATTCCCTTATCTAGGAATACAATAACTTATTTCCAAAATCATGATTCATATGTTTCCAGGATGAACTAATCCTTTCTTCTCTTTACTCTATTTCTTTACTTATAAAAACAAACATTTTTTCTTTGATTTTTCATAGCTATTCTCATTTTTTAATGGTTTTATGTTCCTCTATTTTGTTTTCAACTCATATTTGAGTTTTAGTTTGTTCAAGTGGAAACTCATGGTTTCTTTGCTCAATGTGGAAGAGAAATAGTCTCAACTCTATCTTTCTATCTTTTCTTCTTCTCTTTCTTCCTTTCTTTTGTTCTTTCAGTCTTTTACTTTATTTGACTCTGTAATGCCTTTCTTTAAAAAAAAAAGTGGAGGCATCAATTACTACATTGTCCTTGCATTTTTGAGCTGTGTCCACCAACTGGCAGAAAAGATGAAAACTAAGAAAAACGTGGAAAACTCTGACACCCTCGAGTTACTTTAAATTTAAGTTCTCTGTAGCCAATCTATTGATTTTTACTACTTATGTACCATCCCTCTGCATTTCCTCCAGGTTGGAGAGATTCTATGTGAGAAAAATAAAACCAGTGTCTATCGCACTAATATTCAGAGCATCATTTTTGATAACTAAAATTTAGTAAAATCATAATATCCCCAAGTAGTAAAACCAATTATTTATCCATGTTAATGTAGTGGAGAGGCGAGCAGACCTGCTTTTCTCCCGCCTGGCTTCCGTAAGGCTAGTTTTTCACCCGAAATAACAACACACAAACTGTATTCATTTAAACACTGCCTGGCTCATTAGTTTCAGCCTCTTATTGGCTAATTCTCACATCTTGCTTAACCCATTTCTAATTATCTGTGTGGCACCACAAAGTTGTGGCTTACCAGGAAGATTCTAACCTGTCTCCATCTTCGGCAGGAGGTTCATCGCATCTGCCTCACTGCCTTCTACCCAGCACCCTGTTCTGTTTACTCTGCCTACCTAATTTTCTGTCCTATCAAAGGGTCAAGGCAGTTTCTTTATTAACCAATGAAAGTAACGCATAGACAGATGAACCTTTTCCATCATGTTAATAAAATACATTTGGATAATGTTATAATTATAATTAGTTAGCCTGTCCCTTTTCCTTTGTCATAAATTATTAACTCATTAGTCATTAAATTAAACAAATTTTCTTCCCCAAATTATCAGGTAATAATAACCTTGAATATTTTTCTTATTGATTTAGTTCCTATTGAAATAATGAATAAAATAATACATAATCAAAGCTAACACTAAAATCATAATTATTTGATTATGTAGATTAAAGTTAAATTATGTAAACAATATACATGACGTGGTAATTCTTGAGTTAACTTTTTTTTCTTGTTGAAAGATGCAAGTTTTTATTTAGAAACTATACATAGTACTGTCAACTAAGAGAGAGACTGAGGAAATATTAGAAAATGGTTGAAAATGAAAATACGATAAGGAGGTGGTGTCAGTGAGATGAATACCCAGAAACATGCCAGGTATTGACAACAGCAAGAAACATTGCCTAAAAGCTTTACCGTTGGCATCACAAAGAAGGACCAGTGATATATTTAACAGGTCTTAGTATCTTTGAAATTAAACACACGCACTTTTCAAAAGGCCTATTCCTATCATCATCATCAGAAATAACCCTTAATTGGTCCTAATCCAAAGGATTTCAGCCTTGAAATCCATACCTATATCCTTTATAAAAGGAAGTCACATGAGCTCTGATATTTTAAGATTTGCTACCACACCAAACACAGTTCAACCAGATCACAGCTACATGGTTTGAATGGACATGGCTGTCATATGTCATGACATAGCAAGCAGGGACTGCAAAGGGCCTGAAACAGTAAAGTCATATCTTCACCTTGATACTCAAGCACATACAGGCAAGCAAAAGCCAACTTGCTTTCAAAATTCATATGCTATTGTCTTTATTTTTTCTTATTTATTATGTATAATATATAACATTTGAAGATTTACTTTTAAGGACATTTTAAGAAGTTTCAGGTGTGAATACGTGAATAGTTGTCTAAACAGAAAACCTTATAAATCTCAATTGATGATATTTACTGAAAGTAAATGACAATTTTTTCTAGTTATTACTTCTGAGTACTGTTTACTTAACTCATTAAAATAGTAATAATACAAAACTGTCTTCACCTTTGGATATAAAGTTTTCTGAAAAACTACAGGCTCTATGTGGAAAGACCATTGGAATTTAACCAAGGATTCTAAAAGCTACTTTAAATTTTATTTCTGGGCAATAACACTTTTTTTTGGATAATGTAAGAATGGATCCAGAAAAAAAATCCTTCTATAAATGTAGAAATTTTGAACAAACTTTTAGGAAATTTTAGAAATTGTGTATGTGATTTCCATGTCAAATATCCTGATTTGGACATGGGAAAGGAAAATAGGAAAGTCAGTATAAGTTAGATTACTGTGTTAGTTTCTCTATGTGAAGGATTGGTTATTTGTTTTTAAGTAATAAAAATTGGAAATTATATTCTTTTTAGTAGTTCAACAACTAAAGAATGACTAACCAATCAAATGTCAACTAGAATCTCATTTATTGTGAAGTGACTGAGCCGGTTCACCTGGTAGCTTCCACTGTGTTAACCATTGCTCTTTCTGTCTTTGAAAGTCAACAGCTGGGAAAGTGAGGGCAGCCAAGATCACAATTTCAGACTAACCTATTGCCTTGGCTTTTGCTCTCCTTTCCCCTGCTGCTATGCTCTGTAGCTGTCAAACAGTAATAAAGTAGATGCCAGACATGAACTAGAGAGTTAGTACTGAGGTAGACAGGAAGACAGCGAAGGCAATAACAGGCTTTACCATTAATTTGCACAGAATCCTGTGGGTTTTTTTATACAACTTTCCAGAGAACTTCCTAAAATATCCTATTTATTAACAGATGAACATGAAAATTGAAAAGACCAACTGAAAAGGAATTCCCGAATTCCCCCAACACTTTCATGATTCTTCTCAAATTTTTATACTGAATTTTTTATATTTCTTTTTAAAAGCTGAGTGTAATTATTATGTTCTACTACAGGCTTGATTTTTGTTCAGTAATAAGCAGATAACTTTCATAAGTGTAAAAGTACCCTGAGTGAATTTTTAACACTCCAAAAAAATGTTATTTTTTTCTGGTATATTTTAATGAACATAAAAAAGTCTATGCTGAAAACAAAATATATTATCAGTGTTATAGAAATCAACTCATAATGTTTTCAAAATATTTTTTCCTTATTCTTTATGGTCCTTTTGTTTTGTTACAGATTGTCAAAAAGTATCTCATTTCTATATATGAGTATATATGGAACATCTGAAAGATTTATACCAATAGCACATTAAAAATGGCTAAAGAAGTAATTAAAATATAGGAATATAAAAATAATCTTGTTTTTGTATACCAAACTGGATTTGCTAAGAAAGGAATGAAGAAAAAAATCTTATTCACACAAATTTTTAAAAATCAATAAATAAATGTTTATTAAGTGCCCATGAATAGTTTCAGTGGAAATAATTGAGGAAAAAAAGCACAGCACGTGCCTAATGGCTTGAGTATCAGCTACAAAACAAGTTCTACATGTGTTATATACATACACTAATAATAATAATATACATAAAAATAATATACATTGAAATAAATTTAGTCATGAAAACAATGAAAATTAGAGTCCAAGTATAAAATCTTTGGAGAAAAAAAATGACAAAAGGAAATACTTAGTATTTAGGAACTGTATGATTTAACACTGTTAAAATACCTACAGTATCAAAGTATTTCACTGATTTAATACTGAACTCATCAGAATACACAGGAAATTTTTAATAAATACATAAGCTACAACCTAAATTCATCTGAAAACTCAAAGGACCCCAAGTAAGCAAAGCCACCTTGACATGCGGACAGGTAGGCAGGAAGAAATCAGTCTTTTTGTTGGCAGCCAATAGCTCCTCAGAAAAGTTAGTGTGTGTGTGTGTGTGTGTGTGTGCATTGACGAAAGTATAAGCCACTTATAACTAGTGCTGGCATGGTAAACTATATATTCGTAAGCAGATTAATGATTACTATCTCTTACTTCTTTCAAACCATCAACTCAAAACAGATGAAAAATCTAAAAGTAAAATCTGAAATGATTATGAGAAAACATTGGGGGAACAGTATCAGTTATTAAATGAGCAGTGATTTGGGATATAAGTCCTCAAAGAAAGAAAAAGGATAGAAAACAAAGAAAATGTAAAACTGGAAGTCTCTACCCAGGAGACAATGCACATAGTAAGAAGACAATCTATTCAGTAAGAGAAAATACAAGTGAATTAATATTTACCAAGGAATTCATATCCAGACATGGTTACAATCTAAAAGGGACTCATCAACCAAAACCTTGATGCAACTAAATAAGCTAAAAATTATCTAAAACAGACTTCAATTAAAGAAGTTATACAAAAGGCAAACAAGTTTAAGAAAAAGTTCTCAACAAGACTAATTACCAAAAAAAAAAAAATGAAAATCAAAATTGTGAGACTCTATACAAGTTCAATCACTTAAAAAGAAAATCGGCATTGCCAATCAGAATGCAGAGAAAGGGGGCTTCTAAACTGCAGTATAAATGTATACTAGTACAGCATAATAGAAAACCATATACAAGGTACCAAGATTCTCTCTCTCCTCTCTCTCTCTCTCCTCTCTCTCTCTCTCACTGCTAACTAGCACAGTTACTAAATACCTTTCTAGAATTTAGTCTTCCAACCAAGAATGAAGTGAAGTAAAAGAATCTTTCTTTGCACACATGAGCAATATTAGCACATGCATATTAATTGCACAAAAGTCTGTGATATGAAAATGGATATGTACAGAGAAGACTATTTCAAAGTTTCTATAATTTGAAGATTATAAGAAAATGTGAAACATTCACTGGAAAAAATGAGGCTAACCAATTCCTTCCAAAATATGCTATAAAATGGTCTGGTCTCCAATTAAAAGTTGACAAATAGAGGTCTTTCCAAGCAATGTATGAAGATCAAATCAAGTTGGACAATACATTTTGTTCTGTCCTTTTGAGAAAACAGATTCAGAACTTCTGTTGGGCTGAGTGGATTAATGTGTAGAAGACCATTACTTTGATAATCATTGTTGGAGATGTGGAGTGAGGAAGAATCACTTCTATAAAGTGTTCTATGCTCTGCTAAAGTCACAAGGTCATAAGGAAGGATGACCTGGGGAAGAGCTGCCATTGTAGTGCTGATTTGATGACTTTGGGGTCATTTGCCTAACCTGCTAAAAGGATTTTCTGGGAGAGAGAACTGTTACTGGGGACAAAGGGCAACTGAGCTTATCATGATTCCATGAGTCTACAATGTTGAAATTAGAAATTTTGGAAAATATTGGAATCATAGTCAGTTTTTCCACATATGATTTCATTGTCACACAGAGGCTAAAAGGAATTCAAAACTATGAGAGGAAAGGGAATAATTCTGCACTACTTGCTAAAGTTACAAAATGACTGTTCAAGGAAGGGGTCTAAATTGTATTCTCTAAAGTTATTGACAACACTGTTGAGTAACTGAGTTGAATTAGACTACTACAGAAATGACTCCTACCAACAGAGGAATATCATCTGACATTTGCATTTAAAGTTTCCAATCATGCATTTCCTAAAGAATACGCCACAATATAATCACTTTAGTTGGGAAGGCACGAGACATTGGGACGCCAAAATAATTATTAACATGTAGTTTCTGCAACTAATGATATTTACTGTAGTATGAACACATGTCTTACTTCCGTAAGATGGCCAAAAGTTGGTTTTGCTGTTTGAATCATCAGTTCCTTGGTCACTGGGTCCAATGCTATAGAAAAAAATAGATATATAATAATAACGTTATTAGAAATTATTTTAAAAATAATAAAAAGTCAACTAATTCATCCGCCATTAATGAGTGAAAATAAAAAACAAAATTGTATTTTCTTTAATAATTAAATTGATTTATTGATTCATCCCAAATAACAGTCACAGAAAAGCACATCATCCCACAGAATTGGAGCATAATGATTCAGTCTAATTGTCAGAGTACACATATTTATAATCAAAAGTTAACATAATTTCTGGCCTATTCTTAGAAGAGCTACTTCCATGACAGAGCATTAAAATCCTATCGTTTTAAGCATTCCATGCTTCTAAGATAAGGGCAGGTGAATCAAAGAGGAGACATGCAATTTTTCTTTCAAACGTTTGACTGTGGGAGAGATAAAAGAAGTTTTTTATAATTATACTACAAACAGAGTAGAATGTGTTGTACATGGAAGTTAAAGGAAAGTACGCATGTAAGCATTTGGGAATGTCTAGATTGTAGAACATAAAAGCACTCCAGGATGGCCAACTACCCTTTACGGTTCAGACTTAACACATTTAGAAGGTATTAAAAAAATGTATTCTGAGTCCTTCGCAGGACTGAAAACTGCCTCTGAACTGTGTTGAAGCTGACAATCCATGTTTTTAAAGACAGAGGAGGTCTTCTCGGAAGACAGAAGAGAGTAGGCTTCAGAAATCCACAAAGCAAGTAAAAGAATGACCAAAATGTGTAGAGAAAGGTGGGCAACGCTCTCATTAGTAAGCCTGAGCTGAGTCTGGAGGCTAACACTGATAGCATGAAGTCTCCTGGAGACCAAGGCAAGAAGATTTTCTGTGAGTTCAAGGCAAGCTGAACCAGATAGTGAGTTGCTGGACAGCCTGGAATAAAAAGTAAGATACGATAAGACCAACCACAAACCAGCACATCAAGGCTGGGAAACCTGTTTTTATGGGATCACTATTGCCCAGAGATAGGATAAAGCTAGGGTGGCTGTTGCAAACAGCAGGAAAGGGAGACATTGACAGAATATCAAGCCTTAGTTCAGGAAGGTATTAAAAAGATGAGACCGCCCGCTTCTGTTTACCAGGTTCAGAGATAACAACCAAATTAATCTTGAAGTTTGGTAAATCTTTACTCTTTTGTTTTAAACTCAGGCCCTTCCTTCTAGTCTTTCTGTTTTACTTTGGGTAACCATGTTCTCGCTTTTACCCTGCACCATTCCTTTGCTTCATTCATATAGTAATTCCATATCTGCCTTAAAGAGCTTTTGTTTTTATTTTGAGACAGAGTCTAACTACTTAATCCTGGCTAGCTTGAGACTCACTATGTAGAACAGGCTGGCCTCAAGCTCACTGATATTACCTGCCTTTGTAGGAATTAGAGAATTTTTAACTCCATCACATGTTGTTTGATATTTTTACCATTTGCCTTTTTATGACCATTATTAATACAGTGACATCTAATAAAATTTAAATATATTCCCATATCTTGTATGAGCTTTCTACTGTTGTTATTACAGCAAACTTCTCCACTGTGTGAAACTGAGGACTGAGTAAACATTTGTCTATTCAATGAGAAGATTTCCAAACAAATTCAGAAGAGATCACCAAACCAGTAGATACAAAAACCTCTACACAGACATCAAAACTTAGAAAATATAAACCAATAGATCAAAAATCCTCGATTATTGAACTCAAACTCTCAAATGTCAGAATACTATAAATGCTTACTGGTAAAATATGATCAATATATTTTATAAGAGTTAGAAATAAGAATTTGAATTTAATTTTGGGCCTAGGGAAGAAAGTCAGAATCATGAAGGGAAAAATCATCACTAAGAATGAAATAAGCAACATAGATAAAATTTACTCAGCAACTTAGAAAAATTCATAAAAATGTTGATACTTGAAAGAACATATAGGAGTTCTAAAAGCCATAAATTCAATTAATTAAAAAAACAGAGCTCCCGGTCATCTGGCTAGCTTAGCCACAAAATAACAACACACAAACTGTATTCATTTAAACACTGCCTGGCCCATTAGTTCCAGCCTCTTATTGGCTAACTCTCACACCTTGATTAACCCATTTCTAATAATCTGTGTAGCACCACAAGGTGGTGGCTTACTAGGAAAGATTCAGCATGTCTGACCTGGCGGCTGGCTCCATGGTGTCTGACTCACTTCCCCCTTTCCCAGCATTCTGTTCTGTCTACTCCACCCACCTATGTTCTGACCTATCAGGCCAAGCAGTTTCTTTATTAACTAACCAATGAAAACAACACATAGGAAGAAGGCCCACCTACATTACATCTTGAACAAAAATATTTTAAATAACATGTAAATATGAATATGCGATAAAATAAAGGTCCTATAATTAATTCACAAACCACTTAATTGTTGGAAAAGTTTTTTTATCATTTTTCTCTCTAGACTTAATCTTCATGTGTACTTTGCTTCAATATTCAATATGTGATGAATTAACTGATATTAAGGTAAAATATAAAAAAATTAAGGTAAAACTTTAATGCATACCATGTATCAACAAATCTACTAACCAATCTAAGAGTCATCTTCAAAATTAATATTCATAAAATTTCATGATGAAACATGTTCAAAACCATGAACATGTTTCTAGAAAAATTTTAAAACAATGCAAGCACAAGTTATTCAACTGCCATGTAGCCCTTTTCTTGTTTCTGTAACCAAAACACGAACGTAACAATTTCTTTTGGCTTACAGCTTAAGGTGCCAATCAATGATTGTAAATAAGACATTGTACCAAGTTTAGAGACATGCAAGCAGGAGCAACAGGTTGGTTGGTCACATTATATTCCTGTTCCAGAAGCAGAAAGTGAGCAAGAAGGGGGGTTGGGATATAAAGTCTTTAGGCTTTATAGTGTTAGTGAAGCTCTACAAACTAAATTTCCGCAACCTTTATATCATTGCCACCTGCTGGGAGTCAAGTATTCACACTTGAGCCAAATAGGACAGGGAAGGTTGTAATGTTCATGCCAGAACAACAGCAATCAGGAGCCATTGAAGAAAGGTGAAATAAAAGTATTCAACAACAACATAGCCTAGTGGAAACTGAATATGAAAAATACCAACAGCTAAGGTTACTAGCTGCATTGGGAACTCTAATTCCTATAAGTCTGCCAATATTTCTTCCCTATCAACCCCCACTGACCCTCATTCTTCCTCTCCTTTTCTGTACCATTTAATATGACAGTCCCAAGTATGAGCTTATGCAATGTTGTAATTCAGGAAATTATCAGTAGCCCCTTTATTAGAAATGATGTTGGGTTTGTTTATATCAATAAAATTATTTATAATAGAATAAAGGGATAGACCTAGACCAAGTAGATCTCTGAATAAACTTTATGGTGCCTTTAAGGTGAAGAAGTGAAGTTTTTGGAAATAAGAAATAAGTGGGGATAATTCAGATTTGATCCTGAGTGTTAAATCACTAAATGCCATCCTACAGGACTTTTGTCATTTTGTGTGGTATTTCTAAACTTAATTATTTTTATCATGAACTACACTTAATCTTGCCACAATTTGACAAATGAAAACATGACCAATCAGGAAAACTAAGCTATTAATATTATCAGTATTTAGTCAAGGAATGTCAAACTGGAAGAAATGGATTAGTTAAAATAGATACTTCAGCAAAATTAAGATTCTGTTTCTGCTATTGTTAGCATAAGACAACTAGAGTTATGCTAAGTTTGTCTTGGCTTTGTGGTTTAATGTCTAAACAGAGATACCATATCTCATTGTAAAGGTTACCAACATTATACTCATTGTTTCTTATATGCCAACTCTCCAATATCTATATCATAATGGTCCATTTAATAACTTAGAAGATTAAATAAATTATATCAGGAAAATATCTCCAAATTAAGGTAAGAATTCCTTTTGTAGAATGACCAGATTTCATAATATTAAAATATTTCAAACATTCAGATTCCATTTAATCTAGCAGGACTCATTGCAAAGACAGAAGTCAGAGTGCAAAGAACATATTTCTTTGCTTCACTTGAACCTGGCATGTGCGATTTTCACCCCTTTCTAACATTTAACAGGCATAGATGGGTGCAGAAATGCCAGGTGATTCCATTTCAGTAATTATGGTAGTCATGAAAGAATTATTGTTTCCTCTCCTTTGTAGTTTCGGAAAGTTCTGAGGAAGAACAGCTGGAAAAGTAATGTCAGATTGATCTGCAGGATGTAATTCAAAGGGTCCTGCTGTTAGCCGATTTTCCGAAAGAAGAATGCCCTCAAGAGTTGACAGATTTTCATGAGTGTGTGTATGTGGAGATCTAAAGCTCACTGACTGTGAAAGAAATGGCCTATATCTAAGTTCAGTCTACAAAGAAAGTCATGGTTTTCCGGGAAGAGATACATGATGGTTCACTTATATTCTAAAACTGCAGCGAAATGTCTAAAATTTTGGTTATTAAGATAATCTTCCATTTCAGGGATGAAATTAATAAACCACAGAATATATAACACAACTCACGCATGAACGCACATGCATACATATAAACCCCCCCACACACTTTATGCTAGATGCAGCATGCTGGTGTGCTGCTACATTCTTGCATATGTGACTGGCTTTAAGACTGTCCAGTTTGTCATGATGTCATTGTCAAGTAGGAATGGAAGAGGCACAAATGGTATAGCTTATAGCACAGGATACTGTTCGCATCTCTTCTATATAATGATTTATGCAGAATTCATTCATGTTTTATTAAATATTTTGTAAAACTCATGACTTAAAAGCAGGGAATATGGTAGGAGGATTTTAAATTGTATATTCAGCTGTTTTAATAAGCTATTATTCAAAGTTTGATTTCATTTGTGATTTTTCTGGTGCTTATTTTTCTATAAAATTGTTCATTTCATAGAAATATTTAAATTTATTGGCATGAATAATTATAACAGCCTGTTTTGATTTCTAAAAGCTTACATCTATATGCTTTTATTCTTCTCATATAAGAAACAAATTATTTCTCTTTTCCTGTATAATTCTCTCTTAGTTTCATATAAACATTTTTCGTTTCAATCGTCTTGTGACTTTAATCACACTTTCTGCTATTGGGGTGAATTCATACTTTATGTTTTGCTAATTTTGCTATTATTTTATGCATTGCAACTCATTTCTTTTTATTCCCCTTTTATTGAAAATAGGTTACTTTCTCATACAATATATCTTTATTACAGTTCCCCCTTACTGAATCCCTCACAATTCCAACCCCCCTACTGATCCAAATCCACGTTTTTTGTCATTAATTAGAAAAGGACAGGCTTCTAAAAGATAACAATCTCACATGAAAAAGAAAATATAGTAAGATAAAGCAAAACTCTACACATTGAAGTTGGACAAGGCAAACCAACAAAAGGAAAAGAGCCCAAAGGAAAGTATGAGAATGAGAGACCCACTCATTCACACACTCGGGAATCCAGTAATTACACTGAGCTAAGACCCAGATGTATGCAGAGGCCCCAGTGCAGACCAGTGTAGGCCCTGTGCTAGCAGCTTCAGTGTATGAAGTTCATATGAGCTTTGCTCCTGATTCAGAGGGCCCTTCTCTCCTGGTATTCCCCATCTGCTCTGGCTCTTACACTCTTTTTTCTTCCTCTTCTGTGGGGTTTCCTGAGCTCTGAGAGGTAGGATTGGATGGAGACATCCCATTTAGAGCTCTGTCTTCCAATTTCTCTCTCTCTCAACTCATTTCTAATATCCTGACGCTGGTGATGAGCCTACTGCATTCATCCCCTCTATTTTACCATCCCTACAATTCTTTCTCTGCAAACATGATGCCACTTATTACAAACACTGAGTTTTGATATACAATCAGTACATTCTATTAAGTGTGAATTCTTTATCATTTCCATTATGATATACTCTTAATCCATGTGCCCTTTAGATTGATTTTCCTTAGTTTTAATGTAATTGGAGGTTTTGTTGTTGTTATCTATTTATTTCTGGATTAACTGAAGAACATATTCATGCACTTACATCCTCTGAAATATGATTAAGTTTGATATTGCAACAATACAGGTTTAACCTTACAACATTTTGTTCAATCTTACATATGACTATTGATTTTTATTTTGGCTTTTCTTGTCAAGATTTCTCTGTGTAGCTCTGGCTGTCCCCTGTAGATCAGGCTGGCCTCAAACTCATAGATATACACCTGCCTCTGCCTCTCAAGTATTGGGATTAAAGACATGTATCACCACCATCCGGCTAACTATTGATTTTTTTATTTTTACATAACTTGTGTTCTATACAACTCATTCACCTAAAATGAACAATTTGATGGGGTTAAGAATATACTCAAAATTGAACAACCATCATGAGTTCCCTAACATTTATATCCATGAACACAATATACCTATTATTATCACCCTCTCTCCATTTCCAATACTACCAATCTTAGTAAGCATGCACTCACTATGTCTTCACAGATTTTAGTGTATTGTACATTTTATTTACTTAACATAACTTGTAACTTTTATATTTAATATTTTGGCTTAATTTACAAAGTTTGTCCACTAAGTTTATAGGATAGATCAGTACTTCATTATTTTTCATGGCTGGGTAAATTATATTTTAGGTTATATTGTATTTCCTTTATATACTCATCAGTTCATTGACATTTAGCTATTCTCCATTTGGAGCTGTTATGTATAATGTGGCTTTCGACAGGCAAAGTGTTTATGTATGCATGTTACTTCAATCTGCTGTACACGCATAGGAATGAAATTGCTGGGTTGTGAGGAAAGTCATTGTTTTCTTTTTGAAGAGTCCCACACTTCACACACTTCCTCATTTTACATTATTACCAGTTGTGTTTAAGAGTTTAGGAGTTTCTATTCTCTTAATGTGCTGACTACTTACTATAATTCCTACTTTCCAATTTTTCCCCTGTAAAATGAAATGATATTACACTGTTGTTAAGACTTGGGGTTACTTGTATGAATATGAGTGAGAAATTACTTACAAGAGCAGAAATGACTCAAAGAGAGTTGCAATACCAAAACTCAAACTCACAAGGTTCACAGTTCATAAAACCTAAGAACTTGGAGAATTCTGAACAGTCTGCTTGCAGCTCATCAAGTTGGAGAATATCCCTTCCAGAAACTCAGGTGTCTTTGCCTCTTCTAAGTAGGCCAGCTGGTTTCCGCTTCTTCCACACAATTAGTCTGGTCTGGTCTCGGGATTTGTTTGTTTGTTTGTTTGGGGTTTTTTTGCTTGTTTACTCTTGGAGAAAGAGAGATCTATTTAATCTTTTCAGTTTCATGAACTTCCTGAAGTTATTTGAAGTGTTTGCCTTCCTGCTCAAGGCACTTCCTTGCATGATGGATGTTTTAGTCTCACAGGACTCTGACAGAGTATCTCATGATCTCCCATCTGAAACTGAGGTTTTATAAGCAATTGATAGTTAATGAGAGAAGACGATTCTGTTTTCTTAATGGTTGATCCCTGTTAGGTCCACCATATCCCAGTGTACCACATCTAATCCAGGAGTGTAAAAGAATAAAGAATTGAGTTTGATGAATCTTTTTTTAAAGTGAATTGGGTAGAAAGGTGGAAGTAAAACTTGGAGAATTGAGAAAGGAATAAAAGTGAATAGTTGAATATAATCAAACTACGTGTATGAAATTCTCAAATAATTAGTAATATAATGAATTATTATGAATAAATATAAAAATCAAATAATTAGTATTTAAGTTATATCATTAGAACATAGATTAAAACGTGAACAAAAATGATCTAATTTATGTCTAGTAAAGCTTTTGTTCTTTTTCTTCAGTTTTGGGTAGCTAGTTGTTTTTATTGCTCATGTGATAAATATTTTATACTGTTTTGTACATTTAATATTTTATGGCATTTCTGCATCTAGAAAGCTCTATATATTTTATCTTTTAAAATTTATTATTATTGGGTGTTTTTATGATTTGAAGGAGAGCACATGTATATTGAGGCATATATCTTGAAATCAGAGACAACTATGTGGAATGTGTTCTCTTACACTTTACATGGGTCCAAAGGATTGAATAAAGGTTTAGGTTTACATGGCAAATGCCTTTAAGCACTGAGTCATCTCTCCTGCTCTTCTTTACTATTTTCTTCCTCTTTGTTCTTTGTAGGGTTGGCCTTTTATTTTCCTCATTTTATTATTTAACAATATTTTTATTTTTATTATACTGTACTGGTTTCATATTTCCAAATGCCATCACCCCATTTCTCTTTAACATGTATTTACTATACAAATTATGGGTTTCATTATGAGAGTTTAAAAAACTTCCCCTAGACCCCAGCAACACAAACATTGATAGAAACAATAAGTGGGACCTTCTGAAACTGAAAAGCTTCTTTAAGGCAAAGGACATGGTCAACAAGACAAAATGAGAGCCTACAGAATGGGAAAAGATCTTCACTAACCCCATATCAGACAAAAGTCTGATCTCCAAAATATTCAAAGAACTCAAGAAATTGGTCATCAAAAGAACAAATAATCCAGTAAAAAATGGAGTACAGACCTAAACAGAGAACTTTCAACAGAGGAATCTAAAATGGCTGAAGGACACTTAAGGAAATGTTCGACACCCTTAGTCATCAGATTAATGCAAATCAAAACAACTCTGAGATTCCATCATACACCTGTAAGAAAGGCCAAGATCAAAAACACTGATGACAACTTATGCTGGAGAGGTTGTGGGGAAAAGGGAACACTTCTGCATTGCTGTTGGGAGTGCAAACTGGTACAGCCCCTTTGGATGTCAGTGTGATGATTTCTCAGAAAATTAGGAAACAACCTTCCTCATGATCCAGTAATACCACTTGTGGGTATATATCCAAAGGACGCTCAATAATGCCACAAGGACATGTGCTCAACTATTTTCATAACAGCATTGTGTGTCATAGCCAGAACCTGGAAACAACCTAAATGCCCCTCAACCAAAGGATGGATAGGGAAAATTTGGTGTATTTACACAATGGAGTACTATACAGCAGAAAAAAATGACGACTTCTTGAATTTTGCAGGAAAATGGATGGAGCTATAAAACATCATTTTGAGTGAGGTAACCCAGACACAGAAAGACAATTATCACATGTACTCACTCATAAATTGTTTCTAAACATAAAGCAAAGAAAATCAGCCTATAAATCACAATCTTAGAGAATTTAGAAAACAATGAGTACACTAAGAGAGACTTATATACATCTAATCTACATGGGTAGTAGAAAAAGACAAGATCTCCTAAGTAAATTGGGAGCATGGGGAACTTGAGAGAGGGTTGAAGGGGAGGGGAGAGGCAGGGAGGGGAGCAGAGAAAAATGTAGAGCTCAATAAAAATCAATAAAATAAAATAAAAATAAACTTCCATTAAAATTAAAGTGTTCATTATTCTTGCAAAATTATTCTATGTATTCATTTAAAAACAGTCAGATTTTATTCATGTATCAAAATAAATATCCTTTTAAAGGTATCTTACATAGATTATGTACATTTAATTTCATGATGTTTCCCACTATCTTCAAGAAATAAGTCAGTTATTTTGCAGATCCTGGGTGCTGATAAAAAGTTTCGGCTTATGTTCTGTTTTCTTGTAGAAATGCAACCTCTGACTTTCTCAGAGTCAAGAGAAGTGTCACATGTTCACTGGGTAAAATATTTAGAATATTTTACTAATTTTAAATGGAAAACTTTCAGAAGTATATGTTGTAAATATATGTGTGTGCGTGTGTGTGAGAGAGAGGTGTTTTAAAGTTTTATAGTATCATACTTAATTCATTTGAATAATATTTGGTATTTATTTACCTCCCTGTAACTTAAAGAATGGAATACAAAAACTATATTCATTTGAGCCATTTGATCTAAGTTTCACAGCCTCCTTAGCAGAAAGTTTATAAAAATAACCCAGTTCTCCATGAAGGAGATTATATTCACACTTGCTGATATTTGGACCAGAATTACATAGGTCAACCTATGCCACCTTGTAGTGAATTTAGAAAAATACAAGAGGGAAACTTTACAAGGATAGGTTTCAGAAATTGCAGTATTAGTCATTGACATACCTTTGTGGGCTCAAAAGACAAAGGATAATGTAAAAAGGCATAGTGTATTGATAATGTTAAATGTAGATATCTTTGTTCGGATAGTTTTCTTTCAGTAGGTACACCTGAAATTTAATTATGATATGCAATTTTACGATTCTAAAAGAGTACAATTTAAGGCAATCCGAAGAATGAGATGCCTACAAAAGATCCAATGACAGAGTAGCTATCAAAGCTCTCAGTGTGCTCTGAAACCAGTACCACCAGTTTTTGGTGTCTTCTGGAAATTTCAGAGTCTTAGACCTCCACCTGTAGTCACTGAATTACAATTCTGAAACCCAGATGTAGCTCTCATTGCTTAACTCATGCTATGGCCACTGAAGAGTCAATAAATCTGTAACTTTTTTACCTTCACTGAGTGACTTCTATAGCCCACGGTCTCTAAGAGAAGAGAAGAATATCAGGTCTATGTATACCTATAAACCATCTAGAATAGTAGGCATTGGGCAGTTATATCTTTATTATTATGGACCCTCAACTCAAACAACATACCTTAGTCGTCATGGTAGCAGTTCTTTGTTATATGAGTGTGGGTTAGAGTCAAGAAAATTGTTAGTATAAGTTCTGTCTGGTCTACATAGCTGGCCTCAGGTCAATTTAAACAATATACTTAAGAGTTCCCAAAAAGAAAGAGAGGGAAGAAGAGAAGGAAGAAGAGGGAGGGAAGGAATGGAGGGGGGAAGAAAGGAAGGTAAGAGGGTTGATTGGTTGCACTAACCAACTAACTTAGTGAAATCAAACACTGACCACTTGATAGTTTGGTCCTCTAAGGAAGAGCGAGCTCTTACTTGTAGTCCCTATAATGTGTCTCTGGTCTCTCCAAATGCCTATGTTCATGGCAGTGCATTCTGCATCCTAAATTGCAGAGCAATTCTCTATTTGTGCTATACTAAGGTGACACCACTTAGCCTAGTCTTGAGTGGTCAAATGATGCCACAAATAGCTGTTCTTGGAAACACACATCTTGAGAGAGACCTGTATGGGGGACTACTTTTGCAAATTATACTGCTCATGATACCAGGTTCCTGATTGCCAATGCTGATGAGGAGATCCAACACAATAAATTCTTAAATACATTTTTATAAAAAAAAATCAGAGAAAATGTAAAGTAGAAAGATTTTTCTGGTTTTACTCAAATTTTTCCTGAGCATTTTATTATCACAAACGTAATACCAAGAATTTACTTCTAATCAGCACAAAGAGTGTATGTGTTTACAATGAATGAACATCTCAGAAAAACCATTTGTTTAAAACAATAAGGAAAAATGTGTCAAAATTTTCTCTCATACACTAAAATAACCTCTCATTTTAAATAAAATATTACATATTCTTAAGAAAGAAGGCTCTTTCAATCTCTAACTACTTCATCAAAGTATTACAAGAAAAATAGTACTTGAGTGTCATTAAGACTGCATTCATCACTACTGGGATTATCAGAGGGAAGGATTCAGTATGCATAGCTGAAAGGGAATTTAGAAAATATACATGGTACAACACAATTGTAATAATGACGCCCAATACTTCTAAAAGGAGTATCTTATGCCAGAATAAAAGACTGAAATTTCCAATATATGGTCTGCCATTTCAACAACTCTTCTGCTGACAGAAATTTATTATGTACTAATATCTAGCTACATGGTAGTATCTATGAGATACTACTAACAAATTTCTAAGGTGCTATTTTATTTTCTTGCTTACTTGTAAGCAATTTTTGGCAACAGTATGTTGTCTGTGGGCTTTAATGTGGAGTGACATTTTAAATACATAATATGTTAATAAAATAAAAATACATTTAAAATATATTTTAGTCTAAGTCTGCTTGTGAGAAGACAACGCAAAACCTTGCCAGAAGCTTACAAAGTTAGATAAAAGCTAAACATGGCCTTCAGTGAATGGAAATGTTGCATCCACGTGTGCTGATGACACCTCTCTTGCTTTGTTCTTCCCATGAGTCATTCTTAATTATCCCAATTGTAGTCATTTATTGACATAAATGCTTAAAAAAACTTAAAGATTTTTAAAAGTTTTATCATAATTTCAGATAATAGTAAACCATTAAAGGATAATTAATAAGCAAATATCTAAGTTGTGCTATTGAAATTCAAAGAAGATGGCTAAATCCTATCTTCTTCTAGAGGTTCCTTTAGTAAATTGTGCATTAAGGACCACTCGAAATGCTACTTAATCGTATGTCAACAAACAACAATAATGGTACTACTTTCCGAGAACCTTTCATAAACTATTTCTAAGTAACAAATAGAAATCATTTTAAATAAATCTGTCATTATATAATTGATAACCTATCATCCATCATATATGGAACTTATATATGGTGAGTTTTTACCATATGATGGAACTTATATATAGTGAGTTTCTACCTTTAAGAAAAAGAAAATCACTTTTGGGTGTTTAAGATTAGATTGACTTTCAAATCAGCTCCCAGTATGAATTTCTTTTTTTTCACTTATTTATTTTTTTATTGTGAATATATGTAGACAGCTATGTGTGAAAAAAACTCACAAGGGGCAGAAAGGCCTGTAGAAGCTAGAGGGGCATTAGCTCTCATGGAGCAGGTGTTACGGATCTGTACGGTGAGCAGCATGAATGGACTCGGGACTTTTATATGTGCGAAGTGTGCTTGTAACCATGGAGGCGTCTCTCAGGCCCCTGAATTAATTATTTATATCTATTGGCTCTCATTTTTCAAGTAGAACTTGAAAGAGAATTATTTGTTTACATTCTATGTGAAAATGATTTATTTATCACTCTAATCAGCAATGATGCCTAGAATAACTGTTCTAAAACACAGGAATTACTTTGTTCTTTTATTCTGGGCTATATTCCGTGCCAAAGCAATTGCCAAAAGTAAATAGGTAGAACCTGAGAGTAAACTATACACAGACATAGGGCAGAGATGTCATCTTAAATTCAGGATTTTCTTTCAAAGCACCTGTGTAGGTAATGAAAGATTATGATAGCTGACCTACTAGAAACACAGTATTCCAATGTTAAAGTGGCTATAAGGTATTCGGTATTTTACTCATGTACTCGAAATAGAAGATAAGGTTTCCAGCCTTCATCTAACCACATAAACCAGCCGCCACAGGCTGAAACATAACTATCCATACTGTGAATTCTACAGAACTTCTTTTACAAATAAAATCTGTGACAGGTTTGGGACTGTTTCAAAGAGTCACAATAATCCTTTTCAGCAATCAGAGGTATAAATTAACTAATTATTGCAAACAATTTACCACTCCTTATTCTGTTAAGTACTGGAGTGAAAGTTCTATATGTGGGTTTGGATTCAACAATAAAAGTTTTAATAAGAAAGAGGAGCAGAATCTTGGCACTTCCATATCAGTAATGATGTTAAATTTTAAAGTACCACAAGAGGTAAAATGACAGTGATAAAAAGGATTGGTCAATCAATTTCAAACCTTGTAGCCAGACCAAAAATATATCATAACTTCAATACTATGTGAACTATAAACTGGCTGTTTCAGTGTTTGAACTCGTCTTATTTTATACCACTTCTTTGTACCTTGTGTTGTTCTCTTATTCCTTGCATAGAACCTTCCACTGGATTTTTCTCTCTGGTATAATTTCATTTTCTCTCTTGATCTTATCCTCTCTCCAGTGTGGGACTTTTGTTAGACATGTCTCTGCAGGATCTGGTACCAGGATACTGGAAGCAATCCAATTTCTTTAGGGTTATCAGTTGGACATTTGAAGTCTAAACTAAATGAAAGTATGGCCTATATATCATGGTCATTTACTGTGAAATAGTGTCATGAATTTCAGAGATCAAATCTGTTATCATAACCACTGCTGAGAATTTCTTCATATAGGGAAATGACTTCAGGGATACAAACAAGTAAAATTCAAATAATTTGTGGGAAGCATATAATAAAATATCTGGAACCATGGTCAAGTCAGTCAGATGATTTATTTAGCAAATATGTCATATAAAGATCTTAGTAGGGTAAAGTCAATAATGATAATGATTTTCTTATCAACAATGCTATTTCATAGTAATTGACCATAACTTATTGACAATGATTCACTTAGTTTATGTTTCAGATGTCCCTTAGTGAGTGCCTACATTGAGCAAGAGTAAGAATATATAGCATGAAGTTTTGTATTAAACATGGGAAAAGACACTCTAAAGATGGACAGCAACATTCAGTACATCTGAAAGAAAAATCAAGTGTATTGGGTTCAAAGAAGACTGGAAGACTGTTAAGGAATAAAATAGTGAGTTGAACCCAACATAGGTTACTTTGTATTAGGCTAATTTCCTAAGCAATGGATGGATGTAGGCAGATCTTTACTTCATTCTACATACCAATATCAGACATTAACTTCAGAGTATAGTGTATTTTTCATAATATGAAGAACCAAATTACCAGTCTTTCATTTTGTGCAGCAATAAATGTGAGAAAAAAGCAACTATTATAAAAAACTCTTTTATTTATTGATAACACCTTAGAGACTTAAAAATGTCTTTCTTGAAAATTCTTAACATTGGCTACAAAAATAACTGATGTATTTTAATATTCTGTTATTTTCTGTAGCAAGTCCTAAAGACTCCCCTTCGATTTTAATTGTCCTATAATATAACTAGACACTGCACTGAGTGCTCTTGAGTCTTCTACTTGAGGATGGTAGAATCTTTCAGCCGTTTAGTGCTATATGTCACAAAGTACCAATTCCAGCAATTTGATTTACTATTCAATTGCTCAATGGTGTACAAATTAGAGACTAGAAAAACTCTCTCTTGGTGACTTAGGAGCAAAAGATCTAAATGTATGGGTAATTTATTAGCAGCTTTTGGGGTCTCAGACAGAATCTAGAGGAGGTATAGTCCAACTCAGATGGTGTTGTAGAAACTAGGCTCTGGGAGGTGGTACTACTAGTGCCAGAAACATACATTCTTCATGTGTAAAGTGGTTGTATGTTTTGTAGTTCCAAATGTTGTTTATCTCCTAACACACTCAATCACATCTTTCCAAGTATACTTTTCTGACATATATTTTTCTACTTAGAATAATGTATATGGAAAATGTTTTATGTGAATCAGTGATGGTCCATGTACAGGCTGAACTCATCACGTTATAATATTGGACTACTTCCTCACAACTTAAACTTGCAACCCTGTCTTTTCCACCAGGGTGGAATTTCAGGGGCATCTCACTATGCCAGGCTAAATTATCCTAAAATCACACAGTTTACAATAAATTTAAACATTATCCATGATAAAGTGAATACATGTGAGGTCCTTACAGTATATTATAAAACCAAGACCTTTAAAGCAAAACCCAAACTATCTTCTTCTCTAGATGTATGTCCTCAAATAAGCATCTAATTTACTAGTGAAGAACATGGAGGTATTGAGGAACACAGAGAAGTGGATTCAGGAAAGATATTAAAGTATCCTAAAATAATACCATTTTGTACTTCTGTGCTACCTAGTGCTAACATTACTCAAGTCAGAGAAGTTGTTTTTAAATTCACATTTCTTATAAACCAAATTCACAATACTTATGTATAAAAGAAAGAGATCAATACTAAGAACTATAACCATTGTCTGTTTCCCACTTTCACATGGGGTCTGAGAATATAGCCCAAACTCTCTTGGAATCACCTATAGAGCCAAGAATGGCCTTAAATTCACCATATTCCTAACTCAGTCTCCTGAGTGTTAGTCTTACAGGGATGAGCCACTCTACCCACTTTAATCATTGTATAATAATTGTCCCTTGTCAAATGACTACATAATTAAATATAAGATAATAGATATAAATAATTAATCACTGTGAATAAAAAATCCTTGTTTCAATTAAATTAAGCATTAAAGAATGACTGTCTCAACCAGGCATGATGATGATTTTTTAAGTGAAATTTATGCAAAAAAATGCATGGGCAGCCCAAATAAGACAGTTCTATTGAACTTGTCTGTATTGGGTTTCACAGTCTAAGTTAATGAGGACAACTGACCAGGTCTCTTCCTCAGTGGCCCAATGGTTAAGAGCATTGCATGTTCTTCCAAATGTCCTGATTTCAATTTCCAGCAACCACATGGTGACTCACAACCATCTGTAATGAGATCTGGTGCCCTTCTAAAGAAGAGACCTGGTCAGTTGTCCTCATCAACTTAGACCAAGAAACCCAATATGGACAAGTTCAACAGAAATGCCATATATAGGCTGGCCATGTATGCTCCAGCATTGCCAGGGCATAAATTTCATTTCATTCCATTCAAATGATTGTGAAAACCTGTGAAAAATGATGATACATGCCTTTAAGGCAAGCACTTGGGAGGCAGTGGCAGGCAGATCTCTGTGAATTTGAGGCCAGCATGGTATTCGTAGTGACTTCCAAGACAACCAGATTTGTTACATTAGAATGTATTTCAATGTTTATTTTAATGCAGGTCAACTATACAACAATCAAATGTGTTCACAGAAAATAAGAACTGCATTTATTATACAAATCTACTAGTTTCACAAAAGAAGCCAAATAAAAAAGTCTCTCAAGATAGGAAAGAATATTTAATCTTTTTCTTTACATAATAGTTGGGTCCAAAAATTATGGCAGCAATACCTTTCTCCTTGGTTTAATTTTACTGACTCTCTTGGTTTTCAAAAGAAGTCTAACAATAGAGTTAAAGCCCAATAAGTCACAGAGAAACTTTTAAAAGGCATAAAGAAGCCTTAGGCAAAATGCACTTGCTGCCTAATACACTAAGCAAGGATGGCATGGCATATTTAAACTTCTATGAATTATGGCACTGACATCAGCTTCCTAAAACCTCGAGTTATGAAATATATACTTACAATGTAAAATAAAAGAATGGATTAGATTATTTTACAAAATGGATTACATAAAACAATGCATTACTTTATGGAAATGTATGCAACAGAATGAAGGCATGTTTAAGAGCATTTTACAAGGCTGAAATATACACTAAAATGTATATTTCAATTCAGGGCAACTCTGCAACAATCAAATGGTCTCACAGGGAACATGAATCACAATTTTTGATATAAATCAAGAAGACAGTTTATAAACACGTTTGTGTGAAACTGTGAAACTTTTCTTTTCTTTCCAGGCTTATTTTCTCAGAAAGCTGGAGTTCAGTATTTGTTAGTGCAGAAGGGTGATGTTGGGTGACTCCAGACATGCAAAGAAAGCGTAATTTTCAAATGCTTTCAAAATCTCTACAGAAATGTCTAAATGTCTCCAGGAAATACATAGATATGAAAGCCCTTCAAAATTAGTATAACAATGTTTGCAGAAAGAGTTTGCTTACAGATATAATTCAAACAATAATGCAACTACACTGATAACTCTAGGCTTAGTAAAAACTGATTATAATAAGTTTATTATAAATCTGTGATTATCTTAGGAATGAGGCCATGACCATAATTACATCTATGTGGTATTTCAGTAGTGGAATAAAAAGAAGAAATTTTGTTTGAATTCTGAAGGCAGTAGATTTTCAAACAATATATTTTATCATACCCAGACTGATAATCTGAAAGAGATAAGATCTATATGTTTTTGTAAACTGTGTGTAATCTGGGGATATAAATTACATTTTGTGGTACAGTCATATATCAAGATTTCCAGAGACAAAATATGCATGGGTTCCTTGCCAGCCTTGTACATCACCCTTAAAAAAAAAACAATAATTGATCTTGAGGAGAACTTGCCTTATTAGGGAATTGGACCAAGAGGATAGATGAAGGAACAAACAATGAAAGTAAACAAACTGAAGACGTGTCCAGACATTTCTAAAGGAAGTGTTTATTCCTGCCACTCACAGAAATTACTTGTCTAATGCTGCAGCAAGTAAACTGAACATCTCTGTAGGAAATAGAATGTAAGAATCACCCCAAAATGTATGGAAAATGAAAAAATGTGGAAGACAGGTGTCACTCAGTAGATTGCATGTTAGATCTTACTATAGGCAAATTAGTTCCTTTAGAGCACAGTCCATTGTCATTACTGTGTTTAAATGTCTATTGTGGTAAGAGTTAGCGCTCCAATTATTTGTTACTTAGAAGTGTTTTATCTTGTTAAGAATTTTATTTCACTTCACTTAGCTAAATTTTAACTCTGAATTCTAATGAGTTCTATAGTATTGTAGTATATTCATAAAATACCTAATCAGATGAAATATGCTTTCTGAGCAAGTGTATGAAACAAACATCTTACTTATTTGTACTAAGAAAAAATATATCTATTTTTTTAAAATATGGTATTATTAATCATATGTACAATCTAGTTCAGATCTTAAAAGCGTATTCATCTTGATTACCTGAAGTTTGATGCCAATAGATTTATGAATTTATGTTTCCATTCCACATGTAGTCTTTAGTTATTAATACTGCAGTCTTTGAATCTATGCATTTTGCTCCTTTAGATACTGTTTATGCATGAAGTCATGGTTTCATTGCCCTTAATTTCCTGGTTTATTTCTTTCAGCATAATGTCCCTATGGTAAACCATGTTACCACTTAAAACATGTCTTTTCTCGCCAAGAGGAGAAATGTCATCGTCTTTTTGTTAATAGTACAGGGCCCTTTCCTTCTATCCAGTGTTCGTCCCTGGACCATTATGCTAAAAAACTGGTCTACGTATTCTTTAAAGATTGAAAGAGAATAGCAGGGTAGTTCATATTTCGGGGTTGGGATAATGGATGCTCTAAAGACTGGGTTGTTAGTCAAGACTTTCAGGGACTTTCCTTCTTTTTTTTTTTTTTTTTGNGGGAAATGGGAGGCTGGGAGGAGGCGGAAACTTTTTTTTCTTATTCTCAATAAAAAAAAAAAGAAAAAGAACATCACTTTTGGGTGTTTAAGATTAGATTGACTTTCAAATCAGCTCCCAGTATGAATTTCTTTTTTTTCACTTATTTATTTTTTTATTGTGAATATATGTAGACAGCTATGTGTGAAAAAAACTCACAAGGGGCAGAAAGGCCTGTAGAAGCTAGAGGGGCATTAGCTCTCATGGAGCAGGTGTTACGGATCTGTACGGTGAGCAGCATGAATGGACTCGGGACTTTTATATGTGCGAAGTGTGCTTGTAACCATGGAGGCGTCTCTCAGGCCCCTGAATTAATTATTTATATCTATTGGCTCTCATTTTTCAAGTAGAACTTGAAAGAGAATTATTTGTTTACATTCTATGTGAAAATGATTTATTTATCACTCTAATCAGCAATGATGCCTAGAATAACTGTTCTAAAACACAGGAATTACTTTGTTCTTTTATTCTGGGCTATATTCCGTGCCAAAGCAATTGCCAAAAGTAAATAGGTAGAACCTGAGAGTAAACTATACACAGACATAGGGCAGAGATGTCATCTTAAATTCAGGATTTTCTTTCAAAGCACCTGTGTAGGTAATGAAAGATTATGATAGCTGACCTACTAGAAACACAGTATTCCAATGTTAAAGTGGCTATAAGGTATTCGGTATTTTACTCATGTACTCGAAATAGAAGATAAGGTTTCCAGCCTTCATCTAACCACATAAACCAGCCGCCACAGGCTGAAACATAACTATCCATACTGTGAATTCTACAGAACTTCTTTTACAAATAAAATCTGTGACAGGTTTGGGACTGTTTCAAAGAGTCACAATAATCCTTTTCAGCAATCAGAGGTATAAATTAACTAATTATTGCAAACAATTTACCACTCCTTATTCTGTTAAGTACTGGAGTGAAAGTTCTATATGTGGGTTTGGATTCAACAATAAAAGTTTTAATAAGAAAGAGGAGCAGAATCTTGGCACTTCCATATCAGTAATGATGTTAAATTTTAAAGTACCACAAGAGGTAAAATGACAGTGATAAAAAGGATTGGTCAATCAATTTCAAACCTTGTAGCCAGACCAAAAATATATCATAACTTCAATACTATGTGAACTATAAACTGGCTGTTTCAGTGTTTGAACTCGTCTTATTTTATACCACTTCTTTGTACCTTGTGTTGTTCTCTTATTCCTTGCATAGAACCTTCCACTGGATTTTTCTCTCTGGTATAATTTCATTTTCTCTCTTGATCTTATCCTCTCTCCAGTGTGGGACTTTTGTTAGACATGTCTCTGCAGGATCTGGTACCAGGATACTGGAAGCAATCCAATTTCTTTAGGGTTATCAGTTGGACATTTGAAGTCTAAACTAAATGAAAGTATGGCCTATATATCATGGTCATTTACTGTGAAATAGTGTCATGAATTTCAGAGATCAAATCTGTTATCATAACCACTGCTGAGAATTTCTTCATATAGGGAAATGACTTCAGGGATACAAACAAGTAAAATTCAAATAATTTGTGGGAAGCATATAATAAAATATCTGGAACCATGGTCAAGTCAGTCAGATGATTTATTTAGCAAATATGTCATATAAAGATCTTAGTAGGGTAAAGTCAATAATGATAATGATTTTCTTATCAACAATGCTATTTCATAGTAATTGACCATAACTTATTGACAATGATTCACTTAGTTTATGTTTCAGATGTCCCTTAGTGAGTGCCTACATTGAGCAAGAGTAAGAATATATAGCATGAAGTTTTGTATTAAACATGGGAAAAGACACTCTAAAGATGGACAGCAACATTCAGTACATCTGAAAGAAAAATCAAGTGTATTGGGTTCAAAGAAGACTGGAAGACTGTTAAGGAATAAAATAGTGAGTTGAACCCAACATAGGTTACTTTGTATTAGGCTAATTTCCTAAGCAATGGATGGATGTAGGCAGATCTTTACTTCATTCTACATACCAATATCAGACATTAACTTCAGAGTATAGTGTATTTTTCATAATATGAAGAACCAAATTACCAGTCTTTCATTTTGTGCAGCAATAAATGTGAGAAAAAAGCAACTATTATAAAAAACTCTTTTATTTATTGATAACACCTTAGAGACTTAAAAATGTCTTTCTTGAAAATTCTTAACATTGGCTACAAAAATAACTGATGTATTTTAATATTCTGTTATTTTCTGTAGCAAGTCCTAAAGACTCCCCTTCGATTTTAATTGTCCTATAATATAACTAGACACTGCACTGAGTGCTCTTGAGTCTTCTACTTGAGGATGGTAGAATCTTTCAGCCGTTTAGTGCTATATGTCACAAAGTACCAATTCCAGCAATTTGATTTACTATTCAATTGCTCAATGGTGTACAAATTAGAGACTAGAAAAACTCTCTCTTGGTGACTTAGGAGCAAAAGATCTAAATGTATGGGTAATTTATTAGCAGCTTTTGGGGTCTCAGACAGAATCTAGAGGAGGTATAGTCCAACTCAGATGGTGTTGTAGAAACTAGGCTCTGGGAGGTGGTACTACTAGTGCCAGAAACATACATTCTTCATGTGTAAAGTGGTTGTATGTTTTGTAGTTCCAAATGTTGTTTATCTCCTAACACACTCAATCACATCTTTCCAAGTATACTTTTCTGACATATATTTTTCTACTTAGAATAATGTATATGGAAAATGTTTTATGTGAATCAGTGATGGTCCATGTACAGGCTGAACTCATCACGTTATAATATTGGACTACTTCCTCACAACTTAAACTTGCAACCCTGTCTTTTCCACCAGGGTGGAATTTCAGGGGCATCTCACTATGCCAGGCTAAATTATCCTAAAATCACACAGTTTACAATAAATTTAAACATTATCCATGATAAAGTGAATACATGTGAGGTCCTTACAGTATATTATAAAACCAAGACCTTTAAAGCAAAACCCAAACTATCTTCTTCTCTAGATGTATGTCCTCAAATAAGCATCTAATTTACTAGTGAAGAACATGGAGGTATTGAGGAACACAGAGAAGTGGATTCAGGAAAGATATTAAAGTATCCTAAAATAATACCATTTTGTACTTCTGTGCTACCTAGTGCTAACATTACTCAAGTCAGAGAAGTTGTTTTTAAATTCACATTTCTTATAAACCAAATTCACAATACTTATGTATAAAAGAAAGAGATCAATACTAAGAACTATAACCATTGTCTGTTTCCCACTTTCACATGGGGTCTGAGAATATAGCCCAAACTCTCTTGGAATCACCTATAGAGCCAAGAATGGCCTTAAATTCACCATATTCCTAACTCAGTCTCCTGAGTGTTAGTCTTACAGGGATGAGCCACTCTACCCACTTTAATCATTGTATAATAATTGTCCCTTGTCAAATGACTACATAATTAAATATAAGATAATAGATATAAATAATTAATCACTGTGAATAAAAAATCCTTGTTTCAATTAAATTAAGCATTAAAGAATGACTGTCTCAACCAGGCATGATGATGATTTTTTAAGTGAAATTTATGCAAAAAAATGCATGGGCAGCCCAAATAAGACAGTTCTATTGAACTTGTCTGTATTGGGTTTCACAGTCTAAGTTAATGAGGACAACTGACCAGGTCTCTTCCTCAGTGGCCCAATGGTTAAGAGCATTGCATGTTCTTCCAAATGTCCTGATTTCAATTTCCAGCAACCACATGGTGACTCACAACCATCTGTAATGAGATCTGGTGCCCTTCTAAAGAAGAGACCTGGTCAGTTGTCCTCATCAACTTAGACCAAGAAACCCAATATGGACAAGTTCAACAGAAATGCCATATATAGGCTGGCCATGTATGCTCCAGCATTGCCAGGGCATAAATTTCATTTCATTCCATTCAAATGATTGTGAAAACCTGTGAAAAATGATGATACATGCCTTTAAGGCAAGCACTTGGGAGGCAGTGGCAGGCAGATCTCTGTGAATTTGAGGCCAGCATGGTATTCGTAGTGACTTCCAAGACAACCAGATTTGTTACATTAGAATGTATTTCAATGTTTATTTTAATGCAGGTCAACTATACAACAATCAAATGTGTTCACAGAAAATAAGAACTGCATTTATTATACAAATCTACTAGTTTCACAAAAGAAGCCAAATAAAAAAGTCTCTCAAGATAGGAAAGAATATTTAATCTTTTTCTTTACATAATAGTTGGGTCCAAAAATTATGGCAGCAATACCTTTCTCCTTGGTTTAATTTTACTGACTCTCTTGGTTTTCAAAAGAAGTCTAACAATAGAGTTAAAGCCCAATAAGTCACAGAGAAACTTTTAAAAGGCATAAAGAAGCCTTAGGCAAAATGCACTTGCTGCCTAATACACTAAGCAAGGATGGCATGGCATATTTAAACTTCTATGAATTATGGCACTGACATCAGCTTCCTAAAACCTCGAGTTATGAAATATATACTTACAATGTAAAATAAAAGAATGGATTAGATTATTTTACAAAATGGATTACATAAAACAATGCATTACTTTATGGAAATGTATGCAACAGAATGAAGGCATGTTTAAGAGCATTTTACAAGGCTGAAATATACACTAAAATGTATATTTCAATTCAGGGCAACTCTGCAACAATCAAATGGTCTCACAGGGAACATGAATCACAATTTTTGATATAAATCAAGAAGACAGTTTATAAACACGTTTGTGTGAAACTGTGAAACTTTTCTTTTCTTTCCAGGCTTATTTTCTCAGAAAGCTGGAGTTCAGTATTTGTTAGTGCAGAAGGGTGATGTTGGGTGACTCCAGACATGCAAAGAAAGCGTAATTTTCAAATGCTTTCAAAATCTCTACAGAAATGTCTAAATGTCTCCAGGAAATACATAGATATGAAAGCCCTTCAAAATTAGTATAACAATGTTTGCAGAAAGAGTTTGCTTACAGATATAATTCAAACAATAATGCAACTACACTGATAACTCTAGGCTTAGTAAAAACTGATTATAATAAGTTTATTATAAATCTGTGATTATCTTAGGAATGAGGCCATGACCATAATTACATCTATGTGGTATTTCAGTAGTGGAATAAAAAGAAGAAATTTTGTTTGAATTCTGAAGGCAGTAGATTTTCAAACAATATATTTTATCATACCCAGACTGATAATCTGAAAGAGATAAGATCTATATGTTTTTGTAAACTGTGTGTAATCTGGGGATATAAATTACATTTTGTGGTACAGTCATATATCAAGATTTCCAGAGACAAAATATGCATGGGTTCCTTGCCAGCCTTGTACATCACCCTTAAAAAAAAAACAATAATTGATCTTGAGGAGAACTTGCCTTATTAGGGAATTGGACCAAGAGGATAGATGAAGGAACAAACAATGAAAGTAAACAAACTGAAGACGTGTCCAGACATTTCTAAAGGAAGTGTTTATTCCTGCCACTCACAGAAATTACTTGTCTAATGCTGCAGCAAGTAAACTGAACATCTCTGTAGGAAATAGAATGTAAGAATCACCCCAAAATGTATGGAAAATGAAAAAATGTGGAAGACAGGTGTCACTCAGTAGATTGCATGTTAGATCTTACTATAGGCAAATTAGTTCCTTTAGAGCACAGTCCATTGTCATTACTGTGTTTAAATGTCTATTGTGGTAAGAGTTAGCGCTCCAATTATTTGTTACTTAGAAGTGTTTTATCTTGTTAAGAATTTTATTTCACTTCACTTAGCTAAATTTTAACTCTGAATTCTAATGAGTTCTATAGTATTGTAGTATATTCATAAAATACCTAATCAGATGAAATATGCTTTCTGAGCAAGTGTATGAAACAAACATCTTACTTATTTGTACTAAGAAAAAATATATCTATTTTTTTAAAATATGGTATTATTAATCATATGTACAATCTAGTTCAGATCTTAAAAGCGTATTCATCTTGATTACCTGAAGTTTGATGCCAATAGATTTATGAATTTATGTTTCCATTCCACATGTAGTCTTTAGTTATTAATACTGCAGTCTTTGAATCTATGCATTTTGCTCCTTTAGATACTGTTTATGCATGAAGTCATGGTTTCATTGCCCTTAATTTCCTGGTTTATTTCTTTCAGCATAATGTCCCTATGGTAAACCATGTTACCACTTAAAACATGTCTTTTCTCGCCAAGAGGAGAAATGTCATCGTCTTTTTGTTAATAGTACAGGGCCCTTTCCTTCTATCCAGTGTTCGTCCCTGGACCATTATGCTAAAAAACTGGTCTACGTATTCTTTAAAGATTGAAAGAGAATAGCAGGGTAGTTCATATTTCGGGGTTGGGATAATGGATGCTCTAAAGACTGGGTTGTTAGTCAAGACTTTCAGGGACTTTCCTTCTTTTTTTTTTTTTTTTTGTCTTCACCGTTTCTTTTTAAATTTGAAATGTACCTTTTGTTAAGATTGCTGTCCTCTCACTGCTAAAACTAAACACAATTGCATTGCTCCTCATCTTTCCTGGAATTGAGTGCAAGGTGAACTGTTTAGTCACTCCAGTAAACCAGCAGGACTTGATACATGCTGGATAACTAATAATGGCAACCTTCCTGTGAGAGAGGCTAAAGAACAAATCCACAAAGCTGGAGAAAATCTCCTTTATAAGGTCACAGCACATCATCCTGTTGTATATAGGTGACATTATTTATTAACTGGTTCATTAATTGGATGGATATTTATGTTTCGTTCCATATCACATCCACAACAAATAGTGCCCTAGTAAACATAACTATCCCTTTAAGATCATGATCTCAATTCCTTTAGAGAATATCCAAGAATTGAAATTCTATATCACATGCCTTTTCTATTATTAATTGTAAAGGAATTTTTATCTTGTGCTACATAGTGGTTATACAAATTTATATTTCTATCAGCAATGAATAAATTATTTGCCCCTTCTCATTATTCTCTTTAACACACATTGCAAAGTAGAGAGAACAAAACATGTCTTGTAGAAACTCTTTAAACTTCACAGAGCAGGTCTCAAACTGTATCTTATCATACTGTGAACTCATAGAATTAAGGTTCTTTTCTTTTGCCATTCTCTTAGAATCAGAGATATGGGGAGCAAAAAAATATTCATTGGTTTAATAGGTGAAGGGTACATGGGTTTGGAAGTCTTTTTAGTGTATCCTAGTTTTAATATTAATGCATAGACACAGTTATTCTGATTAGATTTTACACCCTGGCAAAGAGAAATTTTCTTCTGCTTATAAGGTATTATTAATCTACTTTGAATTAAATATTGATCATGACTCAGTCAGAGTTAGTAACCTACCAGATTCCACATTTATTCTTCTTGTGTAAATATCATTTTCAGAACTTTGGGATAGAACATTAGCACCTTTTTTTACAAATTGTAATCTTATTCCTTAATAGTGTATTGCACAGATCACTTCCTCCTGCTCTCCAATTACACATCTCTGATTGATACTTGTGTTATTCTTTCTTACTTTCCCCCAGGAATAATCATCTCTCAGCAATCATTTGCCTGTACACTCAGAGACCAGCTTATATGGATTCTACAGATCCATACAAAAATATGTCACAAGTATTAAAATGGGAATGAAGTGCCTTAACGGAGTAAAAACTTGAAAATTCAAATGCAAATTTAACTTGTAGTATAAAGAAACACAAACAATTTTGTGTGACTAAGTATTAATAAAAACACATTCTAAAGAAATCTTTCTATTTTATTTTTATTTCATGTGCAGTTTGTCTGTGTGAGCATATTGGATCCCCTGGAACTAAAGTTGCAGACATTTGTGAGCTGCCGTGTTTGTGCTTGGAGTTGAACCCATGTCCTTTGGATGAGCAGCCAGTGCTCTTAACCACTCATCCATCCCCCCATCCCTTTATAACAACATAATTAAATAAATTTGGGGGTGTTATATTATAACATATCTCACTGTTTCTTTGAAAATCTAGTATGGCTTTTAAAACAATATTTTAACTTAAGAGCTTTCATTTAATGTCTATTATATTATATCCTTAGGAAAAAATTCTTAATGACACAATAAATATAAAAGATTGTGTGTCTCAAATATTATGAAGTTAGGAAAAATATCCAGTATGGATTTTATAAGTAAGTTAAATTTAGTGTTATCGACAAATATTTTGGAATAATTTGTATTTACTATTGATAAGGAAATTATAGAATAATCTGTTGATTTTAAATATAAACAGTTATATTTTTGCTTTCATATTTAAATATACTAAGTTCTGGTCCTTTGTTTACAGACACTATATACATAGAATGCTATAGAACAACTTTACTTTGTTCACAGAAATATGCAACTATATTATAAGTTATTTTTAATGTTGTATTACCAAAGTGGAATCCTTTTTATATATGAGGCTCTTTTTACAATACTACCCAACCTTCTCAGCAAGAGACATATAGAAGTATACATCTTCCTTATACACATATTTTTTGTTTAATAATGTTTTGCATGACAGATATCAAATAGTTCTTTTAAATGGAAATTTCCAGAATGTTAAAAATAATGTCAAACATATTCATTTTAGGTTTTAGTCTGGAAATTATTACCTTATAAAGATTGTCTCAAAAAAAAATCTTGCACTTTTGTCAGCCGAATGACTCAGGGTAGTACTTTTGAGTTGCTATAACAAACAAACCAAAACCCTAGATGCTTGATTTAATCAATGTTTATATGTCACTTATTCCAAGTTCAATACAGATGTTTCTGGATGAGCTATTCTACTGGACAGTTCCATCCAAAAAAAAAAAAAAATCCAGGCTTCAGGTTCCCACTGTCTTGTAATTCTCTTTTGGAGAACTTCATTTCCAGACACTGAGTGAGATCATGGAAGATTGTATGATTCATGGCCAAATCAACAATAAGTTTCTTTTATACTATTTCTCAGTGCCAGTTACATTGCTACAGCATAACTGAGAAGGGCTGGAGTATTTAACTTTTCCATGTGAATAGGAAAATTAAAGCAGTATTTCTCAGCAATTAGGCAGTGTTTGCCATATAAGCCATGCAGCAAAGGATTCTTAGATGGAGTTGGGAACTTTATACTGAGTGAAAAACCCAGACCCAGAGAGGTAGTGTGGAAAATGTTTGCCTACATAATCAGAAAACTTATTGAACTTCAAGTGATATAAAATGAAGATATTCACAGGTATCTACACATCAGAATGCAAAAGACAATCTTTGAAGCAGCAAGAAGAAAGTGCCTCGTTGTGTAGAAAAGATAATCTTGTGTATCAAAAAGCCTTATTTGGAACTATAGTAGACAGAAGACAGGAAGGGGGGGGGACAGAGAGAAGGACAGAGAAAGCGTGCGTGCTGGAAATGCCTAAGCAGAAAATGTCAGCCAAGAACTGTAAATCTAACAAACCGTATCTTCGAAATATTCTGGAAATAAAGCAAGCCTAGATAATGACTGAGAAAACTTGTCATCCATAAAGTTAATCTACCAAAAATAGCCTGTTTTTCACCTGAAAAGACAGTGCACAGTAATTTGCTTTTACCTGACAAATAAAGTACAGCAGCAGAGATAATTATATAGTTAACTATAAAATAATATGAATATGGATTTTAGCTTTTTTAACCACAAAAAGGAAAACAGGTTACACAATAACAGGTGGGAAGCCACAGAGTTGACCCAATTTGCTGTTGACCCAGATCTTTATTCATTTTGCTCAGGCATTGTTTGCACCCTGAATGTAGTAATGTTTCAAAGGGAATAAAATAGATTTCTCATTTGTGTATATAAACAGCAGAGACCATTAATAAAGTACAGTTTAGTAAAACTCTAGCTAAAACACATATAAGTATAGGTAAAATATCTACAGGGAGACAAGGGATTAACATGATGTTTTTTGAGAACTGTCAGTTAACTTGTTACTGAAGCATGACCTTGATAGTTTGGGCTCTGGAGTTACAGGACTGGAGGGTAGGTAACAATCCTAGTCTTTGATAACTATTTTAGAAGAAAATCATTGAGAAAGGGTTAAGAAAGTTGATAGTACACCTATCATCTTTCAATCATGAAGAGGTCACATAACTGTCTTACTAAAAATTTACACAGACTACAAACGTGAGATTCACAACTATGACAAAATGAGACGACCGTTGAGTGCCATTTTGTTATTTGGCTAAGGAGAAAATTAGCAAGATCATCTAGTCATGTATAAAATAGCAAAGGTCATCTCTCTTGTTTAAACCAAGTATCTGCCACATCTGTTTTTTATAGATTTACCTTTGCTGTAATCAACCACTACATAAAATACAAGGCAACAGGATGTTTCCTTATATCATTCAAACTATACCAAATTCTTATATCCTTGGATTAATTTTCTCTGGTCATGTTAGCAAAATAGATATCTTGTAAGAGACAAGAAGGAAACAGGGACTTTTAAACACAACAGAATAAACACACATGAACTCACGTAGATAGCGGCAGCATAAACTGGGTCTGCACTGGGGATAATAGATAGCCTGTGCAGAGAGGAGAAGTGAGTGGACACAAACCAGAATCCCTAACACAGCTATCTCCAACTGATAACCACCTGCAAATGAAAAACTAGTTCTCTCTAACAGAGTCTCAGGGGGATATAAAACTCTTTTAAAGGCATACCCCATGGCCAGCAGTAGATGGCATGACAAAATCATTTCAGTGCCATGTTCCAAAGTTCCTTGTCTGATAATGTTTGGCCAGGCAGTTTTTTTATTTTTTTTTTCAAAAATTACATGCCCGCTGGATTTACATTATGGCTTCCAGTTTTATGTTTTTAAGGGATTCCTGCATTATGAATATTTGTGTCTCTGCTATATATGTGTATATGTGTTTCTTGGGCTCTTTTAGGCTCTTCTCTTTGTTTGTTGTCTTCTATTTTGGTGATTTTACTTGTTTTTTTTTATTTAATATTCTTTAAATTCCTGTTCTCAAAGGAAAGAGGAAGGGTGTGTACTCAGATTAAAAGGGAGGTAGAGAGGGTCTTGGAGGAGTTTGGGGATGGGAAATAATAATCGGAATATATTACATGAAAATAATCTATTTAGAATAAAAGAAAAATAGAGGAAAGAAACATATGAAAGTTGATCAAATTCTAAAAATAAATGCATAAATGTTTAATAATATTTGATACTTATCATCTGATGAAGTATATTTTTCTTGATTCTACATTTTTATGAAAAATATTTAGGACTTGAGCTTTCTTTTTTTT
>NW_026067897.1:670674-712125 GCF_014885135.2 Alexandromys fortis | reverse complement strand
GGGGGGGGGGGGGGGGGGAGGGAAATGAGAGGCTGGGAGGAGGCGGAAATTTTTTTTAATTTTTCTTCTTTTCAAAAATAATAATAATAATATCTAATGGTTGTATGCTCACCCCTTAATGGAATATTTATACTGCTTCTCATTCCAAGACTCAGAGAACATTTTGGGAGACAATATAAAAAGAATTAAGTAGGTGACTTATAGGGAAAAGTGTAATGAAAAATTTAGGTTATTGGTAAATGTCAGACAACAAGGAATCACCTGTTCATGAACTCACCAGCCTCCAACTGACCGTTCCAAAGCCACAGCCATGAAGATGACAGTGCTTAAATGTAATGGTTCATAAAATAAAAGACATAAATGTCGCAAAGAGTCTAGTATTATGAGTGGGATGTTGTCAGGGATTAGAAGAGGATGTGAACTTGTATGGGACATGAGTAATTACAATGTATTATGCATGTGTATTAAACTGTGAAACATAAATTGCATTTAAAATGACAATTTTAAAGAAACAAATTTTGGGTGAATAGTGTCTCATTACTTGCATCCTATGTACAAAGTCCACGTTTCCATCCCCAACACCATATCCCATGCACAAACTTATATACAGACAAAGTGAAAATTAAAGTTCATTTTTCACATGTAAAGACTCTCCTTTCATTAAATCCAGTCATGCATTATTTTGCTGAAAGGATTTTACTTTTTTAAAGCTCCTAACCCTCTTAAAATAAAACATAAAATGCTTAGAGTGTAGAAATATAAATATATTCTGGAATATCGTAATGTTTCCTTATGAATTTTGGAAAAATATAGTTCTTATCATAATTCTCCCTAGAGACTAATGAATCAAGTAAATAGCATGACAGTAGCCTTGTGAAATCATTCGTAATATAAATGAACTATAGAATAAATTTTAGAAGATGAATAGCGTGCACACCTACAATTTAATCTTTATACTATACCATTTATTTAAATATGTATGGAGCTGCCAGGTGGCAAAGGAAATTCTAATACAAGCTTGAAAGAAACACATTCCTGTGTTTGATGATTAATTTTAGGTATGAATTTGACTGAGCTAAAGAATTCTCAGATATATGGGAAAAAGTCTTTCCAGGTATGTATATAAGGATGTCTCTAAAAGTGATTAGTATCTGAATGAAAAGACTGAGAAAGGAAGGCTCAAAGGAGTATTAACAGCTAAAATTCAATTATCCAATATATGAGTAGAGCTACAAAGACATATGAAGGGTGAATTCTCTCTGCTGCATCTCTAATTTCTATCTCCATTGTTATCTGAGACATATTATTTTCACACATAAAGCAAACATATTCTCAGACATTCTTACCCTAGAACTTATTAAATCTCCCTACTACATGTACACACACACACACACACACACACACACACACACACACACACACATTTTCTGATCTTTGGTTCCACAGACTGGAACCAAAACAACTTGTCAACAGCTTCCCTTATTCTCAGGCCTCAGTCTTTGGAATGAACAAGAATGAATTCTTGGTTCCACCTGAGCACCTTCCCAGAGAATCTTCTTTACATATATAAATATTCAGTTGGTTCTGTTTTTCTGGTGAACTCTAAATGTTAGTAGTATATAAAATATTTATTTACATAGAGGAACCGTATGTATTCATGTATACCAGCAATACTGTTAGTGAATGGAAAAGTATGTCATATATAAAGTGAAAGAAATATTATTTTAGTTAGTAGTTAGTATATGATCTTTAACGTCCGTGGAATTGTATTTGAACGGCAAGGAAGGGAAAAAATTAACAAATACTATTTCAAAACCATGCCTTTTAAAAACAGATGCCTGAAATTAGATTAGATTTTCATTTTAAATAAGATTATAGCAAGGACAGCCTGCATATTCTCCAGGAGAAGTTAAACACTCAAAATTCTGTCACATTGAGTTTGTTTAAGAAAATCATTCACCTATGTTAATGTCTAGAAATGTTTCCTATTTTATTATGTAATTAGTATGTGACATTCTCTAGTTTTAATGTATGAAGAATGACTTTCATGGTTTAACCACTATTCATTTCTGCTTATATTCAATTCTATGATTTAATTTGTGATGAAATCATTATTCTTTTAATGCTAGAACTCTAAAGTATCTAAAAGACTTAAGTATTGCAAATATAGGTGTTTGTATGTGCATGCATGTATATGCATGTGTTTTACATGCAGTTGTGCATGTGTGTATGCTTATATGCATTTGTATATGCTGTACATATGTGTATTTGATCTTTTGAACATTAAGTATTGTTTATATTTGACTTTATGCAAAATCATTAAAGAAATACCTTAAATATGAAAATAAAATATCCTTGTAAAATCAGGACTGCTACATTTGTCGTACCTTGTGAATTATCAAGATTACTAATTTCAACTTATTCTTTTAAAACATGAATAATATAACCTTAAAGTAACAAATCTGAATCAGAATAATATAAGGGGCATCTCTCTGTCTGTCTATCACCTGTCTTGTGTATCTCTTACCTCTGTTACATATATCCACACTCACTTGTGTATCTCGTCAGTTAAAAACCCCCACCCTTTCCAAAACTCCATAATTAGGTTACACAACAGTTATATGGCATTTTTGCATTTACCAAGAATATCCTCATCTTCGATAACCATCATCTCAACTTCTCCTCCAGTAATAATTGTACATGTGAAAGGATCTTGAAGAAGAATGCTGATCTCACCAAAGGATTGCTTCTCCCTGAGTTTACCCATGTACACAAGCTTTTTAACCTTTTTCTGCAAAAGATACAGACAACAGAGTTTTAATAAAATTATTCATGCAACCAATATTGTCAGGATCTTAGTTCTTTAAATCATCTAGCTAATAGATATTAGAAATAAAGTTCATTAAAATCAGAGAAAACATTTACATTTTATTCTATTCATTGTTTTATTCATTTTATATTAAAGCCATGATGCAGTCAAGAAGACCAGTAGGAACATGGTAGCTGACAACACTGTCGTTTAGTTATGCATCTATTATGTTATTTTAATGTTTATATACTCAGGGTATGTGTGAGATGATGATGATGATGATGATGATGATGATTATGTTGATTTATAATGATGATATGCATGTAGAGGCCCGAAGACAACTTACAGGTTTCAGTTCTCTCCTTTCACTATGTGGGCCAAAGATTCAAGTTTGTCAGGCTGAAAGGCAAACCCCTTTATCAACTGAGACATCTCACTACCCTGTTTCATTTTTTAATACAATAAGCTGTCTGAGAAATATTGAAATGGTTGAAGTTTCCAAAGGCCGTAGAATACTACTTTGTGATCAGAGTGAAATGTAACCATATTTTGTCAACTACCAATTGTGATAAACCCTAACCTCAGTTTGGAGACATGGTTAAGGGAGTAACTGAGAAGATGGTGTTGAAACACTGTAATGGCTTTAAGTGACCGATTAACTGAAATAGGAACTATCTCTTGTCTTTTTTTCTTTAATTATCTGTACATGTTTGCTCACAAGTGTGTTACTGGGGATGGATCTCAAGTACTTGTACACATTATAAATTTTCTTTCCATGAGCCATATTCATATTCCAACTATTATATGTTTTCTTAGTAACAATAGTAATTTTAATTCAATGATCTAATAATTTATTTCACATCAGGGGTCCTGTGGAGAAGACTTTACTGCAGTTTCAGCCCAGGTGATTCTGAAAAGAATGACATCTCTTCTGGAAGACCTAATGATGATCAGGTTACAGTAAGCAATGGAAAACAATTTTCCCCAGGACAGGTGTTTGACAGGCACTTGGACAAAGATAACGTCTTTTTTTTTCCTTTTTTCTTTTTCTTTTTTTGGTTGTTTTTAAGACAGGGTTCCTCTGTAGCTTGGCAGCCTGTCCTGGAACAAGCTCCTGTAGACTAGGCTTGTCTTGAACTCACAGAGATCCACCTGCCTCTGCCTCCTGATTACTTGGATTAAAGGTGTGTGTGTGTGCACCACCACCTTCTGCCCAGGAGAAAGTCTTGTAAGTGTTTTTAAGTCAAAATCATAACAGCTTGAATATTTGCCATTTCTGCGATTGGTAAATCTTTACCATAACTAAGGAGTCATAGTATAAGCCAGTTTACATATTTAACTGAGTAATTTTAAATGCTCATTCTTTTTCTAGTATATGACTCTTTCTGTGTCTGGTTAAGAGCAGTGAAATGAATACACGGTACTCTTTGGAGTTTGACGTCCTCACACTACTTGTGTCGAGATTAATGCGTCATACACTTAGCATGGGTTGTGTTTCACTCTGTGTGGTTGACCACTATGTAAATACAGTTACAGTGTCTCATTAATGGACATCTAGATTGCTTCTAGTTCAGGAACGATGGGGATTAATGTGGGTCTTTAGGTAGATAGGTAAATATTTAGAGGGAAAGGTGAATTGTGTGGTGAAGTTCATCTTACCCCTTCTGTTCTGTTGTGGCTACTTTCTATGGTTTTAAAATCCATTTCCTTGACAATGAAGATGAAGGACCTTGTATTGTGGTTATTGGTCATATCACAATTTATAAATCAACATATGTAGCTCAATATATTTCATTCCTGAATCTTACAGCTTACTGCACAAAAAATAAACCAAATAAAAATTCCCCAAATAATTCAACTGTTATTTTCTTAAATAAAACAGGACAATGTTCAATATGCATGAGAAATGCTACCCAACTTCCTTTATCCACTAGAGTAATTAATTATTAAATCAACAAACAAGTTGAAACTCACCATTTTGTTTAATCGTAGGCTCATGAGACCCACAACATTTCTATAAATGTTACAATATCCAGAATTAATAAAACCCACAAATGAAATGACAGTTCCACTTTCCACTAACACTGAAAATGAGAGATAAAGAAGGGAGATATAATTAATTACAATTATGCTACATAAAAATTGTTTTGTGTATTCTGACAAGAAAAAATATCCCACTTGACTCAATAGCTCTTTATGGTCATTTTCTGAATAGACACCACTTTACAGATACAACATTATTTAAAGTGAAATTTTAAAAGTGTGCCTGGTGTTCATAAATATGTACCCATCTAGAAATAATCACTGGCAATGCTTTGCCAGGAACGCAGTCATGTGCTACTATTATCTCATAGAGATAAGGGGAGTCTTGAGAAGCGCCCATCTGCAGAAAATGCTGAATTCAATGTTAAAACTATTTCTAGGTGCTGGAGAGATGACTCAGTAATTAAGAGAGTGTACTGCTTCTCCCAGAGGTATTAGTTTGGTTCTTAGTGCCCTTACCAGACTGATATCAAACACCTAGAATGGAAGCTCCAGGGAAAACCAATGGCTCTGGTCACCTCGGGCACCTGCACTAAACTGTGTGCACACATGCACACACAGAGAGGAAATAATAATAATAATAATAATAATAATAATAATAGCAAATCTTTGAAAATATGTCTAATGTGTCTGATTTAAAACTTCCAGAGATTTAAATAGTGAGTTCCACAAAAAGTTAACTATTGACTCTCCAGACCCTCTCTATACCTTAGGCTGGAACAAGCAACTTTCTGAATATATTAGCAGCAAGCAAAGGTTTTCAGGGTATACTGGCCTATCATAAAGCATGTTCGACTTGTTCCTATGTGTTCTTAAACAATTACATTATTTTTGTGAACCATGGCTTTTGGCCTGCTTGGAATTCTCTGTGTGTTCTTTGTATGACTTTAGATAGCAAGTGGGGAAGGAGAGGCAGAGTGTGTTTTTCAAACTCAGAGATTTCTTCAAAGTCCTTTCTTCAATGGTTTCTTTCTTCAAAGCTCCTCCTCTCTCTTTTTTGTGTGTTTATCGTATTTTTAGGGTACTGGCGTTCAGAGTTCTATTACACTGTACTTTGCTGCTCTTGTTACTCTGGCTTTTGAGGATCTGATCTTTATAGAATTTATGTTTGTTTTTCTTTTTCATTTTAACTTCCAGAATTGCTTTGTAATATGAAATTTAATTTCCCCTGTGATTGATGCTTTCTTTAGTAAATATATGAAATACACTTAGCTATATATGCCAGAGAGGAAATACTGTATATGAATTTGTTATTACTTCTGTGAATTTTGAACCTCAGGCTTTCTAAATATTTCAACTGTACCTAGAATCTTAATTTAAAAATCACTGAAGGATAAAAAGGACCATAAGCAAGTCAGTATAATTCAAAACTATAAACATGTACCTCAAATACTACAAGCCATAAGGATACAAAATGCTATATGTAATTATTTAAGTATTAAATTATATCAAAGTGCATTGGATAAGGATGTAATATGTTCTCATAAGATTTGGAAAATTAGTTGATTATAACAGTCAATCTTTAGTATTTATTTTTAATTTTGAAATTTCATCTCACCTGCAGGTAGGCTGCCACAATATCCACCCCCATCCACAAAACCTTGAAAACTACTAGTCCCATCCTGTCCCTAAACTTGCCTTTCCTTCTGAAACCTCGGTAGAAATCTGAAACACTGCTTCCATTAATACAGAGATGACTAAGAGGTAAAGGACCAGCCACCTGGTAGGACACCCCATCCTCTAGGACCTCCATAGTGGGGAAAATCTTCAGCATCACCCCCAACTGCCTTGGCTTCTCTAGCCAGCCAGCAGGAGAGTTTCCTGAAGGTAGGATGTCCCAATACCAACCCCATTCATGGGATCCTGTAAGCTACTCGTTCCATCTCACCCCCAAACTCGCCAATCCTTCTGCAACCTCAGGGGAACTCTGAAACACTGCTTACTATAATACAGAGAGGACCAAGAGATGAGTGACCAGCCAACCGGCAGGACACCCCATTCTCCAGGCCCTCCATAGTGGGGCAAAACCATGGCCCCCCCCAGCCACCTGCCTCAGCGAGCAGGAGAGTTTCAAGAGAAAAGATCAAGAGATCAACTCTAAAGCACAAGCTGTGACTGTACAGAATGGACCAAGAGAGAAAACCAGGAGAGAAGAACAAGAAAGCAACCTAAGAGGGACCTCAGTGGCTACCTGAGACACAGACATTGAGAGTACAGAGCAGACCAAGACCAATTCCCAAAGACTCAGACAACCACTGCAAGGATTGGACCAAGACACAAAGACACTGCCATCATCAACTGAAGAAAAAGATGAGTAGACAACAATGCAAGAATTCATCAAAAAATCTAAAAAGCAACATGGGAACACTGGAACCCAGCTGTCACACAACCTGAAGACTTGATCAACTTAACCTAGAAGAAGCATGATGTGGGATTTCCCTCTGTATGTGGTGGTTATCATTGATAAATAAAAACTGCTTTAGACCTATAGCAGAGCAATACCACTTTTTGGCATATAAACTTAAGATGCTCAACCGTACTACAAAGACATATGTCCAACCATGTTCATAGCAGCATTATTTGTAATAGAACCTGAAAACAACCTAGATGCCATTCAACTGAAGAATGGATAAAGTGTGGCACATTTGCACATTAGAGTACTACTAAGTGGTAAAACAAATTGACATCTTGAATTTTGCATTCAAATAGGTGTAACTAAAAATCACTATCCCAAGTGAGGCAACCTAGGCCTACAAAGGTGAATATGGTATGTACTCACTCATACGTGGATACTAGCTATAAACATAGGATATTGAGCCTATAATTCATGATCCTAGAGAAGCTAAATAACAAAGTGAACCCTAAGAAAAACATATGTAGATCGACCTGGAAAGACAAAATAGACAAGATCATTGGACAAAATTGGGAACACAGGGGTGGGGAGAGGAGAGAGGGTAGAAGGGGAAGAGAAATGAAGAAGGGGAAGGGTGAGGAGAACTTGAGGGGATGGGATAGTCAAGATGGAGGAAGAACAAAGATGAGAGCAAGGAAAGAAATATCTTAAGTATCACCATGAAACCTTCATCCAGCAACTGATAGAAACAGAGGCAGAGACCCTCATCAGAGCACTGGACTGAGCTCCCAAAATCCAGTTGAAGACTGGGAGGAATGAGACTATGAACAAAGAGGTCAAGACCATGATATGGGTTCACCAACTGAAACAGTTTTACCTGAGCTAATGGAAGATAACCAACTCCAGCTGGACTGGGAAGGAACAAGCATAGCACCAAACTAGGCCCTCTGAATGTGGTTGACAGTGGCAAGGCTGGGGCAGACTGAGGGGCACCAGGATTTATCCCTACTGCTTGAACTGGCTTTTTGGGAACCTATTCTCTTTTGACGGATACCTTGCTCAGCCTAGATAAAGTAGGGAGGGTTTTGAACCATCCCCAAAGCAATGTGCGTTACCCTCTCTGAAGAGTGGATGGGCAGTAGGGGTGCAGGAGTAAGTGAAAGGAATGGGAGGAGGGGAGTGAGTGGGAACTTGAATTGGGTTTGTGTAATGAAAAATATAATTTGCTTTCTTTTTAAAAAATAAATAAAATAAAGCAATAAAAAATAAAATAAAATAAAATTCATCTCTTTCCTGTTTTTCCATGATTTTACTTTTGTAATGCATAAAGCATCTTTTCACTTGTACAAAGATGATTTACCTCACTGCTTTTGTTGACTCTCATCTCTCACTCTATAATGTTCCATAATTAACAAATTCTCTTTTTAATGGATACTTAAGATGATTAATATTGTAAAATATAGTGCAACAAAATTATTACATCAAAATTTTATACAAAGTCTGAATATATTAATGTCATGCTTTAGAAAGATTTACCCAGTACATAGATTTTACTCTGCTTCACTTTTGCCAAATTAACCTTGAAACATCTTACACCAATTATTTCATCTTTATAAACTACAAAAATTATTTTCTTACTTTGACAACATTGTATTATGAATGTATTAAAATTGTGTTAATTATGTATTAAAATGTAATTTTAATATTTGAACTCTTGTTTGTTTTCTCCTTGGGAGTTGCCTTTTCTTTTTCTTATTCTAAGTGTATCACTTAGTAACTTTTCTGAATGTTCTTTATTTTTGTCTCATATTTGTGTCCAGTCTACTTTAGCTTTGTACCTTTGAACTTTTAATCTTCATTTGATAAAGCTATCTCTTTATAATTGTAATTCATGCTAATATAGAAAATGATATATCAGATTGATGTTTATGTATTGTTACTTAATTCATGCTAATTAGTATACAAAGCAATGGATTCTATTTTGACATTTTTATAGACAATATTTCATGTAGTTAAATTTAAGATATACATAGATTTAGTCTACATGGGTAGTAGAAAAAGACAAGATCTCCTGAGTAAATTGGGAGCATGGGAACCTTGTGAGAGGGTTGAAGGGAAGGGGAGTGGAGGGGAGGGAAGCAGAGAAAAATGTAGAGCTCAATAAAATTCAATAAAAATTCTATGCCAAAAAATGAAAAAGCAATTTTAACATGTATTCTAGAAAAATAGGTGGCTAAACATTAGAAATATCAAGTTGATGTTGTTTTTCCTAATTTATTGATAACTAATAATTTTAATAAGTTACTTTAAAAGTTTACTGACAAGAACATAAAGACACGTATGTTGGATCTCCCTCAGAAGAATCAACAAAATAATCCTGATTTCCTCAAAGACACACATCACTCAGGATGCAGAATGACCAACCACAGAAGTTGCTAAGTGGCAATATATAGTGGTTCCTTTATAATTGAAGAAAACTTTTTGTGTGCATCTGATTTCTTTTCTTTAGAACTATATTTTAAATATTTCAGAAATATATGAGTAAATGAAAGACCAAGGTACTTTTTGTAACTGTTTAGCATGCAATCAGAATCATTCCATATAATGTTTGAACAATTACCATTAATGTTTCAACACCAGTCATTCATTCTGTGATGAAAACACAAAATTGATTAATATTTTATTTTTATTGTAAATATTCTCTAGATAAACTTTAGCGATATTTTCTAGAATAATAGGTGTCAAACAAATCTAAGATTAATATTAAGGCAGTCTGTGCCCAAAGAGGCAAATTCTGTATCACTGTGCCCTTTCTAAAATAAAAGCTGAGTAAATGCTATTGTAATGCAGAAGTTTGACAAGGGTTTTTGGTAAAGAACGACTTAGTGTTAAAACAAACATCATAGAAGCTGACTTTTTAGAGAAACATGGTTATGCATTAAATAATGAAATTAAAATTTAAAACTAAAAGAAAGCCACTTGAGATATTTAAATGCTATAACTATACACTTTGATCCTAAGCATGCATTATCTCATTTTTCAAAGAAATACAAACACAGCAGCACCAAACTTTTTTAAATTACTATAAGACTGAGAACCTAAGCAGAATTAAAGGGAAAACCAGGTCTTTGACCTGCCTGTCCTCTATTTGTCGAAAATTTGTCATGCAAAGTATTTTATGCGATTTTATCTGAAATTTCTAAATCTTCTCAAATGCTGCTCATATCCACCAAAAATGCCCCAAACAACACTATCTTTTAAGCTTGAAAAGTGGCATATGGGAAAAGGGGTAAATTAATTGCATGTGTAAGACTTAATGCATGCAAAAGTGCACAAAAATGAACAAGAACAATGGAGATGAAAGAAAAAGAAAATGGATTGTCACTGGAGAATTTTTATTTCCTCTTTTGGTGGATAAAGCAAGCATCTACTACATTTCAGAGCATTTTAAATTCTATTTTATAACAGATGTTTAGCCTGAAAGCCCTGAGTAAACATGTTTGAATCCTAAACGTACAGCAATGCCACTGACCCAGAAGTGCAGTATTTGCAGCGAAAGAGCTTACCCCGGGGCTCATCGTGTCATCTGACCATCAGAGCACAGAAGCGATGCATAGAGGAACTGTTCACACTACTCTGAGCCCATTCATAAAACAAAATACTGCAGCCATGGAGCAAAGCACCATTTTATTAAAAAGAGAATTTTATCTTAGAAATTTTTATCTTTATGCACTCATGCAGTGCTTTGAGAACAAAGAAAATAAGAAGAGAGTAACTTGCATTTGAAACATGGTAGCTCCCAGATATCACTAAAAGCAATACTAATGACTGTAGATAGAGGTGCAGATTGATGACAGGGACAGAGGTAGAGACAAAGGTATATTACTGCTTTCATAAATCTATGGTGGCCTACAAAACAAAAAATAGGGAAATAAAACATTTCTTGTAAAAGTAATCTTGAGCAGAATCCATCCAGGCCTCCCAGAAGTACTCAGAGGGATTATGTTTCCTACTGCTATATGAAAACAATTACATAAGCTCCATAAACCCTGCTCCTCTGCAAAGTTTAGAACACTTGTTAAAGGTGAAACCTCCTAACACACAGCTTGTAGCTGTAGTTCAAATGTTAGGGACCTGCAAATGACAGATCTGATGCAGATTAGAGCTGGACAAAAAAACAGGCATGAGTTGGGTCCAACGAGGAGCAGTCACACAGAAGACAATATTCAACCTAAATGAGAGACCATCCTGTTCACTTCTGGATTATGTTGCATGAACACCCTAAGGAAGAGCTTTTATCATGTCAGAATCACACGTGCACAAGGCATGTACATTGTTGTCTACATCCTTTTTGAAAAATACATTTCCCCTCTTTGGCAGTCTAGAGTTTCAAGAAGGTATCTATCATTAAAGATTGATAATTCTGTTCCTGACAGAATGAATTGTTAAGAAAAGATTTTGACTCAAGCCCAGCCAGATCGACATTCCATAATCTTTCTGGAACAACCAGGATTTACACTGTGTTATCTGGCTGAGAAGACCAAATAGCTGCATCTGACATGGCTAGGAAGGACTGAAGATAGGAAGAGGAAATATAATCCAGGTTACTATTTAATCGGGCATCTTTGAGGATGATTGCCTGAAATTCCAAGTTACATGAATCAACAACAAGTCATAAACTTATCCCTTCCTTCTGTGTAGTTGATTTCTGCCCCTCACAAAAGCATAGATGCCTAGTAAGACTTGTGAAACCTAGAATCTATGCCTTTGTGGACGATCTACTTACTAATAGGTTGGTAATAGAATAAAATAATAGAGTAAGGGTAAGTGCTCCAAAAGGTTCTGCTTGAAATTTTATAGTTGTTGCTTTAAAGTTAATGGTATAATTATTTCTACAGATGCAAATGTCTTGTTGATCAGAATAATATTGCATTTATATTCGCATATTTTGGTGATTGAAAATGAGGAAACAGACTGTGGAATTTAATTTATTTTTAAGCATGTTTTCCTTTAATGCAGACTGAATAGAACTCTGAATGTAACTGTCACTGACTGTTCTTTTGTTTCTTATCTTCTTCACTCTATAGCTCAGGTACTGAGGTTTCAGGAGTGCACAATTACACTTGACAATTTCATTTTTCAAATGCAGGGAAATTTAACTTTATATTTAAATATCAAAATATACAATGTTAATAGTTAATTGCACTAGTAGAAAATATAGTCTTCCATAAAAGTAAGGTTAATAAAGATTATTTGTGGAAATAGATATTTAAAGGTAAAGGTAAGTTGTTGGTCCTAAGAAAAGCTTCAGTAGTCACCTGTTAAGATGCAAGGAATAGTCTTGTGTCACTTAAGGACTCTGACCACACGAGCACTCCATTATTAGAAGGCACTAAATGCATGCTATTTGTATCCAAGGGACAAGAAATAAAAAAAAAAAACAAATATTTTACTCATTTTAATTTGATTTCTATCCAGAAGATACATTTTTAAGATGAACAGCAGTTCCTTTTAATCTTATGTAACTGGTTAGCATTCTGTTTACCTCTCTTATAATAACTAAAGTGAGAGGAATGAATCCAGAGTGAGAAATGAAACCATGCAGTTTTTACAAACCCTATCTGGATTGTATCCAGCATTCTGAATACATCTTTTGTCATTTGTCATACTGAAAAATAAACTCAGAACAAAATTCCATAGCTTCATTATATATGATTTTATTGTTATTCTATAGTTCCTGTAACAATAAAACTAAACAAACGCATCAAATACAAAAGCTTACAATCTTGAGTTCCAGAACCCAAAAGCCTAAAGTTAAAGTAACTTTAGTCCTGATCCACAGGCAGTTTGACGCTGGGGGAGTCATCAATCCGTTTTCTCTGTTAACAGCTGTAGATGTGACAGGATTTGTCTTTAGACCTTATCGGTCTGGTCTCTGCCTGCTTCCCTCCTCTAATTATATCTCTAGCCAAAATTTCTGTGTTATTTTTCTTATCAGATATGTGTCATGGCACATATGACCCACCAAAAAACTCAGGATAAGTTCTCTTGAGAACATACTTTGCCTTGTAAAGTAGGAATTGGTCTTTTGGATCCTCAGTCCATTCAAATATCACTGATATTGAACAACCCAATTTTTAATCTAGATTTTTTACTTTGTGTCTCTTCAGTTAAAAAAATACTTTTCATTTTAGTTAAGTGTATAATAGAGGGCCCAATCATATGAATTGGATATTTGTAATGATACAGTTCCTTTTCTTTCCATTGAATTTCACTGGACAGGAGCAAGTTCTTGGCATGGGTTCTTTTTGCTGCATCTCTACTTTGGCAGTGGCAGAGGATGAACTCAGGGACTTGGGCAAATCATGTAAGTGCTCTCTCATCAGTTTTACCTAGCCCTTAAGTTGAGTTGTTCTCTCAGCTGTTCCCAGATAAGACCTGCCAACTATGCCACATTACTTTCTGGCCCGGATGATTCCCATTTACTTTCCAAACATAACCAAACAAATAAATCCCCACTTTCATTTTGTTTTTACTGTCTTTTGGAAAGCAATCAACTAATATTCGCCACAGTAGAGAATATAATCTGAGCTATTAAACATGATTTTAATGGATGTTATTTGTAATACACCTCATCAGTTTTAAATTATACTCCATATCTTTTTCAATTACAAAATCTCTGAAATCAAAATGTAAACTCTGTAGTGATGAATACTTTGTAGTTACTCAAATATTTGAATTTAAGATACATTTTTATTGCTATAAAGGAAACTAGTGTAGCATTTCAGACGCAAATGTTCAATAAAAATATTAATTAACTAAAATCAAATGATGATATTCTGACAAATCCCTGTGGGGACTGTTTTTGATGAAATGGTTAACCCTCTAATAGCTTTCAGTTTTTAGGTAGAAACAGTGAAGTTCCTTCGTGTAAGTGAAATGTGTTTACTGCACAGTATTAGGAAGCTCCAGGAATGTCACAAAACAAAATTTCAAAGGAACACAGTAAGTAAATAAAACCAACAGTGTAAAAGGTCCCTAAGTAGTGAGTGGAGAAAATGTCATAGCTGTTGCTTAGTCTTTTTATTTGTGCTGTAAATTCAGCCTCGGACCAGCATGCTCCTCACTGGGTTTGCTAAAATAAATAAAACAAAAGCTGTTCCCCAGTCCCTCCACATGCTGCTAAAGAACCATTTCTTCATAGAAGATTCCACAGGTAGAGCTCAAACTTTCTCCTGCCTTGGCAAGCAAGCTGGAGTTGGGAAGTCACTCAACAGTGCAATCTGCACGAATCATCTATCATATTCATGTGGTTATCACGGTGATTTTAATAGGAGTGTGCCTCGGAGAAAAAAAAAACTAGCATGTGGGGATATTTTGGAGAATTATATATATCAGTGATCATTTGATTTATTATCTTATAAAGCAAAAAGTTATATAGTGAAATTTAAATAGAATGAATGAAAATGAAGCTTAATATTTGATAAATTCTAAAAGTTATTTTACTATTGGTGATTTCGGTATGAATAGACTTTCAGATGCTGTTTAGCTAATGTCATTAGCACCGTGCAAATTTGGAAACAAAAATACAATTGGAGTCTTAAGAGTTGATCAGCCAAACTAATTCTTTGAAAAAAAAAATCATACTAAGTGATAAAAGAATCTAAAAGAACTGACCAGCATGGGGTTTAATTATTTTGTTTGCAAAATAATAAATCATAGTTTTGCCTAAACAAAAACTCTGCCATCATCACTGTCATTCATCATCAATTTCTGAAAACCCTACAAATCTTAGGTACACTGAAAAATAAACGGGGATGGGTCAATTACAGAAACATATGAAGCTTGGTGGGAAACTTGGTAGCTGCAAAGTCTAAAGTTGTGAGATGGCTTCTGAAGTAGAGCAGGGTTTGGAAAATTTCACACCATGGGTCAAATGTGACCAAATATCTGTGTCAAATAGCTTTCAAGGTGAAAAGTAGTCTTTACACTTTAAAGTAAAAAAAAATGGATATGCAACGAAGAGATGGTATTCCATGAACACTTTAAAACAATGCTTTCTGATTATTTTCAGAAAGATTACAAACTCCTAAGGTATGAAATAAATATTGATGTGAAAAAAGAAGCAGTAATATTCCATAAATTTTTCTTTTTAAAAATAAAACCTTATTAATAAGTGAATGTGGCTTAAAGGACATTTGGAATCTTCTGGAAGGGGGAAATGACAAGTGAAGACGATCAGCTAGACAACGACACAACACTGAAAGTGAACATCAAGTTTGACTGAGCCACCTGAGCCAAGGGTTGACCTGAGAAGACTGAGTTACACTGAAACTTGAATCAAGAAATATTTTAAATTACATTAGAAACTTTTGAAATTTTACTAATAAAGGGGAAATGTGTTATTTCGAAGCAGATGGCTACAAGAAACATTTTCATATTTGACAGTACTGAAAAAGAAAAAAAAGAGTACAAAGAATTTAAAGCAACAAAATACAAGAATAAAACAGAAGAGAAAATATTTAAATTACCAGCGAGAAAATCTCAATATGTAAACATGTACACACAAATACCAGTGGGCTCACAGCTGCTTTCACATCCGAAATGATAAAGTTTAGCACTCTTAATATGTACAAACAACCTGATCAAGTGCAGATCTTATACATAAATAAAAACACCTCCTAAAAAGCAAATCACAGATTTGTAAAAGTAACCAGGAGTGAATGGGGGTGGGGTGGGGGAGAGTAAATGGAGGGAATGGGAAATGGGGAGGGAGTGGGAGCTTGGATTGGCATGTATAATGAAAAAAGATGGTTTGTTCTATGCTCTACTGGAAGGCCTGCACAACTGCACATAAGGGCACAAATAATTGACTCAATGGGTTAAGAAACATAAAAAGAAGAGTGAAGTTAGAGGTAGGATATGGTCACAGAAGGCAGTAGAGGACTTAGAAAAGGCAATAAGGGTGGTGGTGGTGGATATGATCAACATAATTGTATATATGAATAAAATTCTCAAAACATCTAAACAATCAAAGGCCCCAGTCTGAGAGTTCCTTGAGGTATGGGTATGGATCCTTGAAAACAAGATCTTTGACCACCTGTAGGACTCACTGATGCCAGAAGTTTCCTGAGAAACTTGAGAGGCTAAAAGTGCACTTGTTCTTTAGGAAGACCTTCAAAACTTGTATCTGATGACTTAAACACTTGTGGTTTTTGGTGACTAGATATTACTTAGTTTTACTCCCATTATTACTTCCACGTTTTGTCTTTTAGAAGTAATTTGATAGTTACTGGGTTTTTTTCCAGTTTCTCATGTTATATGTATGTGAAAGTTTTCTGGAGAATAAAAAGGAAGATAACGTCCCAATAGAAGCAAGATAACAACCATTGTTTGTCAAGTTAATTTATTATTTTTATATATGGATATGATGTATTTTTGGAACAGTTTGGCTAGTAAGATAAGTTAGTTATGAGTCATGACTCAAACAAGAATAACACAAGACAAAATTACAAGCAACCCTAGAGAGCATAGTCATCAGGCACTTCATGTGTTAACCCAGCATGTAAGAAGCTACGGGGAGCTAAAAAAAGAACTTAGAGTCAAAAACTGCCAATGACAACCCCTAAAGTCTTTTAACCTTTTGAAAAATTAGCTAAATCTCTTTGAAACTTTATCTAATAAACCTTCTTAAAATAAGATCAAAACACACTTTGCATGCTTTGGAAATCATTCATTTCTAATTTTAAACTCAGAAAAAGTAAGTGCAATTTCAGCCACAGTTTTGTTTACTGATAATAATCCAGTATAAATTGTAAGTCGAGAAGTATCACATCCGATGCTTTATTTGATACATTGTTCATTACTATGAAAAGATGGGATTACTTTGATGGAATATATTCCTAACCCAGATCAGTTTATTTATAAGAACCATAGTATGTTTGTACTGAAAATGGATTTATAGGAAGATTTGTCATTCTTTTCTAAGGGAGATAAATCTCTTCTAAATCCATATAAATTCATGCTCTAACCTATATACACTTAGAACTGAGTGGAAATGTTATTTTTACTTTTTCAGTAACAAAGTGTCTAATACAGTAGATTGTTTAACAAATGTTGTTACTTTTCAAGACACCCAAGTCTTTGAAAAGTGTTTTGCCGAGTACAGTTCAGTCCTTTAATATGAAACTTAAGTATTTTATATCCATATTTAGTTCGAAAAACTAAATGTATTAAGGTCATAAGATCACAGCCCCTTCCACATTCCAGAGTATTTTGCTCACATCAGTTTAAATAGCTTAAGTGTAGATTCTTCCTATCTTTTGTACTACATAAGTTGTTACTAGAATTATAGACTGAAATGTTACTTTTATGTGTACTAGCCATTGAGAATAAGCTTATGGTCAATATTTGACATATGTGATATGAAGTAGGAAATCTATGAGAGACACAAAATATCCGTATTTATTAAGTATTTCTCTGCAATAAATATACTGAATTTAGGAAGGCTAAACTCACATTTTATATGTTAGTTTCCTACCTGGTTTCCACATGTACATGTGAATAAAAACTTTTGTTTTCATCCATTGTTAATTATGTATTACAATTCAATATTATTAATCTCTTCCCTTACTGGTGGTCTAGTGTTTAGTATTTGGTAGCCCTTCAATATTATTAATATAATTATTTTAATATCAATAACTTATAATATCAATGCTATTAATATTCAATGTCATTAATGCTAATGATATTGTTATTGATAATATCAATATTAATTGTCATCATTTTCATTAGCAAGGCATATTTAATAAATGTGTAACACACTTTAAATACTATGTTTTAATAAATGATATTGTAAATACAAACTCTGAAAGTTAATTCACCAAATCTGGGTTTATTAGAATACTTCTGTGCTTTGAAGACTTAACTTGTCTCTCCCGATACTTTCCCTACAGTACCCTACCAAGCAGTACATTCTGTATCATACTGAATTGAAACTCGTTTCCCCGTTAACTAGTGATTACTCCCAAGGTTAACCTAGTCATAGTCTAAGATTTATAACATAGTCAAACTTGTGGGAGATTTAATCTCAGCCAAATTTGAAATTAACCTCCCTGCCATGGCAGCTCTGTGGCTTTGTGAAATGATATTTCTTGAAAGGCGTTTGAGAGGAGAGAAATGTAAAGTCTCTCTGCTCATTCTGATGTTCATGTCTGTCTCTGGTAGGACAGCAGAGCTCCTTACTATAAACAGATTTCCACCATCACTTTCACATGTCTTCCTCCATTGCTCTCCCTTGTTTACTTGGCTCTCACAGGACGTAAGAAAATCCAGTTCTGGCTATGCTCTCCTGTGAACCCACCCTAGAAAGTTCATGCTTGCTCACACCTCAGACTGGCTATTCAACACACAGGCTTTCCCTTGCTGCTTCCCTTATGGAGACAACAGCTAAATTATAAACTTTTTAATCCCAGCATAATGCCACATGCATCTCACCTCCTGTAACAGATCACAATCAGGATGGTTGTGCAAAATATAAATATAAAATATAAATACAAAATATAAAGTGCAAATTATAGCCACTATGCAGGAGATAAATCTTGAGTTTATATGAATTTCATATTTAGCATTTCTAACCATCCCAAAAGTACCTCTATAAGTATATAAAATATTCTAAAAGTCGTAAAATCTGAATCAGAAATATTTCCTTTTCAAAGACTTCCCTAGGTGATTGATGACTTATAAAGCTGCTACATTTTCACTGATGACTATAACACAGATGTCCATTGAAAACTTGTGATTAAGAACTTACCCAAACAAGAGAGTGAGGAAACCCTGGCTATGTAACCTCCTGCCTTCATCATTGCCAGTTTGGTCCCTACTGTGAGTCTGCGTGCAGCAGTAGAAGTGTGGAGAGACGGAGATGAGGGATGCAGGACTGTACTAACGCTGCTCTTAAGTGAAGCACGTTCACTTTTTAGCTAAAAAGGGAATTAATTTAAATATCCAATCATAGGTAATAATTTGTTAAATAAGAGACTGCCTATATGAAGAAATATTATTTAAAATATTGAAACTATAAAGAATTACAAATTCCAATAATATAATTTTACATAAAGAAACTAGTCTAAAATTGAATTAAACTTACCATGACCTGGAGGAAATATTTTCCATTTACTAAGTGAAACTAGTTCGCATATGGATAAAGTAGGCCAGTTTTCGTAAAAAGGACATTTGTGAATTAATTTCAACTTTTGCACATTATCACGCTTTACTTTTTCCTGAAAAAGAATGCCATCATCAAATTTCAAAATGAGATAATTTAAGAATGAGAAAAAACTAGCAAATAGAGAAATAGTAGAAAAATAAAAGTAACAACTGTATGACTATTATTCAATATAAAATAATATTGAATAGAATTTGACTATCACATGGTCAATAACTATACTGAAATTTTAATTTTCAGATTTGTTTACCAATATTCTCACTTTTTTCCATAATGTTATACATGTCTAAAAATGTTAAATAATTTTAAAGCTGTTATAGATGACTCAAAAGATGTGTGTATGTATGTGTGTACATAGAGATATATGTGTGTGCATGTGTACATAGAGATGTGTGTGTATGTGTGTGTGTGTGTGTAGCTGATTCTGATGAGGGAAAACAACAAATCAAGGAAATGTCCTTAAGCAAACCATTCTGAAACTCACATGTATTGATACCTAGCATTTGGGAAAATATTGAATTCTGAGAAAGTCACCTGTTTTTGAACTCACCACATCAAAAGAAATTTTTATTCTTTGAGATTCTAAGCAAGAGAAAAGAGGCATCTTTATCTCCTCCCAGCATGAGCACTGGACCTACAAGTACCATAAAGGGTCTGGATCTCCATTCGAACCTGTCAGGAAGACTATGGGGACCTTCCAAACTCAACATTTAAATAAGCTTTTCTACCCTCTAAATAAAGGAAGAAAAATGAGTTTGCATAAACAAATTGTCCTAAACATCACATCTGAATGCTCAGAATTAAGTTTAAATACCTTTTATACAGTCCTGGTTTTGCATGTTTAAATGACTCTGAAATAGCATGTCAAACATTCTGTCCTATATGGCTTCTCTATTGTTTTAGTAAGCAAAATAACCCAAAACAATGTGAGGAAAAGAGCATTTATTTCAGCTTACAAGTTACAGCCCATCCTCTAGAGAAGCCAGGATAGAAGTTCAAGGCAGGAAGCAGGAACAGAAGCAGAGACCATGGGAAAATGCTGCCTACTGGCTTACTTTCCCAATTTATTCAGCTACCTCTCTCATATTACACAAGTTCACCTGTCCAGGGATGGGAACACCCATAATGTGGCCCTCCGCATCAATTAGCAATCAAGAAAATGCTCCATAGATATGCCCATAACTCCTTAGGATAGAGGTGATTCCTTAACTAAAATCTCCTCTTCCTTGGTATGTCTAGGTCTGTGTCAAGCTGACAGAAAGTGACTAGCCTAGGTGCTGAAGAAAATGATAGTGCAGACTATTGAGATCTTGAAAGCAAAAGTGATGTGACCTGTCTGAAATAGCATGGTGTTGATATGCAAACTACCTATTTGCTAACTGGATGATTTTGAAATTCATAAAAAGCTAAAGAGTTTTCAGAATACACATCAACGGAGAACCTGACTTCCATGCCAGGTACCTGAACAAAGTGTTGTTCATCAAATAAACCCAATATATGCTATCTATAATCAACTCAAATTTCAAAAGTAACATAGGTGTGCACACCATACCAATTTTAACTTCTCAAACTCCTTTGCAGGAATTTTAAGGATTTCACAGTCCTCTTCGGTCACCACTGAACGTAGAGTTTTATCCATTTCAGTCTCAGACATAACTTCCAGTGAGCCAAAGGTACTCCACTTTTTCAGCTGTGGAAAGCATCAATAGCAGACAGACTTCAGCAGTGCTCATTGACACCTACGCACAATGACACCGGAGAGAATTGTACGACCCATCTAGGTGAGCCTGCAAAAAAGCTGCATTCGTATTTCTGGTGCAATGAGAGAAGGGGTCACTCATCTCTGTAGAGATGGTTCATGCAGCTCCAGACATGCCTTTCTCTCCACACAATTTTTATTCTTTGGCAACATCAAGAAAATAACATAAGAAAGGATCCTGCTTTATTTATTCAGCCATTCCCCTGAAGTTCCAGAAAAGCACTTGATATACAGTCAAAATTAAATAATTATTTGATGAAAGCAGGCTGCAAATACTCAATATACAGTTTCTTTATTAATAGCCTTGTATGTTTGTAGTGGCAAATAAAATGAATACAGTGTTACTTCATGGATAAATCATTTATATGTGTGTATTTATGTAGGGTTATCTAATTTAATATGTGAGAGATAAACATTAAACAGAATGTTATCAGTAGACTATATAGGTCACCATGGTAAAAAGAGACAATTCATTGTCACATGGAGTATCTATGCTATGCTTGCCTAGGAAAAACTCTAGAGAATATGAATAACAAGTGGCATATTTACATGAAATTTGAACTTCCTTAAAACAACAAATCTATATGACTACTCAAGATACTGTTTGGTGGCAGATAGTCACTACTGCATGTATAATACAGAGAAAGACTTATTCTTTTTCTTCTTGAAGAAATAAATAGTTGAGCTTGGCGCGGTAATTCCTAAAGAAAGAGGGCATTTAAACAAGAGAATCACTGTTGAGGACAAAGTGATCCACATTGCTGTTTAACTGGGATGAGGTCATGAACGACTGAGTTCTGGAGATTGTTCAAATGTAGGATAGAACATAGGGTTCATTATCATGCAAGGTGGGAAACTGGAATTGATCCTAACGCCTAGGAAGTCTGATGAACACTACGAATGTAAAATGCAGACAAGAAAAAACTGCATACACTAATCCACGAGAAAAACAGGAAGTTACATTTCAGCTATGAGACTTGACAGAATTTTCAGAAAATGAGCTATCTAGCTCTGCAACTTGTATGTGTGTGGGTTCCCATTTTCACATAGTGAAGACCCACAGCAGACTAGTTAATGCAAATTCTAATGACAAACCAGGAAGATATAAATGTTTAAAGTCATGTGTAAGCTTCCTAAGAAAGGAAATCCCACAGAAGCAAATAGCCTTAGGATGGCTAATTAATAAGACTGCAAGTTATATACATGACTGAACACCAACGAAGAAAAATCTACAATGAATGTTTTTGACAAACGAAAGAACCTATTCACATTGAACAGTGATTTTATTTAGACATAAAATCAAAACATGAAATAAAAAACAACAAAAATATTTTGGAAGGAAAATAACAATTAAAACTGTAAATAAAATTTACTGAAAGGATACATACAGAATAAAGCAAATCAAATTGAATTCATATACAACATTTAATTAGTTCTTAAAATATATAATTGTGGAAGGAATAGAATTAAGGGTGTTGAGCAGATTGGCAGATGGACATACATCAAAACTTCAGAAGAACCCAAAAAGAATGTTGCAAACATAGTCTGTGATTGACAGTGATTGCAAAATTAAGCTTTTCAAATAAAGGAACACATAAAGAATGAGTTCTGTCAGTGCTCAGTACTCAGGTTCTGAGTTGAGAGATGAACCTTAATTATTCTGCTCTTCCAGCTGCCCCCTTACAAAACTGTTACTAAGAATTTCAAGCAGACATTTTATCCCTTATGTTCCTCAGAATTTCTTAATGTTATTACCCAGTCCCAATTTAGTCCAAATTTGTCCAATTTACCGGTTCACAACAACTTCTAAATACTTATGGAAACTTTCTTTCTTGTTCAACTAGTCATAATCACTGGACCCTGCAATATTAATTGTGAAATCGTAAGGCTTTCAGTGCCTCTCTCCTTTGTAATTATTTCATTGAATTGGTTTTAAATTTTTCAGTTTTATAATATTTCTACTTTGTTCTGTAAATACTGCCATCTTCAAAGAGCTCAGGTAGAGTAACTTACAACCTGGAAATTATATTTACGTAAAATGGCAATGTAGAGCTTGAGAAAAACAAACAAGATGCTGGTTCTGTATATTATGCTGAACAAACAACTTTAAGATGACTTTCAGTCAGAAAAACACAACACACTACCAAAGGAAAAATAATGCACAGAGTTTGAATACTATGATGCTAAAAGCAAAAAGCATTGTTGATTACTACAAATTTAAGTGTAAATGAATAATACGGACTGTTTCTAACATGCTTAAAATTCTTTCTGATATTTAACTCAGAAGAAAGGAACACAAAGATATTAGAGAATATTGATAGTGTGCATATATAAAAATTATTTAGCCAAGAGACACGAAACAAAATATGAAGAGAGTTCCACTAGGACCTGGGGAAGTCTCCTTCTCATCCTCAGAACTAATCCTAGAGCCCACCTCCTGTTTCTATTATAACCTCAGTTAGTCCCTCATGTCACAGCGGGAATTTGAAGATCTCACATGAGATCTCAGGCAGGCCCACCATAGCCTTATTATCCAAGGCAGAATCTATTATGTCAAACTCATCCAGGTATGAAAATGTCTATAAAACTAAACATAAGGAAAAGTCCAGAAGATAATCATTTATTCAAAAAAGATACTTTCAAGTATTTATATTTTTCTAATATACTACTATAATAGGCAGAACCACACTAAATATTTATATGCCTACTTTTGATCAGGGACCCTGGTCAAGTTGTATCAGTGAGGATTTAGAGGAAAAAAAAAAGCAAAAACCAAAGCTTTTCTAATAGGAAAAAAAAAAAAGTTCTCAAACTTGTCCTTTTCTTTAAATTGTTGCTCCCGTTTAAGCCATGGTTGTCCTATCAGCAACTGCAACTCCACCAGTTGCTGTTAAGACTAAGGGGCAAGAGCCAGGGCTGGAGGGAATTCTGTTCCCTCAGCACCAACTCTTTCAAAACTACAAACGGAATTTACCTAAATCTCTGTCCTTCTAAAGAACTCTAAAGAGATTCAAAGGTTGTTGTGAAATTCTGCTCCTCAGAGAGACTAAATAGCAAGAAGCTCACCCTCCTGCTTCTTCTCCCTCCTTAAAAACCTTTCTCCACCTGGCTTCTCCCTACAACTTCCCATCAGCTAGTTACTGATTCAACTTCCTAACTGCAGGTGAATTTTACTTAATCAAACACATCTTTGCATCATTGATTAAATGATCCTGAGCACAAACAAAAATAACACACCTTAAAATAATATTCTACAACGCTATTAATAAAATAGTTACACATATCAAGAACATAAAAATATGCTAAGTCTATGTACAACACATAGACACTATGTTTCAATATATAATATAATAAATTACCAAGGGCACCAAAATCTTCATGTTTCAACTCAATAAACAGCCAATTCACCATTCTCTACTCTTGTGTTCTGTTCCATTTTTCAATAGACAAAAGGTTGACCACTCACATTGATAAGGGTGGTTCTTATCTCTCAGTCTACTGAACAACCAGGAGGCATACCACACCCAGAAATAATGTTTTGCCAGCTACCAACTTCCTTAGTCTAGTCACATTGGCATATACAACTGGCCATCAGTAAAAAAAGAAAAAATAATCAAAGATATATATATATATAAAGCATTATATATAAAGTATATTTAAAGCATTTCTAAAAATAGACACGGTATTATGCTCTCTAATCCCAGCTTCTCTTGAAACTTGAGGCAAATGTTTCAAAGGTTAAGTGTTCAAATCTAGATGGCTGATTACAGGAACAAATTAGAATAATTAGGTGTTTAAAGGGTTTCATTTATTATTTTTTTCTTTTTCTTTGTTTTACTTTTTATTCTCTTTACTTTATTATACTCTAATCACCATTTAATACTCTGTTTTACTTTTGTGCACAGGAATAATTTTAGTCAGTCATTAAGTTACATAAAAATTTTAACTATTCAGTAAATTTTTATCATGCAGAGAATTTATTTCCTATGCTTTCTACGTCTTCAGTGGCCTTTTCTCAGTTTTATTTTCCCCATTTCTCTGACCATGGATGGCCATTTGGTTTCTTGGATATTCACAAGTTGTCTCCATTATTCTTTGCAAGTTGATAAGGTAAAGGATAAAACCTAACAACAGTGAAGAGTCTTATGTTCCCCCAGATTCCCATAGTCCACAAACAAGAGGACTAGAATTTGATCTGAGATCATTCAGTCCCCATTCCTTCCTCTTTAGCATGCATTTAGCAGAAGATTTTAAAGGTATATTCTAGGGTCTTGTGAGATGGCTCAGTGGCTAAGAGGGCTCACTGCTACTGCAGGGGAATAGATTTCCTTTCTTGAACCCACATCTGATGGCTCACTACCTCTAGACCCAGCAATACCACTTTTGGGTATATACTAAAAGGATACTCAATCATATCAAAAAGACATGTACTCAACTCCAGTTCATAGCAACATTATTTGTCATAGCCAGAACCTGGAAACAACTTAAATGTCCCCCAACCGAAGAATGGATAAAGCAGATATGGTATATTTACAAAATGAAGTTTTATACAGCAGAAAAAAAGTAATGACACCTTGAAATTTGTGGGAAAATAGTGAGGTAACCCAGACCAAGAAAGACAAATATATAACTACTCATTCATAAATGGCCTTTAGACATAAAGCAAAGAAATACCAGCCTACAGTTCATAATCCCCAAGAACCTAGACCACAAAGAGGACCCAAAGAGATACATACATGGATCTAATCTACATTGGAAGTAGAAAATAATAAGATCTCGAGTCAATTGGGAGCATGGGGGTCATAGGAGAGGAAAGGAGGGGAGGGGAGGAAGGGACGAAAGTGGAGAAAGACTTATAGGTCAATAAAAAAAAAACAATTAAAAAATGTTCCTTGAAATAAAAATATCAATTCAGTAATATATAAAGGCTCACACCTTTAATCCCAGCACTAGGGAGGTGGAGACAGGATCTATTTAACTGGGCGAGGAAAGGAATATAAAGGGGAAGAGACAGGAACTCACTGGAGGGTGGAGTCTGAGGTTTGGTAGAGACACAGCGCACTCTAGGCAGTCTGAAGATTGCCCCTTCAGTTTGATCATTGGTAGATGTAAAATGTCTCTGTAGTGACTTACTACTGTTCTACTTCTCTGATCTACAGCTTTAACCCCTATATCTGTCTCTGGGTGTTTATTATTCGTGCTACACCCATTAAAAACAGGATTGTGACAGGGCTGTCCACCACCCCCACCTCTTTTCAATTTAGTGCTCAAAGCATCATCTGAAGCAATAAGGTAAGAGAAGGAAATTTAAGAGATGCAAATCAGCAAAGAAGTCAAAATATCCCTGCTTGCAGATGATATCTTCTTATAATAAGAGCACTGAAAAACTCCACCAGAAAACTTGTAGGAATTATCAATCAGGGCAGCAAATTAGCAGGATGCAAAATTGACTTAGAAACATCAGAATTAGTTCTTACACCAACAACAAGCAGAGAGAAAGATACCATGCTTATAATTCTATACATATCAATCTCAAAAACATATTTAGAAATAAACAGCAAAGGAGCCAAAAAACCTCTGGAAGGAAAACTAGATCTCTGAGGAAAGAGACATTTGTCTTTTCTTCTCACTGTGACAAATACCTGACAGAAGCAGTGTAAGTAAGGAAGAATTTGTGTAGGTTTAATATCTGAAGATATAGGCAGTCGCCAGGGCAAGAGTGCAAGGCATTGATCACATCCAGTCCACTGCTAGGAGGCAGAGAGAGATAAAAGCCATATTACGGTGGCTCTGCGTTTTAGGGTGAGTCTTCCTGCCTCGATTTTTATACATGTAACAAAAACAATTAAAGAACATTAAAGAAAGAGAGGCCATAAATTGAGAGGGAGCAAGAAGGATTCAGATATGGAAGGATTGGAGGAAGGAACAGGAAAAGGGAAAATGAGGTCATTTTAAAAAATTTTTAAAGTATTTAATAAAAAAGGAAAGAAAAAGCACTAATCTAACATCCATAAGGAGTCTACACAAATCCAAAAGTGATTAAACTTGCATTTTTATGTTGATAGATTGTCTATAAGAAAAAATATAATAATGTCTTAGTTATTATAATGAGATCAACTCCTTGGTTCCTTTAGTATTGCTTTTAAGAAAAACATAATATCTGGGTGGTGGTGGTGCATGCCTTTAATCCCAGCACTTGGAAAGCAGAGGCAGGTGGATCTCTGTGAGTTCAAGGCTCAGCTTGTCTACAGAGTGTTTCAGGAAGTGGTCCAAAGGTATGAGAAACCCTGTCTCAAAAAAAAATGCTTGAAGAAAAGCATAATAAAAACACATTTTTGTCTATCCCCCTTCAAGTCATCTGCTCTTGCTTCTTCACCCAAAGCTAGCACAATTCCTCTTCCACTGAATCAGCCTTGCTTATGTCTTATAAGTGTATATATTGCAACACACAGCCATTGCAAGTGTGCAATATGCTTCTAAAGGATTCCTTCATTAATAGTCTTGATCAAATGTTAAGGTCAATAGCATCAGTGTCATTTACATTTTAAGGCTACCTTATTTGGGCAAACTTGAGTGCCTGAAGATTTTGGAATCTAGAAATCTAAGATACAAAAATTTTGTTATAGTTTTAACTCTGTCTTTACAAAAGCTAAAACTTCTTACCACTAACTGCGGTGAAGGCAGGTATATCTCAGCCACTGTGGAGTCTTTCAACTGTGCATCAAAAACAAGGCTTTCTCTGGATATTGAAGAGATAACCGAGTCTTCATCATCAGTCAGACTTCTTAATACCTTTACCTGAGGTCGAGCAAGACCCTTCAGTATGATATAAAGTCCATCATCACCAATCACTGAAATAAATTGAAACCAAATAGATAATGATCTGACTGACAAATAGATTATACCTGCTGTACCTCATGTAAATTCTTTACAGCCTACTGTATCATGATAACCTCGGCCCAACACTAGAAATTCACGGTGAAATAACAAGAATAACAAATGAATGCTTAATTTTTTCTATTTTTAGTTTGTAATATTTTGTTAGAATACAATTATACCATTAAACCCTCCTGTTTTAAGCATGCCATGTAGCTTTATATATTAATAAAAGTATTATATTTTAATAAAAAAGAGAGCGAGATAACATGTTTTCTTGCTAATAGACTAAACTTCTATAAGAAAAATAGGTTTGCCGGGCGGTGGTGGCGCACACCTTTAATCCCAGCACTCGGGAGGCAGAGGCAGGAGGATCTCTGTGAGTTCGAGGTTAGCCTGGTTTACAAGAGCGAGTTCCAGGACAGGAACCAAAAAAAAAAAAAAAAAAGTCTCGAAAAACCAAAAAAAAAAAAAAAAAAAAAAAAAAAAAAAAAGGAAAATAGGTTTAAGAATACCTTTAACCTTTACCCTCTCCCCCCAAATTTTCAGTTTGCCTATTTTATATAGTGAGACAGGCCTACTAAGAATTCCATTAATATTTGCTCTGAAGAGATAGTGGACTAGCTGAATAAATGGTTTGCAAAGGCTGATTTGTATAGTACTTGTTCTACTCCACATTGTCTCCACAGCTTTTCGGCTTATCTGATTCCTGAAGCTCCCTTTTCCACCTGCAGTCCTGGCAAGAGTATTTCACTGTTAGTACTCCAACACAATTTAAAATTTCACTACAGGGTTTTGAAAAGCATTTTTAGGATATGGAAAGTGGATGGTATATTTCCCCATTTCTCAACTGTTCACATAACTTTATGACTGAATAACATCATTAAAGTGTTGTGAAATATCCTATAAATTGCTCACTCATTTTCAGTAAACAGAAACTTTGCTAACCTATAATCAGAGGCAATTGTATGTCTTTATTCTACTCCCAAAGGCATCAGTTGCTCATATTCTCTGTACCTTTTTTTTCTCTAACTTGAGTATTAACTCTTCCAATGACATGGGGGAGTAATTTTAATGATTTTTTAAAGTAGACATTGGTTCTGCATGGATGTCTAAGAATAAAATGTATTGCATGCTGGGTAGTAAATAATCTGTATGGTGAAAGAAGATAAGATAAATAATTCTATTAATTAAGTTATCTGTGACTGAGTGTGTAGGGTGAAGATAGAAGTGAATCAGAAGACAGAGACACCTGTGTTTGGGTTTTGGCCAAATTAAACAGGCATTACTGAAGTCACATTACTGAAGCAGAGAAAGATATGTCCAGTGTGAATTCTGATGCAAGGTTGCTATTGCTTTCTCATTGTAAATTGCTTTCTTTTCCTTGACTAAGAAAGCTATAATTTTCTTGGATGCCATATAGGCAATGTTAAAAATATCACTTCTCACATGCTCTTAACATGCATGTTCATACATGCCACCCAATTAGGAAAATATTAGGAAACATTCTTTCCAAGTCTTCACATCCACTCTTTGTGCTGCCAGGAACTGGGATATGATATTGGAACTAAGACACGTTTCTTGAAACTGACATGAAAGGTAGGACAATTACATGATCCTGACATTTACTAAGTTTTTTTGATGTCTTATTATAAGATAAATAAGTCCTCAATTTGTTTGAACAATGCCCTTTAATTCGCCATTTCAGAAGCTGAACCATTTGTCTGTATTGATATTTTTCTTGGCTCTAAGAATGATTGGTGTACCAACATGCATACGTAGTAACATTGTTTTTGAAAACATAACCCATGTAAAGGACACCAAATTTCAGCAACTCTATTTAAAGAATGGTATCTTATAAAATGAGATACTATAGATAATTCTCATAAATCTAACACCCAAATACAATGCTCTCCGGTTTGCAAGAACATATTTAAATAAGCCTACTTTGATTTAAAAAAAAAAAGAAATATCATGTGATTATGTGTGGATTTCTACCTTAACAATGCAAATCATTGTGATAAAAACTATTTCATAGTATTCTCCCTTAGAAATCATAGAATATCAGCAGTCAGAGTACATGTGATAATTAGGAAACAGATGTCACACTAGGAACTCCCACCATAAACAGAACCCTGCAAATAATATGCGGTCACCTTGGGAATGAGTAAAATTTCACTGATCTTCTCAAGAAAACATTCTTGTCCTTCAGGATTTGCAAGCTAATGAATATATTGCTATGTCTAAAGAACATATCACACACACACACACACACACACACACACATACACATACAAATTTGTAGCCATGCAAACACAGACATAGGAATATATGACATATGTGTACAATACATCTATACCATACATATAATGTGTACATGCTGATTTTATAAAGCCACAAAAATTCTCAGTAAGAAAGAATGTTTATTATGTATATCAGAATTCTATAATTAAAACTTAAAATGTTTCTTTAAATTAATTTAACTGGATTAAAGCAGAAACAGAGTTAACAAATTTGTCAGTGATAATTTAAGACACCATAAAAATGCTTAAAGACAATACACGCAGTTCAGTATTCAAAAGACAAAATACAAACAAATAAAAACTGTTGCTAATTTTATGATCTGTGAAAGAATATGATAATATGAGCTTTTGAAAAAATAGACTTCCTATTTACATGTTCAAAATATGTAAAAAATTCCTGTAAATTTTAAGTAAAAGGGATTCAAGAATCTTAGAAAACTCAGACAATATTATAAAAATAGTTGTTTCTAAAGCATAAAATATAGAATGCTAGACGCTAGGATATTACGACTTAATAAAAATTTACCCCACTAGGGCTAATTTTTATAAAAATTAATTGAATGGCTAATTTATATTACAAACAAAATCCAAAGAAATACTTTTTGAAGATTTAAAAAAGTGACATTACATAATTTCATATTTTTAAAAGAAACAATTCTTGACCACTTATGAAAGGAGAACAAAGAACATTTTAAAACTAGAGGGAATTTTAATTGATCATCTTATTATTGACAATTTCAGAGGTTAAAAGCCAAACACATAGGTTGATTAAAGCAAATGTTTGTCAATTACTATCTCTCTTCCTCTGGTACACAGGCTTTCAAGATCAACCATTCCAGAATGAGCTAATTGTTCCAAACAGTTGTGCATGAATAAGGTCATAGTGTCAACTGGATAATACTCCTTTGACATACAAACTGAATTTAAGTGTCATCTTCTGCTCAGGGAAGACTTTCTTGCTCCCGGCCAGCTTTATTCAGAATAACTAATGTATACCTTAAGCAACCTTGTACACAACATTAGTGGCATGGACCACTTCACACTCAGATGTTAGCTAAATATACCACACTCCTCAAAGATGAAACCATGCTCTGCTCTAGGATTTCCAGTTCTAAGAATACATCTGGATTATTTGGGGGTTTTGTCAACAAATCAGGCATTTGTTGAATGAATTAAGACTTAAGTGGATTTTGATAAAAGGCAGAAGATGAGACCTCAAGAACAATGGCAATAGGTTTTTGATCCTACTGTACCTATTGGTTTTGTTGGAGCCTAGGCAGTTTGGATGCTCACCTTACTAGACCTGGATGGAGGTGGGTGGTCCTCGGACTTCCCACAGGGCAGGGAACCCTGATTGCTCTTTGGGCTGATTAGGGAGGGGAACTTGATTGGGGGAGGGGGAGGGANNNNGGACTTTCCACAGGGCAGGGAACCATGACTGCTCTTTGGACTAACGAGGGGGACTTGACTGGGGGAGGGGGAGGGAAAGGGGAGGCGGCTGGGGGGAAGAGACAGAAATCTTTAATAAATAAATAAATAAAAGGCAGAAGATGTAAATGGTATGAAGGAAAAGGAGAATATTCATTGTTTTGTGTACAAAGATAAAATCCAACCTACACCTAGAGAGGTGAATCTCTGAGTCTACTAGGTAACAAACCAAACCTCAACAGATACAAAAGAATTGGAATAACCCCATGTATCTTATCAGATCAACATATTTTATGATTAGAATTTAACAGCAATACTAATTTCAGAAAGCCTTCAAATGCATAAAAATTAAACAATGCTCACCTGAAGCACTAATGGTCAAGGAAGAAATAAAGTAATAAATTAAAGACTTTCTAAAATTCAATGAAAATGACCACAGAGCATAACCAGATTTATGGGACACAATGAAAGCAGTGATAAGAGGAAAGTTCATAGCACTAAATGCCTACATAAAGAAGCTGGGAAAATCCCACACAAGTGAGCTAACAGAAGATGTGAAAACTCTAGAACAGAGGATGAGGAAATGCTGTCATCTGGCAGGACCTGGCTGTTGTACTCACAACTTCATGTCAACTCTGGTTTACCTGCACAAAACCAAGCATCTTCCAACCACATCTCAGTGTGGGTAATGAAGGATGTCATGAGACCCCGCCTGTAACTGAAAAGATGGACGATAGAGGAGAGGATGGCAATTTTCTTGGGAATTGTGAAAGAAAAAGAAGGACAAATGAAGTTCCACATAGGAACAAATGGTTGGGAAAAGTGCTGTAGGAATTTGAGGGGGAGAGGAAGGAGAAAGAATATAATCACAATAGAGTGTGGACACGTATAATATTTATAAAGAAAAATTTGAAGGCTGAGCATTAATTTAGCTTTTTAAATAATTTTCTTTTGTTCAATATATCACAACTGCAGGTTTATCTCCATTTACTCCTTTTAAAATTAAAACAAATAAGCAAATGTTTGTTCAGAGCAGATTTTGTTTAAGACAACAATATTCAGAGTAGGAATATTGATCTCCTAAATTAAACATATCTAATTCTACCTGTAGTTATTAAAAAGTAGTGCTTATAGAGATGTTAAATCGAAAGCAGGAACTGAAATGACAGAATTTCACATAAAAAAGGAATACAACTAGAATAAGAAAATAATCCAAAATGAGGACAATGGCTAGCTGAGCTTAGGGGGATTAAGAAAAAAATCCTCTTTTCCCTTATTTGTATTTTAAAATATTAATAGCTTACAGCATTTCCTATGATGATATTTCATTAGGAGAGAAAATACGTGTGGCACAGTGATGAATCATACAAATTTTCTGGAAACAGGAAGTGAGACCAGTGGGGAGCTGATGGAAGTAATCCCTATGTAGAGAAGTGAATGGAGGACTGAATTGACCAATAAGAATGGGAAAAAGAAAAAGAAGCTGAGAAAGAACAAGTAAATCTGTAAAACAGAACTCAGTTACCATAAGAGGAAAAGTAAGTAGCTTACATGTTCTTGTTTTTAAGATTTCACATCTGAAACAACTCATAGAAAAAGACCTATATTAGTCTAAACTTGTGGGGAGGAGGTGATTCAAAGCAACAGTCCATATGAGTGAGACCCAGGCTCTGGCACGTGGCGCTCAGAACAATGTCTACTGGAGCTGAATCACGAGCTGGATGGAATGAAGGCTTTCACAGAGAAAAATAACACAGAGGGGGAAGCTCTGGGGAAACAAAGTGGCTGGAGTCACAGAATAAAGAATGAATGCTCTTTTCAGAGATGTTGAGGAATCGATCTTCAGGGAAAGATTTCCTAATTAAATCACCCTTTTCTTGACTGGAATGGATAAGAATGATGCTAAGAAAAGTTATGCTAAGACAAATTGCAAAAATTGCCATATTTAAATCGGATCCGTCCTGTGCAAGCCTGTTACAGAAGGAAAAGATTTAGTGAAAAATTAAGAATCCATCTAATTCATAGCAATACACACAATCTGTGACTGAATTTTCCTTTTCAAGTTACTGCAAAAGTTTTAATAGAAACTGTACTTCATGTTTAGAATCAGTGTTTTCTGGGCTAGGTGTCGTATGGTGCTGCTGCAGCTTCTGCAGCAAGGTTACAGGACGTCCTGGAATCCTGAAGACCATCAAGTCTGTATTGAGAGGGCTGTGCTATTGTGGAAGCTACCTGAATAAGAAGCATTTCTGACTTGTCTGTTCATTTGCTGATGGATTATTGGGACACTGCTTATTTAGTTTGAGGAATATTTTTAATTACCTACAATTAAAATAGCTGCATATTTATAAATATTAGATTAAGAAATTGATTATTTTATTCATTTTTGGCAATTATTTATAACAGCTTTAAAGATCCAAGTCCTTTTTATTAGAATCTCTTACAAAAATAGGAGGATTCATTGTTCAAAAATGTTTGCTTATTTATTCTGTATATGACTATATGAGGATTATTGACTTCTCAGTAAAGTAGTTTATTCAGTCTCCATGGTGAAGAGGCGCTTATTATATGTGCTTTTACACAGATACAAGGTTCTTTAAGAACTTAATGTAAGAAAAACTTACATTTTTCTTCTGCTGCTTCCTTTTGTCTTTGTGTAAATTTTATTCCTTAGCATAAAAACAAAGTACACACTCTGCAGAAACTTAAGGAACTATGTGTAGGACTTTGCATGGAGAAATAATACTACCTAATGTACCAAAGCCAGTTTTCCACAATGTTGGCAATTCTGGGAGCTTCAGCAGCTGAGCAAGAAGAAGCCATGGGGTCTACATGGAGGCACCATTGAGATTCAAATGATGCTTTGGACCATCGCTTTTAGTCTTCTTGGTTTTTTTGATAATCAAAGTATTTTAACTTCTACATAGTGAAAATTATACAATTTTTTGTCATTTATAACCCTGGTTATAGTTACTGAAAATTAATCTGCAATTTAAGAGTTTAATAGTTTTTCTTCCTCCACTTAATCTTTAATCAATTTTGGCCCAGCACAAATATATTATTACTTATTATATGGATACACCTGACCAAGCCACATTCTTTGAAGATTTTTGCTTAAACCACTAGATTATCTTAGAAATAAAATCTAAAAATAAACCATACCATTAAGTTATTATTCATGGACTTAATGTTATATTGATTGACATATGTGTCTACATACTGATATATATTATTTGATGCTAAAGATATTTGTAGTAACTTCTGAAATAGATATATGTGGGCCCTCCTGTTAATTACCTATTTTCCATAATGTTTGTTTTTATCTGAATGCTCTAAATTTTCATATGAATTTTAAAAAATTTATCAATTTGTATAAATTGGTGTTTTTTACTAATTATTGTATTTGATCTGCATATTAGTTTAATTATTATAATATTAATCCTTTAAAGTATAACTATTGGATGAGTTTCTATTTACTCAACTTTAGCTTCAGATTATTCATTGCTTTTACGAATGCTCTTTTCTTTATGAATATATTTAAAGTATTTTATTACAAACATTTTTCAATTTATTATAAGGTTACATAAATTTTAAAAAGTCAGATAAAAAATACATCTATTCCATGTTCATGATAGCCTTACAATACAGTACATTGCAAAAATCCTCAGGCTAACTGGCAGCTGTTTTTAACTACTTCTGTGGAGCATCACACTGTAATATCATGTAATCTATCTCTAGTCTGAAACAAGACTGCAAATCAATACCTAATTCATGATTTGTACTGACTGCCATCTCCTCTGTCCCTTTTTAGTAATTTTGATACAGTTAATATAAGTGATCTTTAAATAGAATCATTTTATAGTATAATAACAAAAGATAGCATGTTTAATTCCATGATTACTTAGAAACATATACTTCATTTACATAAGTAATAATATTATTTCCTTGTTTATTTTCAGGAACTGAATGTATAAAAGGCTATACAGTTAAAGGCAAATTTAGGAAACCTGCTCAAGTAAGGCACCTCAAAAAATCTAATGGCTATATAAAAAGACCAGAAGGCACAAACAGCTGTGTAGAATTGCACCAGAGAATTGAGCCTCTGTGGCAGATTGAAAGTCGGCAGCCTGGGAACAAGGGACTGAATGGGGGAAACACTTTAAAATCACAGCAGACGGAGAGAGGCGTACACATGAATAAAGCCAATGGAGAGAGCAGACACTTAGACTGGCTTTTCTCTTAAGATGAAGGAACAAAGAGAACTACAAAGGTTGTGTATCTAATGAGCTGACACTTTGATAGGGAAGGATCTGAGTTGTTAGAACTACATGTCTTGAAAACTCCAAAGGATCTGGAAATGGTTAGGTGAAGAAAAACACAGGTTTATAAATTTTTAAAGAACCACAAGATGCAACTTGAATTTCTGTATATCATATAAGCAAGTAAAACTTGATATTTTATTAACAACTGAGGGAAAGTATACGCCTTCGGAATAAAATGTTTGTTCTCAATTTGAATGTAGAACTTTCTTGAAAAATATACATATCTAATTATAGTTCACATGACTCAATTTATTATGGGACAAATATCTCATCTATACATGTAGAAGAAATAGAAAATCATTTGCTTTTGTTTCTCTTACATTAGCTTTCTTTATTACAATAAAAGCATGAGCTATTTGGCCTTATAATGGAAAGGGTACATGTAGACGATGGTAGGAACAAATCATATCATTTACCCCATTAGTTTGACTGCTGGTAAAGTCGTATTTTGGTGATACACTGTTGCATGAGTCACCAATCAAATATCCAACAAGAGAAAAGAGGGGAAGGTTAACAGGACTTGCTCATAATCTCCTACAAGAAAGAGGGGAGATGATGGGAAATGAGAACATAAGGGAATAAGATAGTTGAGTTTGGGAAGGGACAAAGAGGAAGAGAAATGAAGATATTTTGATAAAGGGAGCCATTATGGTATTAGGGAGAAACCTGGTGGCAGGGAAATTCCCAGGGATCCGGAAGGATGATCCCAGCTAAGAATTCCAGCAATAGTGGAGAGGGTGCCTGACCTAGCATTCTCCTGCAATCAGACTGGTGAATATCCTAATTGTCATAGAACCTTTATCCAGTAACTGATGGAAGCAGATGCAGAAATCCACAACCAAACACCCAGCAGAGAATCTGGAATCCAGTTAAAGAGGGGGAGGAGGAAATATATGAGGAAGGAAGGTCAAGACCATGATGGGGGGGGTCCCATTTGTTAATTGTTGTTCTCAGTGTCTGGACTATTGGGGTTATATTTAGGAAGTGGTCATCTGTGCCAATGCATTCAAGTGTACTTCTTACTTTCTCTTCTATGAGGTTCAGTGTGGTTGGTTTTGTGTTGAGGTCTGCGATCTATTTGGACTTGAGTTTTGTGCATGGCGATAGATGTAGACCTATTTGCATTCTTCTACTTGTTCATAGTCAGTTATGCCAGCACCATTTATTGAATATGCTTCTTTTTTACAATTTATACTTTTAGGTTCTTTGTCAACAATCAGGTGTTTGTAGGTTTATGAATTGATATCAGGGTCATCAATTCAATTCCATTAGTCTTTTCTTATGCCAATACCAGGCTGCTTCCATTACTGTAGTTCTATAGTAGAGTTTGAAGTCAGGGATTGTGATTCCTTCAGAAGTTCCTTTATTGCACAGGATTACTTTGGTTATCCTGGTTTTTTGTTTGTTTGTTTGTTTTGCTTTTCCATATAAAGTTGAATATTGTTCACTGAGAGAAACAATTAATAAATAGGACCTCCTGAAACTGAGAAAATTCTGGAAAGAAAATGACATTAATAACAAGGAAATCAGTGGCCTAAAGAATGGGAAAAGATCTTCGCTAATATAAATCAGAAGAGGACTGATCTCCAAATATACAAAGATCTCAAGAAACTTCACATTAAAAAAATCCAAGAAAAATTGGGTACAGAACTAAACAGAGAACTCTCGACAGACAAATCTCAAATGGCTGAAAGATACTTAAGGAAATGCCCAACATCCTTAGTTATCAGAAGAATGCAAATCAAAAGAACACTGAGATTCCATCTTACACCTGTCGCAACTGTCGAGATCACAAACATCGATAACAACTTATGCTGGAGAGCATTTGGGGTAAGAGGAACACTCCTTCATTGCTAATGGGAATTAAAATTTGTGCAGCCACTTTGGAAATCAGTGTGGAAATTTCTCAGAAAATTAGGAAAGAATATACCTCAGAATCCAGCAATACCACTTTTGGATGTATACCCAAAGAATGCTCAATCATACCACATAGATATGTGCTCAACTATTTTCATAGCAGTATTATTCATAATAGCCGGAACATGAAAACAACCTAGATGCCCCTCAACTGAAAAATGGGTGCAGAAATTATGGTACCTTTGCACAGTGGAGTACTACGCAGTGGTAAAAAGCAATGGCATCTTGAAATTTGCAGGCAAATGGACGGATTTAGAAAACATCATATTGAGTGAGGTAACCCAGACCAGGAAAGACAAACATAATATGTGCTCACTCATAAATGGCTTGTAGTACATAAAGCAAAGAAAACCATACTAGAGTCCACAATCCCAGAGAACCTAAACGAAAAAAAAAGGACCTTGAGAGACATTCATAGATCCACATGTATGGAAAAGAGAAAAAGACAAGATATCTTGAGTAAATTTGGTAAATTAAAGCACAGAGGTGATGAGAGAGAATATACAGAGAGAAAGGAGGAAGGAAGTAGAGTGGAGAAAAATATATAGCTCAATAAAAATAATAAAAAAGATCATGAGATGGCTCTCCCAATTTCATGGGAGCTCATGGATTCTGCTATGAGAGCTGGGAACCAAACAGGCCCTCTGAAAGTGGGTGACAGTTGTGTTGCTTGGTCTGTTTGTGATATTTAAATGACATTTAAATATCATTCTGGGGCTGGTGAGATGGCTCAGCAGCTAAAAGCACTGGCTGCTCTCCCAGAGGACCTGGGTTCAATTCCCAGCACATAAATGTCTGTAACTCTAGTTCCAGGATTTTTGACATCTTCATACAAACATACACGAAGGCAAAATATCAATGCATGTTAAAAACAAAGAAAAAAGAAAAAATGTCAACTACCCTGGATAAAACAAAATTAAAATATCATTCTGGATCCACTTATATTTTTAAATATATATAATGCATATTTATATATTTATACTTTTATATGTATTTGTAAGTTTGCCTGGCTATACTCTTATGTAATACCTTTTGTATACACATATAGGTGTATACACACACACACACCTGTACATTCTTTTAAGTCAATGCCTACAGTTTCATTGAACTGATAATAATCAATCTTTTATTGAAGGGCATTTAGGTGTTCCAATACTTTATGCCATTAGAAATACATTTTCAGCACTTATAAAACAAAGTAATTTTTAATTACTATCCTCAAGCTAATAGCAAACCAATATTGAACATTTGGGTTTTTTTTTTTACTCTGTTTAAAATCATTTTAATCGTGGCAAAACTCTTTGATTTATTTTCTGTCATTTAGCTCTAATTAATGGAACCAATTATTATAGAGAAGCATTGGGGCAAAATTCTCAAAATATGTAAATCTTTTCAAAAGTCATGAGTCGCCAAGATTCCAATGCAGTTTTAAATGCCTGGTGCCTGATCAATTACTTTCCATAATCAGTGGCAAGCACAGAGGGCAAGTTCAGAATTTTCAGAATTGGACTGAAGGGTGTTGAAAACTTATTTACAAGCATTATGCCTCTGCATTATTCGTTTATGTTTTAGGGATCCTCACCTGCAAACAGGAATAGCTACTGTTTTGTTTTAATAAGGAATAGAAAAGGAATTTTCATTACACAAAGAATGTGTCTTGCATACCGTCCTGTCAGAGATTCAGATGCATAAAATTCTACATAAGTAGCCCTATATCTGTTGTAAACAGACTAAAGATAAACATTATGTCTATTAAGTCCTTTCCTAGTACCTAGAGCATTATCTGGACCAGGAAAGCAAGCACTTTGACCATTGAGTACTCAACTCTGAAAGACAGCACTAGGTTGCCACTAAATTTTTATTACTCACTGTTGTCATCAATAGAATATTGAAAATATAATTTAGGCTCTATCCCATACCTTATAAACCAGAAGTATAGGAAGCTAAGCCCATTGTTTCTCAGGGGTACGATGAGTAATTTGGATATTTATTGACCATACAAGTGCAGAAGCGTAGACTATAAATCTTACTAAAGAGTGAGATCTTACTTAAACAGCATTACTTCAAAGTTGACTTATCCAAACAGTGCAATTTAGCTTGCCAAGTGAAATTATAAGCTTTTAACAATGGCCACCTTGACATAGGTGTATGTATTCCATTCTGCTAGATGCGCCATTGGTCAAGTACCTGTGACAGGGAATCGTTGTCAGCCAATGAACCCACTTTAAGGGGTGGGACCAAGTTAGGGCATAACCTTTTGGGTACCTGGAGAAAAACACTGGGTAGCCCAGGGTTCATTCTCTCTGTGTGTTTTTCTTGCTACATAGCTAAGTTTGAACTTTTTGTTTTTGTTTCGTGAGTTTACCCCTTATAATAAAGAAAAATATAATTGGTCTATCTTGTAGTTGGCCTGGTATTTCTTGACCCGACATAATTTAACAGTTGGCTCAGAATCCTGGGGCTCAGGTCTCCCGTAGCTTCATTCAGCTGCCAAACCAGGAGATGCACTACGCTGGGGAAGAAGTCTTGCTCTTGTTTCCAGAGGAGAAGAAAAACTATGGATACCATCAAAATTAATAAATATTTGCTTTTAAAAAGAAAAACCTCTTTAAAAAGAGAAATGACAGTTCATCCTCAAAGATGACAACCATACAGGTGGTAAGGAAACCATATAGGGTGGTATCAGGGTTCTGTTCTTTTCTTTACAGAAAAATACACACCTTCAAAAATTCAAAGACCCTGGAAGTTTGAATGCTAAAAGCAAAAAAAAAAAAAAAAAAAAACCTATATGTATGTATGTGCATGTGTGTGTGTGTGTGTGTGTGTGTGTGTGTATAAATGGCTTATAAGGACAGGTGATCAAATATATATGTTTAGAAATATAAAAAGAGACAGCTAGCTTTGGACTTAGACAATGGCTCTGTCCTACCCTAAACCTGAGCATGTTGCTAAAAAAAAATTCAGAGTTTCTAGCTCATGTCAGGAGCCACCTGGTATGAGACAAAAGAAAAAAAGACTAGAAAAAAGTTTTACTTTTTCTATGCCTATTTTGTCTAGATCATATTTTCATTAAGTATATGTCTATATAAATAATGTTTAAGTTTTCCACAATAAACAACAGAATTTCCTACAGATCCTTTCCCTGCAGTAATCTTTCAAGTTTTCAGGAAGAAGACTGGGGCCCCACACCAACTCTACCTGGTTAAAATGACATCATGATTCTAATAGTGCTACTATAAGATTGGTTTTTGAGTACCAGCTGCTAAAATAGTACCCATTATCACAACATTCTGGCCAAAACTCCAAATAAAAACTTAAAAAAAAAACCCTATCAACTGCTCAGAAATCATTTGCAACCATACTAGACAGTAATCTTAAAACTTAACCATCACTTTACTTTTACAAAATGCCATTT
>NW_026067897.1:639723-664469 GCF_014885135.2 Alexandromys fortis | reverse complement strand
AATAAATAAATAAATTTAAAAAAATAAAAAATAATAATAAAAAAAATCTCCCCTATGATAGCTAAAAGTAATTCCAAAATATGATGTTCTTTCTTTCAACAAAATTTGTCCTCAGGGTTGGAGACACCATTTAGCAGTTAATTATGACCTGTATAAGGTAGAGGGTTGAGGCAAAGACCATGTAGGCCCAAAAATAAAAAAAGAGGGAAAATTAAATGGGATAATAGATAATTTTGTGTGAACTGATTCACACTAATAATTATAATACTAGGTAATACAGTGAATACTTGTGAGCTATTATTTATGGATAATTTACATTGGTATAGTTTTTGTATATTGATACAAGTTCAAATTATATTTGTTATTACTATTTACAATATTTGTACACCTAAGCAAAGTTATTTTGTCAGATTGTATACATGCAAGTTTCTACCTCTGTTTAAGACATTTTGTATATTAATACAATTTTTCAGATATATTGTCATATTGTATTATATATTGCTACCTCTGATTAAAATACTTATACACTGTTTACATTTTGAGGTCATTTTCCTCATTTACTGCACAGTTGTTTACAGATTATTTAATATTCTGATTTGAAGTCTTAGTCTTTAAGTTATACAGGCATTAAGTATTATAGATCAATAGTTGTTCATGTTAGTTATATATATTCAGATTAATTAGGTTCTTTAGATACATAAAGATTGTATTCTGCCTAGATAGGTAATCTTCAAACACTTCAAGAATCTGTAGAACATGGCATTTAAATAACTTAGGGTTCTATTGATGTGAGACAGGTTTGCTCCTGACAGCACTAATCTATACCCGAGAGAATGTTGAGCACCAAAGACACTCCACTTGGAGTTTGTTTTCTTTGTGGCACAACTGGTATTTGGGCAAGGAACTGTCCATTCTTTGACCACTGAAAAAGTGCATGGTGTCTAGACTGGATAAGCAGGATACTGGAGAAAAATGCCAAACCTAGCTAAGACAGAATAAGATGATACTAAAATTTTCATGCCTCCTAAAATGGTCTGTCAGTTATGCTAGGCCTTAGCCAAAGTTCGTGGCTTCAACATTGCAAATGAGACTTTGGATGATTGCTCAGATAGCCAGTTGTCTCTGTCATATACTCCTCACTTTGGAAGGTGCTTGATTGCACTTCCTGTCTACTCAAGTAATATTATCTCCCTTCTCAGGCCTTCGATGGGGTTGAAGATTAAATAGTCTTAGTTACCTTCCTCTTATGATTTAGCCAAGCCATTTTCAATGCAAAGCTTAGCCTCTTTAAAATAAAATGTTTATTCAACATTTAGCATGTGTGCCTTGCTTAGTATTGTTTATGTTGGTTGTAATCCTAATTTTATACTTGATATCTGTTCCTATTGCATATAGTTTTGTTTTGGGTTTGGAACTCTCTTATTTAGACAAAAGGGGGGGGTGATGGGAAATCTCTGTTGACCAATGAATTTTAAGGGGTGGGAACAGGTTAAGGATTGACCTTTTGTGTACCCTGAGAAAAATGAAATGCCCAGCAGCCTAGGGTTCACTCTCTCTCTATGTTTCCTGCACTACACAGCAGAGCTTGAACTTCTCATTCCTGTTTCATTAGTTTGCCCCTTATATAAAGGAAAATATAATTGGTCTATTTTGTAGTTAGCCTGGTATTTCTCCACGCAACATAATTCAACATACCTATGCTTCCTTTGGTCCAGGTTTCAGAAACGACATTTCTACTCAGGATTTTCAGTTGTTCATCACTGAGTTGAGAGGATAATAGTGGAATTTTCTTCAGCATCCTCCACACAATGTTCTGTTCATGGATTGTTCTGTGAACTGGCCTTAGAAAAGAATAAAAGAGAGATTATAAATTTACAGCGAAAAGAGAGAGAAGTAAAATAAAAAACTAACGTATTGGAAGCTTTAAATTTCCAATTCTTTATTTTTATTTAGTATTGTTTCAAAAAAACTGTAAGTAAACTACATTTGGCTTTATTAATCAACTTTCAACATCCACTCTCTTTCTAATATTAAAATGTGTCATGATATTTAAAGTTCAGTAGAAACTTAATTACAATTAAGGACTGCTATCGTTTATTAAAAATAAGAAAGACTTTTTAGGTTTAACTAAATAAGACTTTTTAATTCCTACTTTTTATACCTGATTCTTAATAGTACTTATATGTTATTAAATTTGGGTAAAATGAAACTTCAATTAAACTCGTAATGATTTGGTGTGCTTAGTATTTCTAACTTGAAGCAATGTGTTAATAACACAGTGAAGTGGACCAATTTTGAAGCCTAGGTGGAAGGTAAGACTGAAATGTGAAAAACAGTTACAAAAAAACAAGTGCTTCCCTTATTCCACTTAGCAAGGAAGAGTTGAAAATGAAAAATACTTGGCTATAAAAGGTCCAGGACTGTGACGGGAACAGCATGGGATAAAACCGGACTCTCTGATCATGGTGAACAATGAGGACTGATGAGAAGCCAAGGTCAATGGCAAGGGGTTTTGATCCTACTTCATGATCTGGTTTGGTGGGAGCCTACCCAGTTTGGATGTTCACCTTCCTTAACAACCTCTTGAAATCATAAAATATGTGAAAATGTCTANTTCCTAGACATGGAGGGAGGGGGGAGGACCTTGGACTTTCCACAGGGCAGGGAACCATGACTGCTCTTAGGATAGGAGAGGGAGGGGGAGAGGAGTGGGGGGAGGGGGAGAAGAGAGGGGGGAGGGGGAGAAGAGTGGGGGAGGGGGAGGGAAATGGGAGGCTGGGAGGAGGCGGAAACTTTTTTTTTTCTTATTCTCAATAAAATAAAAAAAATGAAAAAAAAAGGTCCATTAAGTCTTCTTGGTTAAATAAAGGTGTCTAACCTTATAGCAAAGACCTAATGAAAAGTTCTGCTTCCCATCTAAGTTATTGATCCAGAAGGGCTTCAGGGAAAGCTGAGTATAGTGACGGTGAGCAGACAAATAAACAGCCTTAAAAGCTGTGTCTGCAGCACAGCCTTGGCTTTGGTTACCAGCAGGTAGATGACGCTGGAGGTTTTAGAAACTTTTATACATTTGAGGATTTATAATGCTAAATATCCAGTGTTATGACCTGAGCTTTGAAACCATAGCATATTTTATAGCAAACACCTTCAAACAGAACACTTTCTCCAATCCTTGTTAGATTTGTTCACTGGGATAAGAGATGAGAGAAAACTTCCCAGATAGTGAAGCCAAAAGGTATTCTTTCCCCAAGAACTTCCTCTTCATTGACAAAAAATATCCAAAATCTAAATTTAAAATTGGTAAGACTATTAAGACAATGGTTTTGATAAATCAATTAATAGAAACAGCATTGTTTTATGACCTAATACTTAGTACCTTCAATGTGATTCCATTTTATTATTTTTTGAGAATAGGCTATCAATGATAGGTTGTCTTTCCCTGGTCCCACCACTATGCAGAAGAAAAGTACTTTTGTGTTAGTGGACCAGAAATTCCCAGGCTGGATCTCAATGGAGAGAAGGATGTATACTCAGGAGACACAATTTTGAGATGTAATCATGAATGAAACCTTTAGTTCTCATTTGGTGAAAGAATGAATATGTGTTAGAAAAAAGCCTATATACAGAGAGTTGGTAGCTAGAGAAAGACAAAAATCTTGAAGACACTAGAACTACCAAAAAAATCAATTCTTGTAACATCTAGAGATCTATTAAGTTTAATTTTCATTTTAACTTTGAACATGTGCCTGAGTTGTAACCAATAAGAATTGAACAGATTTAGAGAAGCATGGCTTGTTAAGTGGTCAAGATTTTAAAGTGTTCTATATGAACATGTTCACCTAGTGAATATAAAATCATTTAAGTATGTATGTTCTTATCTATCAAAGGACATGAAGATCTTATAACACAAATAAATAATAGTGACGTATATTATAAATGTATTTATAGCACACATATGTGTGTATGCACTATGCTACACCTGTACATATAAATGTAAATAGGATCTCATTCATCTCATTCATAGTACTATGCACCAAATAATCTTTCTGAAGATAAAACATAAGTATGACTCTATTTTACAAACTGAAAAAATAGTACAGAACATTATGAAATGATATGCTCTCAGTTTCAAGGCCAGAACCCAGGGACAATGACAACAAGCTCTATCTCTCTTTGTCACTGTTTCTATCTGTCTCTCTCTCTTTCTCTGTCTCACATACACAGGGATTTTTGTCTTTCCTGAACAAGCACATCTATGTATGGTGTCACAACTATGCAACTACCTTGCTGTGTTTTTTTTTTTTTTCAACACTGATTTCCTTGTAGTCATCTATCAACTCTGGTTCTTACACTCATTGTCTCCCCTCCTCAGTTATGATCCCTTATCCCTGGGCAACAGGTATGATATAGATACCACATTTATGGCTAAATACTCCACAATCTGGTATTCTCTGCACTGTGCCCAGTGCAGGCCTCTATGTTAATTGTCATCTGCTGCAAAAAGGAAGATTCTCTAATGAATGTTGAGAAATATGGGACTTACCAAAATCTACAAGACAGGAAGAAGTCCTAAGAGAAGAGTTTACAGCACAAAATACCTACATCAAGAACCTGACAAAGTCTATACTAGTAACTTAATAATGCACCTGAAAGCTATGGGGGGAAAAACAGAAACACACAACAGCACAAAAGAATAAATAAACAGGAAGAGATCATCAAAAACATTGCGAAATTAAAGACATAGAAACAAGTTAATTAATTAAATGAAGACTTGATTCTTTGGAAATGTTGGTAAGATTAGACAAATTAAACAAAAGAAAGATAATGTAAATTAATAAATTAAGAGGGAAAAATGGCTAGACAGTTAAGAACGGCAGCTGCTCCTCTAGAAGGCCCAATACCCAAGTGACATCTCACAATCATTTTATCTCCTGTTCCGGGAGATCTGAACACTCTTCCAGCTCCATGGGCACCAGGAATACATGTGGTAAACACACATACATGCAGACAAAACACACATATATGAAAGAAAAATAAAGATTAATATATATTTAAATTTTTAAAAATCAAAAATGAAAAGGGAAATATTGCAGATAATGACAAATTTCAGAAAATCATAAGGGCATACTTAAAAAGTCTATATTCAACTAAACTAAAACTTTGGGTAGTGTTTCTATGATTTTCAAGTTTTACTTTTACTTTCAACAATATTTTATAGGTTTTACAGTTCAGATTTTACATTTTCCCCTAAATTTCTTCTGAGTACTTTATGCTTTATAGGCTGTTTAAAATAGCCTGTCTTTGAAGGTGTTCATTGCTAGTGTATAGATTGTATAATCATGTCCTACACTTTGCTGAGTCTGATTATTATCTAAATGGATTCACTGGATTGCTTAGGATTTTCTCTACCAAAGATATAATTTGTAAATAGAGACAATTTTCATTTTCCTTCCTGGTGGATTTCTATTTTTTTCTCCCAATCCATGCTCCTTGATTGGACATCTATCATAATGCAGAACAAGAGAGCCATAATAGGTATTCTCATCTTTTCCAAATTTTAGGGAAGAAAAAAAAACAACAACTAAAAAAATAAGTAAATAAGCAAAAAAAAATTTCCTTGCTAGTTTTTTTTTTCTGTCCAAGCATTTCTGAGGCTCATTAAGAGTTGCAGAAGAAAGCTATCCTTCTTCTGTCTCTTTAATATCTCATAAGGCAACATCATCTGAATTTACCTCTCATGGTTAAGTTGACAACCTCCCTTTGTACTCTAGTCCTCCATATCTGCAGCTATGCACACACATGACCTAAATTTTATAGAACTTCACAAGTCTGTTGACTTCACACTCAGCTAATTCTTCATACATCTTGCTCATGAGACTTACTACCTTAGAAAACATTTCTGATGCATAGAAAATTGATTATGGTTCCTTTAAGATTCCTAAATTATAGCACTATTTTGCTTATATTTTTCTCAGATGTATAAAGGAGATGAGGCTTTTGCATTTTTTTCTAAATCTGATTTAATCTTTCTAATAACTTAATCTACTAGGATGAAGAATAAATCAAAAACAAAACTCCTTCCACTATCTATTAACAATAATGCACCGTCTAATATAAATAGTGTCTGTCCTATATAAATGTTAAAGATTCACAACGTTTAGCTTCCTGTATTAGCTGATTGATATAGACTGCCCAGCTTTTCAGTAAAGGGCAAGAATGGATTTTTTTTTAAATGTAACAAAAATTGGGAAAACATTAAAAATAAGTCTATGAGAAGTTAAAATTAAATAAAAGTAATGCAGTATTTTTCTGGGTTGATGATAAATTATTCAGGTTTTAGTCATTTGGTAGTTTGCTGTACTATTTTACTCTCTTAAAAATTTATTTGTAGGCAGAAGCTGCTCGTTCCTTTCCCAAGCCTGAATAATCACACAGAAACTATATTAATTACAACACTGTTTGACCTATTAGCTCAGGCTTCTTTTTAACTAACTCTTACATCTTAAATTAATCCATTTCTATTAATCTGTGTATTGCCATTATGTTGTGGCTTACTGGTAAGGGTCTAGTGGGCATATTTCTCCTTTAGCAGCTATGTGTTATCTCCTTGACTCCACCTTCTCTCTCTCTCTATATATATATATATATGTGTGTGTGTGTGTGTGTGTGTTCAGATTTCCCACCTGGCTTTGTTCTCCTAAGACACTGAATGAAACAGGTTTAGTCATTAACCAATAATAATAATACATATTCGCAGCATACAGAGGGGAATTCCACATCATTTCCCCTTTTATTTCTAAATAAAAAGGAAGGCTTTAACTTTAACATAGTAAAATTACAGATAGCAAAACAGTTATCAAGCAAAGAATTATAATATTTAGTATATGACTGTACTATTTCTTTAAAGGCGTTGTTTAATTTTATAAAACCATTTATTTCATTTTGTAACTGTCTATATTCTTTTTCTTCTTTTTCCCAAGCCTATGTATTTTTTTATTTTTTGAAAGAATACAAGCTATCTTTTTAAATTTTACATAACGATCCCAGTTCCTGTTCCTTCCCTTCCTCTTATACACTCCACCTCACCCCTACCTCACCCCATCTCAAATTAACCCACTTTTATTACTCTGTGTATTGACATGAGAATGTGGCTACTGGTAAGGGTCTGGAGGGCGACTTTCTTCTTCATGGATTATATGGTATCAGCTTTACTCTGCCTGTTCTCTCTCAATATCTCTGTTCAGATTTCCTGCCTGGCTTTGCTCTGCTAAGCCACTGGCTGAAACAGCTTTATTCATTAACCAATGGCAATAAAGCATATTCACAGCATACAGAGGGGAAGCTCACATCATATCTTTGTACTGTTTATGAAGGATATATTTTAATTACATTTTGGTTTGTCGTAATCAGGTCTAACCCAACAAATTCTGCAGCATCATTGCCCTAACTCTAGCTCTGCTTACCCCTACTTATTGACTATGTTGAAGTCACTGTTGTAGAGACTTGCTTTAGTGGCTCAGTGTCTAGCAATCCTGACTTTGCAGTAGGTCTTCCTGAGATAAAATTTTTGCCTGTCATTTATTTTCTTTTTTGTCATGGGTAAGTTATTTGTATATGCAATATTACCACCTTAAAAAGTAATTGAGTTATGAAGTATAAGTCCTTCTAGCTTCTAATTTTTATATAGTATGAAGACAAAGGTATAAAATGATTGCATTTGATTTTAAAATAGAATGTGAGTTATAAAAGAAGCCCACATTATATTCTTTTTTTAATTTTTTAATTAAAGATTTCTGTCTCTTCCCCACTGCCGCCTCCCATTTCCCTCCCCTTCCCCCAATCTTGAAAGCTATAGTAAGCTACATAATATCCCATTCACAAAATGTAATACTTTAAATATTTTATTATAATTTATAGTTTTATTTATNGGCTAGAAAATTATGTTTAGACATAGATGTATGTGATGCTGACAAAAATCTCGAATATCCTTTATTTGCTATCTGTTTTTTTTTTTTTTTTTTTTTACTTCTAGAAAGCAAGTTCACCAAATGTTTAAATCTGGATAGCCAATGTTTTATTTATATTTTTAACATGATATCAAGTATTTCTTTCTACATATAATATTTTGGCTAAAACAAATATGAAAATTATATGCCTTTTCTCTTCCCATTTCATGAGTTTTCCCTAGAGTCTGCAAATTTTTGGTGTGATGTGTCCCTCTCCCCTGCCTCTCTAGATGAGTCAAATGACTGTTCCCAAGCACAACCTTTTGTTACACCTAAAATCAAACCTCTGTCTTGCCAACCTCAGGTTGGCTACTCTCTTGTGACTTTGTTAAGACTCAATATCAATTAGACCATGGCCACACATGGCCTGAATTCTGTCTTTTTGATTTCCAAACTCTTATCAATTTAATACTTTCACTGGAGGAAAATGCAAACTGCTGATTGAAGTGCCCTATATCCATGTCTTCTCTGCCTTTGGGACACAGCTCTCTCCATCAAACCTGCACAGCATACTAGATTTTACTGCTCCAAAAGCCTCTGTGCAAAGAATCCTCTAGAACATCCCAACCTACTGACCCACCTGCCCTGTTTCTGCCAATCCTTTTATGCCCATTAACATCCTAGAACTGATACTCTTGAGTCTTATTCACCCACCTTCCTCCATTTACAATTCCCTTCATCTCTCCCAACTCAAATCCCCTCTTCTTAACTCCTACCACCCTCCTCCACTTCTCCTCGTTTATTCCTTCAAGGACTCTATCTCCCAATCTCTTCTCTCCAGTCGTACCCTACAGCATCCTCATTTACCTCTCCTCTTCTCCTATTCACTCCTGTACTCACAGCTATGCTTCTCAGGAGAGAGGATTGTGTAGAGAATTGCCTCTGAGGGAAGGGCAGTTCAGCCCCAGAGTTGGAGAGTTCAGAATAGAGGACTGGGTATTCAAGTCATTACCTATAACAAGTAGGGACTGAGGGATGCTGGGAGAACCGGGAGGCCAGGTCCATCTTTGATATACTAAATAGGAAACCCAAGTCCTTTATCCCAGGGTTTGAAACTTAAAAATTTCATCGATGATGTAGCTAAATATAGCAATTTAGATGTAATCACTCCAGCAAAGGCCAGCCCTTTTCTCCAAGTCCAGTTTATTAGCTAAGCTGCCCTTACATCAGTCCCAAACTCAGGCAATTAGAAAAGGGGGATAACTCAGAAAAGTAGGCAGGCCAGGGCCATAGTAGCCGCTGAAAGTGGAAGTCAGCATCTACATGGGGAAGGGACATTTGGAAGGAAAATTACATTATTCCCTTTAAGAAAAACACTGCCCCCATCTCTTCTTAGGCAGTTGGCAAAACTGGGTTTCCACCTAGAACTAGCAATACCTTTACCTTTTCATATGATAACTTAAATTCCAAGGAATGACTAATGTTTACATTTCCATTGTTACCACGGAAACAGAAGGTAGAGTCCATAGCTTCAATAACCTGAGCTACTGTAACAAGACAAGGCTTAAGGAAATAACTTAAATCCCCAGGAATCAAAGGTAAGTAAAGAGAATCATCTCCTGTACATCATCTTTCACATATACATACACACACACACACACACACACACACACACACACACACAAAATCACAGTAAATAAATGTCATAAAAACTAAAAAACGTGGTTTTCTCTCAAAATGACATTTTTCTCCAAGGATCCCCTTTTTATCCTCACATACTTTTAAGTAATTGACTTTAAAATTCTTGCTAGGATGTAATATTCACTTGAACTTTTTCCTGGATCACTAGTCCTTAATAAGCACATCGCTTTCTCTCTGACTCTCTTTCGAATTTCCTCATCAGTCAAGGATGAATGAACAGAGTAACAATTGATTTTATTTGATCATCCAAATTCACAGGACAAATGCTGAACACTGTCTGCTTCTCCAGAAATGTAGTTTGGTCATTTACAGACTGGAGACGTGGGGCACAGCATGACTGCTCCCTCATTGCCAATCTCTACAAAGATGGAAGTTACAGAAATGAAGACATTGACTTTAACTCTCCTTTTAGTCTTTTAAAAATCAAACTCTACTTTTAATATTTAAAAGTAGACTGCTGTGTGTGGAGCAAATGTCCCAAGTGAATAAATAGATAATGAGCAGATCAAGTTCTGAGTGAGTATGTATTATTGACAAGAACAAATGTCCTGGACCTCAGGGAGTGGTAAAATGATCAATCCACTGGGCCAGGCTCAGGGAATTAGCAGAGTGTCCCTTTAGTCAGCTGTAGATGTTGACAGACAGTATGGAAGCAAGAGGTGCAGCTTCCTCCTCAATCCTGACAGCTCCTCTATAGAGAGCTACTAAAACTTACTGAGCCAAACTCCTCCTCCTGGTATGATAATGAGCTGAAGTTCTGAGCCACTGCAGAGGAAGCACCCTCCACTAGAGTAAGTACATGTGTCTGTTGGTTCTTCAGCGTCTGCAATTTCTTCATTGCCACATTGCCCTAGACACTTTTACTGGACCCTTCCTTATTGTGCATGATAAAATTCTAATGCTCTTGAAAAATTTGTCACTTATGTAGGTTTAATAATATACTGATTGACCAATAGTCAGGTGGCAGGAAGTATAGGTGGGGCAACCAGATTAGAAGTATTCTGGGAAAAGAAAAGGCTGAGCCTGCAGTCATCACCCAGATGCAGAGGAAGTAAGATGAGAATGCCTCACTGATAAAAGGTACCAAGCCACAAGGCTAATATAGACAAGAATTATGGGTTAATTTAAGTTGTAAGATCTAGATAATAATGAACTTGAGCTAATAGGCCAACCTGTTTATAATTATTGTAGGACTTAGTCTGTTTTTTTATGGGACTGAAAAGCTACACTACTAGGGCAAACAGAAACCTTTGTCTACACTAGTACTTCTAAAAGATCTTCCTTTGTTGCCTGGAAAGGTTGTCCGAGGTTTTTTGTTTGTTTGTTTTGCTTTTTTATTTTTTGTGGACCTAGCATAAGCTCTCATCAGTGTTTGTGATCTTGGCCATTATGACACGTGTAAGATGGAATCTGAGTTGCTTTGATTTGCATTTATCTGATGACTAAGGATGTTGAGTATTTCCTTAAGTGCCTTCAACCATTTTAGATTTATCTGTGGAGAGTTCTCTGTTTAGGTGTGTACCCTTTTTTTATTGAATTATTTGTTCTTTTATGACCAATTTATTGAGTTTGTTGTATATTTTAGAGACCAGTCCTCTGTCCATGGTGGGCTTAGTAAAGATCTTTTTCCATTCTATAGGCTGCCATTTTGTCTTGTTAACCATGTCCTTTGCTTTACAGAAGCTTTTCAGTTTCAGGAGTCCCATTTATTAATGTTCTCAGTGTCTTGAGCCTCAAATGCTTTATTGAACAGATATGGAGAGAGTGGACAACCTTTTCTTGTTCCTGATATCAGTGGAATTGCTTTGAGTTTCTCTCCATCTAGTTTAATTTTGGCTGTGGGCTTGCTATATATTGCCTTTATTATGTTTAAATATGTTACTCGTATCCCTATCTCTTCAAGGCCGTTATCATGAAGGGATGTTGTATTTTGTGGAAGGCATTTTCAGCATGTATTGAGATGATCATGTAGGGTTTTTTTTTTTGAGTTTGTATATATATTGGATTACATTGACAGATTTTTGTATGTTGAACCATATGTTTATGTATGTTTACCTCTGAGATAAAACATAATTGATCTTTGGTGGGTGATTTTTTCTGACGTGTTCTTGGATTTGGTTTGACAGTATTTTTGCATCAATGTTCATGAGTAAGATTGGTCTGTAATTCTCTTTCTTAGTTGATGCTTTATATGGTTTGGGTGTGTCGGGGTAACTATAACCTCATAAAAAGAGTTTGGCAATGCTCCTTCTATTTATTGTGTAGAACAATTTGAGGAGTATTGGTATTAGTTTTTTTTTCTTTGAAAATCTTGTTTCTGTCCTTTGAGTTGGGTTTCTTCTCCTTCTTCTATCCCTATTTTTCTTAGGTGTGGTCTATTATGATGTTCCATATTTCTTGATATTTTATGTTAAACTTTAATTGTATTTGACATTTTTTAACTGATGTGTCTATTTTTTCTATTGTATCTTCAGTGCTTGATATTCTTTCTTCCATCTCTTGTCTTCTGCTGTTTATACTTGCATTTGTGGTTCCTGATCATTTTTCTTATTTTCCATTTTCAGAATTCCCTCAGTTTGTGTTTTCTTCATTGCCTCTATTTTGGTTTTCAAGTCTTGAATCATTTATTTCACCTGTTTGATTGCTTTTTCTTGTTCCTCTTTAAGGGATTTGTTGTTTTCTGTCTCTTTTTCCATTTCTTTAAGAGAATTTTTTTTTCTCTTTAAGGACCTCAAACATTCTCCTAAAGTTATTTTTAGATCATTTTCTTCTGCTTCATCTGTATTGGGGTGTTCAACTACTACTGTTTTGGAGCAATTAGTTTTTGTTCGTGAGGTGTTGCTCTTTTCCTCTATTGATGTAGTTGGAGCCATGTTTCTGGTGATTACTCTTCCAGGTTCTAGTGGATCCAAGACTCAGATGGTTGCAACTCATGGTGGAGTATAGGCCACAGTTCCAGTCACCCCAGAGGTCACGCAGCATTCCCAGAAGTCACTCAGTGCTCCCAGAGGTTTCTCTGCAATCTTGGATGTCATTCAGGCCTCCTCCCATGGAGGTTACTTGCTTTTGGACCTGCTCCTGTGGATGTCCCTGGCTTGGATATGCTCCAGCGTAGGTCACTTGCCTGGGCTTAGTCCTGTGGAGGTCACTGGCTTGGGCCTGCTCCCATGGAGGTCACTGGTTCAGGCCTGCTCCAATTAAGGTCTCTGCCTCAGGTCGGTAGAGCTGACTCAGGCCTGCTCCCTCAGATGTTGCTCCCTTGCACTGACTCAGGCCTGGAACTGCAGAGCTCACTGGCTTGGTCCTGCTCTAAGGGAGTTTGCAGGCTCAGGTTTGGTCCCACAGAGGTCACTGGCTCAAGCCTGCTCTGGTGCAGGTTGCTGGTTTGAACCTGTTCCTAAGGAGGGCACTTGCTTGGGCCTGCTTCTGTGGAGGTCTCTACTTCAAGCCAAGTCCCACAGAGGTTCCTGGCTTAGGCCTTCTCCTGTGGAGGTCCGGGAGGCAAAAAATCTTAGAAGGCATTGTAAACACTGTTGAAAGTTCTGAACTTTGCTATTAGAAAAGATAAAATTATCCAGTGGCTTCATTATAAGCTACAACTGAGCTAGCATACATTTTTCAAAATGCATACTGGCTACAGAGAAAAGGATGGATTGGGGGTATTGTAAAACTAATATCCTGAGACCAGTTAGAATATTATTATTATTATAGATTATATAATGAGCCATTTTATCTAGTAGGTCCGGTTTTAAAAATTAGCTTGTAATCTACTTAAAGATTTAATGAGTTAAGAAAAAGGCAGTATAATTCAAATACGAGCAGGCAACTTTCCTTCCAACATTGATAACAGTAGAACAGCCAGTAGTAATGCAGAGAAGGGTTTGTCAAGAGATTGATTTGAAAACTTTCATCAAAACAATTTGTTATATTTATGTTTAATTGCTGACTATACTCTAGTCACTGTCAAAATACTGAACAGAACAAATAAAATTCAAGAAATCTTCCTTTAGAATAACTTAGGAACTATACGCTAAAGTAAAGTTATACCCTTAGGAATGTGTGGACTTAATGTTAGTTTACTTTTAATTCTTCATCATTTGTGGGGAATATACACAACAAAGAAACAAAAACTCACATGAATCAGAAATACAAACCACCTTCGAGAGAAATACATGGTGCCACTTATTAAAATAAAGCTGTAAAAATAAGTCAATAATTTTATGAAATTGATATTTTGAAAATTGATTACAAAAAAGACAATATAGATAATCTTTTGGTAATGATCAAAATGAAGAAATAAAATGTTACACAAAATTGTCAATTAGCTAATTCAATATCTGCTTGTTGAGAGGCAAAAAGCCAGGCATTTAAAGAACTGGTTTTTGTTAACTATTTTCTTCTAGGATGCTTTTCTAAAATGGGTCTTTCACCCCAGAGAAGAGATACATCTTTTAATCAATCATTATTTGGGATGGGATTGTTCAGGTATGTGAGCAGGACTCTTGTGGAACAGATAGAAGGAAGTGCCTAAGAACTGGTAGTTTGCTACAGCCTGGATGCCTTCAAGGACATTCTTCAAGATTTCTGAAGAGATGTTACTCTCATGACAATAGAAACCTCCACATCAAGAATACGACATGACAAGACTTGTCATGCCCAAAAGCAAAAACAAAACAAAACATATAGATGGCAATATTTTAACCACTGTTCCACCCCAGGCCTGAAAAAAAAAAATCTCCTGGGGGGGGGGGAACCACAGCCAAGGGCTCGTCCTTCATTGCATAACAGTGTATTTAATATAGTATGCTAATTCGATAAAAAAAAGCTAAGTAAATATTCAAAAGTTATCATTTGAAAAACTTTAATAGTGAAGTAAGCATAGGGTTGAAGAGATTGCTCAGCAATCAAGGGCACTTTTAGGATATCTACAGGACCTGAGTTCAGTTCCAAGCAGACATACTGGGCAGCTTACAACTAACTGCCTATAATTCTAGCTCCAGTGGATCTGACATCCCTTTATGGCCTTTGGTAGTGCACACACACACACACCAACACACACATACTCACACACATATACATATAAATAAAAACAGAGACAAATTTTAAAATGAAGTAAGCTTTCTCTTTGGCTCATTTAATTCAGCACAAAGCAATGGTGTTCACAAGATGTGCACTGAAAGGCCAAACGCTGTCAAGAACACAAGTCCCAAAAGAGACTGATTCCATACTGCTTTGAAATTCAGCATGAACCATTTATATTCTAGCACAAGTAATATCCACCAAGATTTAACGTAAAATGACACATTTAATCTTATTATAAAACTACATTTTTACAGCATGCTAGATATTGAAGAAAAACGATTATTAGAAGCTAAAAACAAACTAAAGAATAAAATAAGGAATAAAAGGTATTCAAATCACATTAAGCAGGTTTATGGCTTGATTTTACAAAATGATAGCTAGCAGGCTATTAGGGAGTAGAAATGATCTATTCTATTTTCTACACAATTACTTGTATAACAAAGTAAAGTACTTGTTTCAGGATGGCTGGTTGCTCAGTGTTTACTCTTCTCACACTTAATATAAACCCTTAAGTTGACACATAAGAACTGCAGACCACTTAGCCTAAACATGGGTTCAGGTTACAAAGAGTCCTAAAAATAGCGACTGAAAACCCATTACTTTACTATAAAACCACAGAGTGCTCTGTTTCTGGATTTCAAGATCCAACTGCCTATGACCCAGAGAGCGGAACATTGCCTAGAGCTGGCAAGGTCATTGAATTTATTTTATTCTTCAAATTTCAAGACACCACCAAAGGTAGGAACAGAGTTCGAAACTAATAAGATAACAGAAACCTGAGACTTTAGTAATGAGCACGATTTACAGCTGAGCACGAAACTCATTGAAACAAAGTCGAATTTTCTTTATTGTTTTCCATAGTATTATTGAGAGTGCCACTGAGTGTTAATAATCTTATAATATAATCCATTTTCTCCAAAAGTAGTTTTGAGTGTTCTAGTGTTGTTTAAGGAACTGTGTATAACTCATTGAATCGTCTCATGAGCTCATAGAGCATATCTTGTTAGGAATCTGTGTATACAAACAAGGAAATGGGTATACAGCAATTTATGTAACCTTTGAAGCCAATAAAGTACAGAGTCTGGCATTTGTCAAGGTTATTTAAATTTAAAAAAAAAAAACTCAACTCTAACATCTAAACTAGTAAGATTCCAGACAGACTCATTTACTTAGGGCCTTCTGAAGATCAGTATTACCTGAAGCAAATATTCACAAATCGTTACATCTTAATGCAATTCTGCTAAATAAGCATTATCAACCTCATTCTGTGTACAAAAAGTAACCATAAGTACAGTAACTTGCTCATACTTCTGTGAGCATTGGTCTACCTGAATCCAAACTTCCAACACGAATATATAGTCTCCTTTTTGTATGTGTCTCTATTGTGAGACAGATAAATCAAGTGGAGAAATCACAGCTATTTACCTGCACCAAAATCCTTGTTTGCACTTCAAAAGATCAAATGTTTTGTACAATAAAACAAAAATAGGCAAATGTACTAAGAAGGAAAATAAATTAGTCAAACTCCAATACTAGAAGCAAACCCTCAGGATTTTTGAGACAACCCCCCGACTTGCCTGGGTGTGTTTGGCAGAAAAGGGGGTTCTGGGAATCCATTCAAACCTTAAGGCAAAACTGCCTGTGTATAAGAATTTCAAAAGAGAATAAAGAAGAACAAAAGTAAGAGCATTAAAAATATATAAGTCAGCCAAAGCTTGTGTTATCATATTATGCTGAATGCAAAGAATACTAAATATGCAACTCTATATGGTCAGTAGCGGTTCCACATAATAAAGAAGTCATCAGGTTGTGGTGACATTATGCCAAGATAGTGTCATATCCCCACTACTTTTGCCTTGCATTCTGCAGTTTCAGTGACACAAATTTATTTCCCAGTATATAAAATAAATGTTCTATAACTGTATCATTATTTTCTACTATTTTCATATTAATGAAACAGACAGACATATATAGTCTGGCGCACAAATTAATCAATGATAAGAAAAACTGATCATATAAGAATTGGCATTGTTAATCAACTTTAAAGCTCAGAAGTGAAATGACCCATCAACAATTGCTAATACAGTTGATTATAAACTTGATTTTGGGAGATGACTATTTTCTAAAATAATACTCTTCTGCTCATACAAACTTCCCCTACATTTATCCTATGATCCATTCTCCAATAACTCCCCCTAAACAAGGGGGTTATAGGATCCTTGGCTCTGTGCCTTACAAGTTTTGATTCATGTTAATTTTGTTTCTAATCAGTTTGGTTTCAGGGTCAGTATCTCTGATACGTGGATATCTAGCTAGCTACTCTTCCCTAAAACATACATTTAAATAAATGTCCCGGTCTTCTACAAACAATAGAAAACAAACATTCAGGAGGTCTCATTCTTCAGAACAGAATGTTTACAGAGAACCAAGTTTCTGACTTGTAATAATAGCGAACTAGGATGTAGAGCTTACCCTTCACAAGAGACACAACAAGAAAATGAGATAGATACTCCAAGTCCTTCTGTTCTTTATTCCCACAACCAACTGACCACATCCTTCATTAAAATAAAATTTATCAAAGAATTATACACAACAAAATTATTTTAATATATTCCATGAACAAAATAATTAAATATTAGGACCATCATGGAAGATGGTGTGAAAAGATTCTAAGAGCAAGAGGTTGGAAAAGACTAAATTTAAAGATTGTCTTCTGGCCATGAGAAGACACCACACACACATGACCTTGGGGTCGCCTGCACAAGATCTGTACAAAATGAAGTGTGAAGCCTCACAACTCCACATCACTATCTGAGGAGCTATAGACATTTGATGGCTTCTGTGAAGGGGGGGGTCAGTCTTTTCTAAGGGTGTGGTCCCTGGATGTCGAGTATGCACCAGCGAGGGCCCATATCCATGCTTATTTGGGCAGCACAAATGAACTCATGGGTTATTACACATAAGAGATATTACTCATAAGAGAGCTCTAAAACTCTACTATTAATCACTAAAATTGATCAACAGTTTCAACAGTGTGGGGAGGTAATGAATCAGTTTACAGAAATGTATAGTTTTTCTAAGCACTTACAACAGAGAAAGTGATCACATAGACAATTCCATTAACAATATCTTCAAAGAGAGCAAGATAACTAGAATTAAACCTAGCAAAGGGGAAAGACCTCTATAATAAAAATTTTAACTCTGAAAAAACTCAAAAGTGGAAAATATCTCATTCTCAGAGATTGGTAGAATTAATATTGTGAAAATTACATATTCATTTTTACATAGTCAGTGTAATATATCTCATTCTTCACAAATATATATATAAAATAAATCTTAAAATATAAATGGAAGGACAAAAGATCCCAGACAGCCAAAAACAATCTTAAACAAAAAGAACATCACTGGAGGGGTTACCATTCCACCCCTCAAGCTGTATTACAGGGCCATAGTAATAAAAACAGTATTGGTATAAAAACAGATATGTAGACTGATATACCATGTAGTAATAAGAGCGGCGGGGCTGCGTCCCCAGCACCCCCGCCGCCTGCTAGCTCATGCCCGAAATAACAACACACAAACTGTATTCATTTAAACACTGCTTGGCCCACTAGCTCTAGCCCTTACTGGCTAATTCTCACATATTAATTTAGCCCATTTCTAATAGTGTGTTTAAGTACCCCAAGGTGCGCTTACCACGAAGATTCTAGCCTACGTCCATCCTGGGTCGGAGCTTCATCGCGTGTGCCTCAGAGAGCAGCTATGGAGTCTGTCTGAGGAGTCTTACCTCACTTCCTCTTCCTCCCAGCATTATGTTCTGTTTACTCTTCCCACCTGTTTTAACCTATCAGGGCCAATGAGTTTCTTTATTGCTTAACCAATGAAATCAACAGATTGATATATGACACTCCCACATCAATAGCAAACTTAAAACACAAATGTGAGTATGCTTAATTATGATGATCTAATATTTAACAAAGATTCTAAAAACATACAGAAAAGGCAGAGTCTTCAACAAATGGTGCTAGAAAACTTGGATGTCCACATGCAGAAGATTGAAATTAGACCTGTATCTATTACCTTATGCATAAACTAACTCAAAATGAATCACAGACCTACCTGTGAAACCTAAAACATTGAAACTGATAAAAGACAATATCCTATATGATGTATGTGTGGTAAAGTACTTTCTGAACAGGACTGCATTTGCTTAAGAATTAAAGCCAAAAATTAACAATGGGAATTCATAAAACTAAAAAACTTTTGCCCAGTTTTACAGTCAAATGAATGAAGAGGAAGTCCATATAATGGGAGACAGTCTTTGCCAGCTATCCATCTGACAGAAGATTAATATCCAGAATATATAAAGTTTTTCTAAGTAAAACATGAAGACTGGGACCAGGGAACAGGCCTCTCGACTAGGACTGGAAGAAGTCAACCGTGAGTAGATGGTACTTGGGACTTCATTGGGACTTCCTGTGGCAGAAGGGCAGGCACTTTGCCCATAGTCCTTACTATTTTAACATTTCAAGGATGTAGCTGAAGTATTAAAACAATGATAAACCCAAAAGAAAGTCCCCTGAGTGCGATGAAGATAAAGTTGCCTGATGTTCTGAAATATCACCCCATCTTATGCCTTCACTGTGTACTCTCCTCTCAGCAGAGTTCATAAGCTCACTTGGGGAATCCAAGAGTCCCCTCTGTATCTCAGATCTCATTTGTGCTCCAGATTTGTGCTTATTCAAGACTGTGAAAGACATAGAGAATTAAGCTCAGTTTGAACTGACCTGACAGAACTCTGAGTTAGAAGCTGGTATTTGGCTGCTTATATTTTCCAGTTAACTTTTTGCAGACAACGATGCTGAAAGCTGGTTACACTTAGGGATGACTAGTCACTGCACTAAGTGATTTACTTCTCTTTTCTCATCTCTGTTGCCTTTGCCCACAATTTATCACTCTGCATGCTACAGCATGGCTCAGAAATCGGTCTATACCTCTCGAATGCCAGCCAGCAGTTTTTTCTCTGCAAATTACAACTGAAAGGTCCCTTGGGTTAACTAGAGCATACAAAAAGGAGAGACACTCTACAGGGGCTTGTTTCTGTTGACATTAAAATAGTGGGTCACACTATGTCTAGAAAGTTCACGTGGAAATGGCAGTCTGATATATTTCTTCAGAGAGCAAAACAATTACAGATAAGCAATTTTCTTCCCCCACAAGTCCAGTAAAGTGCTTTCCTTCTGCCACCTTTCAATATTTTATAGTGTGGTGAGTAACTACACCTTTTCTATCCAATTAGGGGAGCCATCAACAAGCCAAAGAGTAAATAGCTAACCAGTCAAGTGAAATATATATGAGTGTACAGCCACATACCAGCTTTCCAAAACTGATCAGATTGTGCAAGTAGCAAGACATACCCCTTCAACAAATGTGAAAGGAATCATAATGATATAATTACTTCCTTTGCATCTTTTTTTTTATTTCCTGGAAATATTTTTGAAATTATTTGAGAAGACTGACATTCTTAGGTTAAAATTCTCAAAGGAGGTGAAATTAATAGAAAAGAGTTCCCAAAGCCACAAACAATGAGACCTAATTTTTATTGTTTTCCTGTTTTGAGCTTGTGGGTTCTTATGATATAAAGTTTATAACACAATATAAATTTAAATAATGAAAAATAAAAACAAATATTTATGTGTGAGGTTTATGTTTCTAGAAGCACATGTGGGTGGCAAGCAGCAGTTCACTGTAATGGGGAAGTTATCAAGCTGAGACTTCTCTCAGGATCTAGAAGCATGTTACCATACAAATTCAGAAAACAAGTCAAGCTACGCTGACTGTGTTAGTCAAGATGTTTCTATTCTCCAATCTTTGGCTCATCTTGAATATTCCTTTCTTCTGTAATTAAACTCATATCCATCCATTAATACCATGGGCAACTCCAGAGTCTCTCACAGATTCATTGTGTACAACTTAAGAGATTTCCTTTGTTCAAAATAATCATGATGAGGTCAATAGTCGCATTAAGCAACTTAAATTTAGATTGATTTATTTTTATAAACTTTAGCTCTCTCCTCCTCCTCTTCCTCCTACTTTTCCTCTCCCTCTTCCTCCTCCTCCTCCTCCTCCTTCTCCTCCTCCTCCTCCTCCTTCTTCTTCTTCTTCTCTCTCTCCTCTCTCTCTCTCTCTCTCTCTCTCTCTCTCTCTCTCTCTCTCTCTCTTTCTCTGTCTCACATACACAGGGATTTTTGTCTTTCCTGAACAAGCACATCTATGTATGGTGTCACAACTATGCAACTACCTTGCTGTGTTTTTTTTTTTTTCAACACTGATTTCCTTGTAGTCATCTATCAACTCTGGTTCTTACACTCATTGTCTCCCCTCCTCAGTTATGATCCCTTATCCCTGGGCAACAGGTATGATATAGATACCACATTTATGGCTAAATACTCCACAATCTGGTATTCTCTGCACTGTGCCCAGTGCAGGCCTCTATGTTAATTGTCATCTGCTGCAAAAAGGAAGATTCTCTAATGAATGTTGAGAAATATGGGACTTACCAAAATCTACAAGACAGGAAGAAGTCCTAAGAGAAGAGTTTACAGCACAAAATACCTACATCAAGAACCTGACAAAGTCTATACTAGTAACTTAATAATGCACCTGAAAGCTATGGGGGGAAAAACAGAAACACACAACAGCACAAAAGAATAAATAAACAGGAAGAGATCATCAAAAACATTGCGAAATTAAAGACATAGAAACAAGTTAATTAATTAAATGAAGACTTGATTCTTTGGAAATGTTGGTAAGATTAGACAAATTAAACAAAAGAAAGATAATGTAAATTAATAAATTAAGAGGGAAAAATGGCTAGACAGTTAAGAACGGCAGCTGCTCCTCTAGAAGGCCCAATACCCAAGTGACATCTCACAATCATTTTATCTCCTGTTCCGGGAGATCTGAACACTCTTCCAGCTCCATGGGCACCAGGAATACATGTGGTAAACACACATACATGCAGACAAAACACACATATATGAAAGAAAAATAAAGATTAATATATATTTAAATTTTTAAAAATCAAAAATGAAAAGGGAAATATTGCAGATAATGACAAATTTCAGAAAATCATAAGGGCATACTTAAAAAGTCTATATTCAACTAAACTAAAACTTTGGGTAGTGTTTCTATGATTTTCAAGTTTTACTTTTACTTTCAACAATATTTTATAGGTTTTACAGTTCAGATTTTACATTTTCCCCTAAATTTCTTCTGAGTACTTTATGCTTTATAGGCTGTTTAAAATAGCCTGTCTTTGAAGGTGTTCATTGCTAGTGTATAGATTGTATAATCATGTCCTACACTTTGCTGAGTCTGATTATTATCTAAATGGATTCACTGGATTGCTTAGGATTTTCTCTACCAAAGATATAATTTGTAAATAGAGACAATTTTCATTTTCCTTCCTGGTGGATTTCTATTTTTTTCTCCCAATCCATGCTCCTTGATTGGACATCTATCATAATGCAGAACAAGAGAGCCATAATAGGTATTCTCATCTTTTCCAAATTTTAGGGAAGAAAAAAAAACAACAACTAAAAAAATAAGTAAATAAGCAAAAAAAAATTTCCTTGCTAGTTTTTTTTTTCTGTCCAAGCATTTCTGAGGCTCATTAAGAGTTGCAGAAGAAAGCTATCCTTCTTCTGTCTCTTTAATATCTCATAAGGCAACATCATCTGAATTTACCTCTCATGGTTAAGTTGACAACCTCCCTTTGTACTCTAGTCCTCCATATCTGCAGCTATGCACACACATGACCTAAATTTTATAGAACTTCACAAGTCTGTTGACTTCACACTCAGCTAATTCTTCATACATCTTGCTCATGAGACTTACTACCTTAGAAAACATTTCTGATGCATAGAAAATTGATTATGGTTCCTTTAAGATTCCTAAATTATAGCACTATTTTGCTTATATTTTTCTCAGATGTATAAAGGAGATGAGGCTTTTGCATTTTTTTCTAAATCTGATTTAATCTTTCTAATAACTTAATCTACTAGGATGAAGAATAAATCAAAAACAAAACTCCTTCCACTATCTATTAACAATAATGCACCGTCTAATATAAATAGTGTCTGTCCTATATAAATGTTAAAGATTCACAACGTTTAGCTTCCTGTATTAGCTGATTGATATAGACTGCCCAGCTTTTCAGTAAAGGGCAAGAATGGATTTTTTTTTAAATGTAACAAAAATTGGGAAAACATTAAAAATAAGTCTATGAGAAGTTAAAATTAAATAAAAGTAATGCAGTATTTTTCTGGGTTGATGATAAATTATTCAGGTTTTAGTCATTTGGTAGTTTGCTGTACTATTTTACTCTCTTAAAAATTTATTTGTAGGCAGAAGCTGCTCGTTCCTTTCCCAAGCCTGAATAATCACACAGAAACTATATTAATTACAACACTGTTTGACCTATTAGCTCAGGCTTCTTTTTAACTAACTCTTACATCTTAAATTAATCCATTTCTATTAATCTGTGTATTGCCATTATGTTGTGGCTTACTGGTAAGGGTCTAGTGGGCATATTTCTCCTTTAGCAGCTATGTGTTATCTCCTTGACTCCACCTTCTCTCTCTCTCTATATATATATATATATGTGTGTGTGTGTGTGTGTGTGTTCAGATTTCCCACCTGGCTTTGTTCTCCTAAGACACTGAATGAAACAGGTTTAGTCATTAACCAATAATAATAATACATATTCGCAGCATACAGAGGGGAATTCCACATCATTTCCCCTTTTATTTCTAAATAAAAAGGAAGGCTTTAACTTTAACATAGTAAAATTACAGATAGCAAAACAGTTATCAAGCAAAGAATTATAATATTTAGTATATGACTGTACTATTTCTTTAAAGGCGTTGTTTAATTTTATAAAACCATTTATTTCATTTTGTAACTGTCTATATTCTTTTTCTTCTTTTTCCCAAGCCTATGTATTTTTTTATTTTTTGAAAGAATACAAGCTATCTTTTTAAATTTTACATAACGATCCCAGTTCCTGTTCCTTCCCTTCCTCTTATACACTCCACCTCACCCCTACCTCACCCCATCTCAAATTAACCCACTTTTATTACTCTGTGTATTGACATGAGAATGTGGCTACTGGTAAGGGTCTGGAGGGCGACTTTCTTCTTCATGGATTATATGGTATCAGCTTTACTCTGCCTGTTCTCTCTCAATATCTCTGTTCAGATTTCCTGCCTGGCTTTGCTCTGCTAAGCCACTGGCTGAAACAGCTTTATTCATTAACCAATGGCAATAAAGCATATTCACAGCATACAGAGGGGAAGCTCACATCATATCTTTGTACTGTTTATGAAGGATATATTTTAATTACATTTTGGTTTGTCGTAATCAGGTCTAACCCAACAAATTCTGCAGCATCATTGCCCTAACTCTAGCTCTGCTTACCCCTACTTATTGACTATGTTGAAGTCACTGTTGTAGAGACTTGCTTTAGTGGCTCAGTGTCTAGCAATCCTGACTTTGCAGTAGGTCTTCCTGAGATAAAATTTTTGCCTGTCATTTATTTTCTTTTTTGTCATGGGTAAGTTATTTGTATATGCAATATTACCACCTTAAAAAGTAATTGAGTTATGAAGTATAAGTCCTTCTAGCTTCTAATTTTTATATAGTATGAAGACAAAGGTATAAAATGATTGCATTTGATTTTAAAATAGAATGTGAGTTATAAAAGAAGCCCACATTATATTCTTTTTTTAATTTTTTAATTAAAGATTTCTGTCTCTTCCCCACTGCCGCCTCCCATTTCCCTCCCCTTCCCCCAATCTTGAAAGCTATAGTAAGCTACATAATATCCCATTCACAAAATGTAATACTTTAAATATTTTATTATAATTTATAGTTTTATTTATATTTTTAACATGATATCAAGTATTTCTTTCTACATATAATATTTTGGCTAAAACAAATATGAAAATTATATGC
>NW_026067897.1:601013-636894 GCF_014885135.2 Alexandromys fortis | reverse complement strand
TCTTCTTCTTCTTCTCTCTCTCCTCTCTCTCTCTCTCTCTCTCTCTCTCTCTCTCTCTCTCTCTCTCTCTCTCGGTTTGAATGCCAGGTGTGTGAAGAATCCAGAAGAGGGTTATTGATGTTCTTTGGAGCTGTTACAGGCAGTAGAGATCTACCTGATGTGTATATTTGGAACAGAACTCAGTCCTCTGGAAAAGCAAGTGCCTTTAAGGCTGAGCCTTCTCTCTAGCCCTACAGAACATTTTGAACATTTTGCTTACTGATGGATAAAGCCCTACTGCTTATACAAGTATCTGGTATATTGGAGATATGTAGTTAATACTTGCCAAATAAATGAAAAATATAATTATTAAACAAATATTTATATTTGTATAGACTATCTGATTTGATCCCCCCTCAAAAGAGCTGTTGGTTATATTCACTGAACCAGAAACTCTGATATATTGCTGATAGCAGTTTGGAAACAAGAAAACTTTTGCATCAGGGTACCTGGTGCCTTCTTGCTCCCTATTTTCAAGAAACTGGTTATCAGTGCCTTTATTACCAAGATAAATGATAAAATCTCCTTAACCTTAATGCTGCCTCAGTTTAACTCAACACTACCCAGTACTCTTTCAGACTATGAACCCTTGATGCCCTCTTCTTAGAGCACTTGCTTCAGAACAACAGAAACTGAACATTTCTTCTCTGCCCCAGTGATAAAAATTTGTTCGAGGCGCTTTGCTGGTTTATAATACAGCAATGGCTTTCTGGGGAAGAGAGGGCGGGTGCTCTCTTTAAAATGTAATCATCAAAAGGACACATCCTGTCTCTCTGTGAAAGGAAGGTTAATTTCCACAAGTTCCATCAGCAGTGTCCGGCCCACTACATTGCCCAGTACCTTTAAAATCCTGCAGCTTTTCCCCACTACCTCACTCCAGTGCTTAGAACTCACCAGTATTAGTCTCATGAAGTAGACTTCAGTCTCCCTTACTGCAAGAGCCTTGTCTCTCACATCAATTGTATAGAGTTCTTCCTGCCGGTTTAATTTTGTTCAATGCCCTTTTTCTTTGATATAATGTTGAAATAAATTGTGGATTTTGATTAAGCTGTTCAGATTCCATTCTCTTCTTTGAGAGAGAAAGACAAGTAACTCAAACAAAAAGAGACAAAGAATTTTAATCAAAAATTATTTAGCATCACAGAAAATGAAACTGGAACAAAACTTGGAATCCAAAGAGCTCTAAAAACTAACAGAAGCCATGTAGATAGTCTTTATTGCACAGGCCTTTGAAATTGAATGTTTCCATACTTTTATTACTATGGCCCTTTTAGACAAATACTTTTGGGTTTTCATTCTGCACAGCTGTTTTCCAGCTCTAGGGGTTGTTGACTCAACTCTGTGTGTGTGTCATTAGAGCTTTATCAGTGGCCACTGATGTGCCTACTCCAAGAGTTCGCTACATCTCTACACCTATTCATTATTACTCAATTTACTCCAGGTTTCTTTCTTTTAAAAGACTTTAATTTTATGTCTGAGTGCTCTGCAGGTCAGAAGATTGCATCAATCCCATTGTAGGTGATTGTGAGCCACCATGTGGGTGCTGGAAATTGAACTCAGGACCTCTGGAAGAGCACCCAATGCTCTTAACCACTGAGCAATCTCTCCAGCCCTACCCCAGGTTTCTTTAGCTAAATTTGTGAAAGAAAAGAAACATTCTAGTTGTTATTAGATAGTATGATATGCTTTCTTAGCCAAAGCATAGACTGATTTCCCTAAAATCAAAGTCCTATATCCCCTTTAATTTAAATTATATATTAGGAGAGTCAAGACTCATGAAAATAAAGGCTGGCACATCCAGAAAGAACAGGGGCACTGTGAAAAGGAGAGTATACCCTTGTTTATATATATCTTTCATCTGTGTATACAATAACAAATGTGATTCTTAGTGTGACTATCTTTCTATCTGTCTGTCTGTCTGTCTATCTATCATCTGTCTATCAGTTTGAGATGTAAACACTCATTCAGACAATAACATGAAATCATGCAAGCCTTCCTCCAAAGATAATATCTCCATACTACATAAAAGATTCTTGGCAACAGAACTCTGGAGGCAGACTCATCTTTGCTCTAGTACAGAATAATTTCTCTTATTTCTGAAATCAGTGGACTTAATATTAAATATAACTACCACTGCGCTTAGATGTGTAATGGAGAAAACGGAAACAGGACCTTTAGATGTATGAATATAGATGTTAAAGCTGTGAATGGGGAATACAATAAAATATTCTGTTAAGACACTCCAGGAAGACTTCACAGTAAACAAAGAATTGCTGTTTTCCTTTTAAGACCAGGAAAAGTCACTGAACAATTTGAAGAAAAAAAAAACAACATGATTTGAATTATTAATGTTTGGCTTTATTTTTAAATATCTTTTTGTTTATAAAAGAAAATAAAACAAAATTAATAAGTATGAATAGAAGCATAGATATTAGTAAGAGGCTACTTCTAGTGACCACGTGACAAATGGCAGCACTTCACACTGTAGCCATCATAGTAGTATATAGTGGAAATTCTCCAGACACGAATCCTGAATTGCTGCAAATGTGTGTAGTGAATGTTAATGGTGAAAGAGGAAGGACGAAGAGGAAGCACAGCACAAACCCTAAGCTGCTGTACAGAACAGGAGAACAATATGGCTTGGGATCAGCACTAAGATATTTAAATCTACAGACGTCAGGGAATGACTAAACAACACAAGCTAAGCTGAAAACAACTCCAAAATTTGAGACTAATGACATTAGAAATAAGAATTTGAAGTTTCCATTTCCTTGGCTTTACTATGAAAATTTCAGATCATTATAAATCTGGAAAGGTAAAGTTATGAAAATAAATATGCAAATAAGAAAACAATTCTAATATGGATTATTTAATCATTATTTTAAAATAATTGTCTACAAAATTTGTTATTGGTAAATACATTAGAATTCTAGGAGAATGGGCAGCAGCAACATTATTTTTGTAATACTTGGAAAAAATCTCAAAAATATATTTTGAAATTGAAAGTAAGAATTGGGAACTTTTAGGTGTTAACTGCACAGGATCTACAGGAAATCCTGAACTATTTAGTTACAGCACTATACTTTCCAATACAAAGTTTAAAAAAAAAACTTAAAAAATAAAGTTTTGTTCACTAAATATTTAGCACCGCATAATAAAGTGAAACTAGAAATTATATAAATGAAAAGGTGGTTGAGATAACAAAAGCAGAGAAAAGAATATGATCAGCTAGATTTCTAACACATTAAACACATAACCATGCCATTTTTAATTGATAAATTGGAGCATGTGAGTATAGAGTCATTTCTTATTTTCCTATATTTGAAAATTTCCTTGGAAAACATGTATTAGGCACTATGTATCTAAAACTGTTTTCATTTGGCCTTCATTCAAGAAAAATATTTATGATGACTACAAATTCTAAAGCTGACATTAATGTTTTTCAGGATGTGAAAGATTTTAAAGGTACTGCATTTTGTTTTCAATCTCTTGTTAAGAAATCTGCTTTCAATCTATTTGTCATTCCCTTGTAATTATGTCTGTTTTCTTTCTGGCTGCTTTTATGATTTCTATTCTGTCTTTGTTGCTCTATAAATTGATGACACAGCACCTGAGTACAAAGTTCTTTTGATGTCTTTATAGCCTGTGTTGTGGGGCTGCAAAGATGATCAGCACTTAAAAGCATTTTATGATATTGAAAATCACCAGGATTTGTTTCCCTAAGTCTACATGATGGCTCATGAATGTAACTCTAGTTGCACGGAATTTGACACCTTCTCCTGGCCTCTGCAGGCACTGGGAATGCATGTGGTAAACATGCAAGCAGATTCTCAAATATACATTAAATTAGTAAATAAATCTCTATGGTACAGCTGTTCTCAACCTATGAGTGGTAACCCCTTTCGGGATGGCATATCAGATGCCCTGCATAACATTTACAGTATGATTCATAACAGTTGCAAGCTTACACTTATGAAGCAGCAAAAAAAATAATTTTATATTTGGGGTCACCATATGTGAGGAACTGTATTAAAGGGTTGAAGCATTATGAAGACTGATAAAAAATATGTCATATATTTTTGTCTCATTATTTTTGAAAAATTGTCACCCACTGTGTTGGTAAATACCATTTCTAAAAATTTTGGGTTCTGGTTCTGTAGTCAACCAATTATTATCACTTAGCTTCCATATTTCGTTTTTATTTTTCTTGCCAGTCTAGACAAGAAACTCCTTGAACATCAGGAAATAACGAACTAATGCAATTCAAAGCATTCAAAAGACGTCCCCGATACCATCTCAATTTTCTCATTCCCTAAAGCACAGCTGGCACCGAGTCCACTTCTCCAGCCATTTGCTCCACCGTGTTCTACCTCTCCTTGTGTTTTCGTATCACATTTCTGGTGGAACACTGACATTCTGTCTTCCACTTCTCTACCTCAAGCCTTATAAACCACCCTTAAGTGTTTTATCTTTACAATTTTATTTTTAGCATTTGTACTGGGATATTTTTAACACCTTTCAAATTGTTATTGATTATTCCCTATACTTATACAATTATCATTATGTTCTTGCGCCTTTAAATGTTTTAGTCAGTTTATCTCTATCTTCAATCTATCCTTCCAGTGTCTGAAGATGTTGGGAAAATAATCTATTTTCCTGCATCAAAAACATATTGATGTGTTCCTTTATATTTAAAGTAAGATTGGGCTGGGTGGTGGTGGCACACACCTTCAATCCCAGCACTCAGGAGGCAAAGGCAAGTGGATCTCCGTACATTCAAGGCCAGCCTGGTCTACAAGAGCTAGTTCCAGGACAAGCACAAAGCTACAATAAAAACCCTGTCTCAAATAAACAAGAAAACAAAAAAATCAAAACAAACAAACAAACAAAAGATTGGGCCTACATTAAAGATTATTTTCCTTCCAAGGGAATTTACTTTTACCTTTTCTGAATTGTGGAAAATTTTTTCAACCAGGAAGTTTCCAAGTGTAATGTACCATCATTTTCAGCTTTTCTACATTCCTGGACTGCCATGGATTTATTTTTCTATCATATTTTTAAAGTATTCACTTTCTTCCAAGATAGATGCCTTTAATTTATTTTATTTTATGATTTTGTTTTATCTCTTATAAATCCCTTTAAGACATAACTTATTTTAGCAGTTTTTGAAGTGTAGTAAAACTGCTGTCTGTCATAAATTTATCTGGAGTATAATATTTATTCTTCCCAAGATTCCTTTGACAGTCAAGAAGACTTATTCTGTGACTTAGTAAATTTGACCAAAATTTTATCTTAAGATAATGTTTCAAGTAATCATAAGTAAAAATAAATTATTTTAATTAATAATATAATGGAAATGTTTCATATTTACTGACAAACACTGGGAGAAATTCATCATATTGAGTTTTATAGAATTAAATGTATTCATATAAGGTGTGCTTATTAGACAGTCCGAAGGTAATATATATATATATGTGTATATATATGGTAATATATATATATATGTGTATATATATATATATATATATATATGCTGGATTAGTCAGCACAAACCTAAAACCAATGAGATGTCAATTCAGAAAATGAAGCTTCTAGAAGACCAAGGCATGTTATGAAGAAAGGAGAAGATTTAGAGTTATGACTTAACTATTAGTTACATCTGCAAAAGCAAAATGTCACACAACTGAGATGAGCACCTATTCCTATGGAGCGGATGCTCAAGGTAGAGGACAAAGAACTGTTAGATCCAAAATGAAGGTACCACGATGATAAAATCTGTTCAGTTGTGAGTGGTGGATGGGTACAGAGCACCTGACACAGCATAGACCCAAGAACAAAAGACACACGTTAACATCTTATAAACAAGAAGCACAACAAAAATAGTGAGCTAGAATAGTGAAGAGAGCTCCCCAGAACCCTTTATTTCAGTCTAGTATAGGATCATCCTTATTTTTTCTGCTCAATTTCTTTCAAAATAATTGACAGATTGGAAGTATCTGCCTAGTCTCACTGCAACCTGACAAACCATGACAAACTGATAGTCATGGGAGGACTTCCAGAAACTGAAGAGAAACAAAGGAGAAGTGGAAATGTAGGAGGTGAGAGGGGCGGAAGTAGGAGGAGAGGATGGAGAAGAAATTTTGGTCAGGACATAAGAAAAATGAAATAAAATAAAAAAGAAGCAAAAGCATCATAAACTGATAAATGTGTACTTGTGAATGTGGAAGAAAGGTAAAATATACATTTTATGAATAAGTGTGCTACTATTTATGACTTAATACCAATTTAATTTTTAAATTTTTTAATAAATTTATAGGAATAATTAGTGCATTTCACTTAATCTAACAATGATTTAAAAATAGTGATCATTAAAACAATTTTGCCTTCATGATATTCCACTCTGAATGCTTGAATTTAAAGCTCAGGCTAAGCTGTCACTCGTCCTGCCCTTCAAGGTTATCGTGGTCCTCACAGACAATTACCGATCCCAACAAAATCCTCAGTCATAGCGTCTTCCTGCTGCCAAAACACATTAACAGAGACATCATCCCAGTCTCACAGAGCTGTATGCATCTTCACGCCATATTATTTTTGGTTTTGTTTTGTTTTGTTTATTTGCTTGTTTGGTTGGTTTCTATTTTTCTTTCTTTGTTTGTTTGTTTGTTTCTGTAACAGATTCAACACTTCTCCATGTGACTGTCTTTCATAAGGTAACCAGACGCCCTTAGTTCATCTTTGGTAGCTTTTCTCTTTCCTCTTTTTTTGAAGAATTGAACTTCACCATTTACTTGACGAATATGTTAGAGGTCTAAGGAAGCAGGAAGGAGGAACAACACAAAATAACGGAATATGTATATCATGAAAGCAGAGAGGCAACCAGGGGAGAAAGTAGACCAGGAAGAGGGAAAGAAAGTGGGCTGGAGAAAAGTGGGAAGGTGAAAGTGGAAGGATAAAAAACCTCTGTGTGTGTGTGTGTGTACGCGTGTGTGTACGTGTGTGTGTATGTGTGTGTATGTGTGTATGAGTGTACTTGTGTACATCTGTGTATGTGTGTACATGTGTGAATGTGTGTATGTGTGTACATGTGTGTATGTGTGTGTACGTGTGTGTATGTGTGTGTGTGTGTGTAGTCATTAAAGTATCACAATGAAACATTTCCTGTTAACCAAATATTTAAAAAAATAAAATTAGTAATAAAATCTAATGGCAAATGGCACATTTAAGAGACAAGCTAGTAGTAGAACAAAATGTGAATTTTCCAGCCTATTTTATAGAACAAATTATGCTAACAGCTAATAACTCTTTTTAAGGTCTTCATCACTGGATGAGTCTACCCAATTTAAAAAAAAATTGCCTTGTCAATTTAGTTTGTCCACCTGACATATTAAAAATACATAAAAAGGTTTAATGTAGGACTTGATTATAGCAAAGTTTTGAAAGAGATTGTTTCCCTTTTTTGGAATATAAAATGTACTTGGACATAAGATCAGATTAAAAATTTTATGAGCATTCATAGGACCTTTCCTAATTGATCTTGTCCTACATTTTATACATTATGCTAATGATACATCTGTTGCCCTTCATTTACCTAATATTATGAGTTCTTTCTATTTCAGCCTTTGGAGTTATTATTTGAAAATAGTATGCAGAGACCAGTAAAATATAAACCACTGTAATGTGTCATACTCATGAGGACTTTGATGTTTCTGAAGCTAAAGAATATTAAAAATGGAAAGCCATCTGTCCTGAGTGGCACAGACATTAAGCTGACCATAATTTTGTGATATTTATAAAATAGATCTGCACAATTGTTGGATAAAATTTTATTATGTAATTCCTAGAGTGTAAAGTATGGTCACCGATGCTTACACAGTCAGTGCTTCTTCAGAAAATAGAAATCAATACAAAAAGTCATTCATACATCCAATAACTTAAACACCAGGAGCTAGGTGTGGTGATATACCCATAATACCTCCATCAGAGGTGGAGAAAGAAGAGTTTGAAACTAGTGTAGTCATTATTTTGTCACTAGAGATGCATGTAGGCTATTGGTAGAAGTCACAGTAGAACTTTGTAACGAGATAATTATTTTTCATAGTTAAATGGAAGTGGCTTGTTTCAAAACATTCATCTTAGTGATAACAAAAAGTTCAATAACAAACACAATATATGGTCTATAAAACCCTACAGACATGTAAAGATAATACCAAATAAAAATGATGGCAGAATATATTGATTGTTGTTTGGAAGCAAAGACTTAGAAAACATGTCCTTTTTACTATTAAACTAATCTAAACATTGGTTAAAGAAAGGAAACCATCTAGAAGGTACAAAAAACTACTACAGTGAGTTTTGTTTTAGGCTGATTTTTCATTTGATTATTAAGATGGGTCTACTATGCAGCCTGGCTGGTCTGGAATTCCATACATAGACAAAGCTTGACCAGAACTCATAGAGGTTCACATCTCTACCTTTTGAGCGCTATAACTAAAGGCATGAAACTCCAAGCCTGGCTCTGTGTTTAAAGCTTCTGTGATTTTATACTACTGATCGGCAGGGAGGTGAGAGCTGGGAATGAGGCACAACCATCAAGTGATTGCAGTCATGACCACATGCACTGACACAAATCACTATGAGCCCAGAGATAAATGACATTTCATCCGGTCCTTTAACTTTCCTTATTAAAGTTTCTGATTCTACAAGCTATCATATCTTAATCGAAATGGCTACATACTTGATTGTGATACTTCCAGCATGAATTTTGATAGCTTACTATAATTTTTCAAGTTGAATATAAAAATTTACGATGAAATGTCTTTATTATAAGTAAAAATTAAAATCCTTATTGAAATATCTCATGATGCATCATTGTTCAAATAAATACTATGAAAAATATCCTTGTTTAGTGTAAACAGATTGCCTAAACCATATTGTCTCTCTTTTAGTTAAAGCTATATAGTCATCCCAAATTCATCGTCTTTTAGTTATTTGACAGGAAATAAAGAATTAAAGGTTACATTTGTATAAATATACAATCGATCTTTTGGTTGCCTTGTGTACATATGCTCATGTATATGTATGTTTTTATGTGTGCATGTGTACCTGTGTGGGGCACACGTGCACTTCATATTCATGTATGAAGGCCAGAGTTCAATGTACAAATGTATCTTGTTTTTTGAGACAGAGTTTCTGACTGGGACCCAGGGTTCACTGACTGTCCAGAGAACTCCAGGGGGTTCTATTTCTTAAGTGTCTCCATTTATAGTATTACATAAATACACTACCATTCCTTGAGTTTTTTAAACTGATGTTTGGAATTGAATTCAAACCCTCTTGTTTGAGAGACAAGAACTGAGCTATTTCCAACCAGTAGAGGATGTCAAATCCACTAGAGCTGGAGTTACGGGCAGTTGTTAATGAGATGGCCAAGGATGATCAACTCAGCAGCCATCCAAGCCAGATCCACTGCTTTGAGTATGTCTACCGTAATGTCTACTCCATCTATGAGCTGAAGAATGAATGGAGGAGTCGGTCCTGCGAAATGAAATTAAGTATCATTACTTAATAGAGCCAGTACTAGGCCAACTGGCCAGCCCCAGCATGAAACTACTGCAGCTGAAACCAATGATCCTTGCCCTGAAGAGAGATTGAGAGCACAGGGCAAGCTAGAGCACAAAGGCCAAGCCCAGCAGTCCTTGGGGCAGCAGACATTGAGGCCTGTGCAGCAAGCAGCCAGGAGCTGGTGTGGAACATGACCCCAGCCACCCTTCCTAGCCACAGGATCACCCTGACTCTGGCCAACAGCAGAATGTCAGAGACAAGTCTTCGCAGTAGTCCACTATTGATGGCATTTCAGAAACCAGAAACCTTGAATCAGACGAATGACTCATTGCAATGAATATTTGTGACGTTGCATTTTCCAAAGCCACTATGGTGAGTGAGGATGCAATGGAGAGGTGGGGAAGATGGAAGAACGGAGTGGTGAGTATATGATAGAGAGAGGCAGAACTAGAGATTTGACAGGTGTGAGAGAAGCCTTCAGTGGATTCAGAAAGTGCAGTTGCAGACTAGGGCAGAGTAGGGTCAACAGGGTAGGGAGGTGCAGCAACCTGGAGTTTGCACAGACTCAGCCCCAAACATGCTACCCAGCCCCTAGATGACCTTGGTTCTGAGCAATGACAGGATGTCCTAGAAAAAGAACAGAATTTTCTGGCCTAGAACTCCTCAGAAGACCTCCATGGTCACTATGCTGCCCCTTGGAGGTCATGTTAGTGTTTAAGGAAGTCATGTAGATGTGAGTACCCTGTACTGCCTAATGAGGCCATGTTGATGTCTGTGGTTTATGTGGTTCTGCTGAGGGGCATGTTGGGGCACATGTCCCTGTTACAGTCAGGGGTCATGTTGATGTCAATGGCCCATGTTACCACCAAAGGCCAGATAGCTATCCATGGTCTGTGCCCCATCTTAAGCCGTGTTGATGTTCATTCGCTGGAGTGCCATCTGTGGCCCATGTCCTGGAGACCATGCTGATGTCTGTAATCTGTGCTGCCACTGATGGCCATGATGTTGTAGGTGGCCCACACTGTGGCAGAAGGCCACATAGATATCCATGGTCTCTCCTGTCACTGGAGACCATTCTGAGGTCTGTGGCACAGGCTGACAATAGAGGCCATGTGAATATCTGTGGTATATCATGCTGGCTGTAAAAGGCAAGGAATAAACTTTTCCAGTGGTATTGATGACTTCAAAATCACAGTTGAGAAAGAGAGACAAAGAAGCTTCTATTACAATCTCTACCCCCCACACACGCCTCCACTCCTAGATAGAAAACAGTTGAAGAGAACTTTTTTAAAGATGTGATACAGGTGCTGAATTGTAGATTTCTTTAGCTGATGGCTTCTGACAGTGGTGTGGGTAGAGAAAGTCTTAGTTTTCTTTAGGGAACTTTCCATTGGGAGTTTGATCATGATCTTGTGAGTATATGAGCAATTCAAAATTGGACTTGTTTTTTTTTTCCTTTCTTCTTTTTTGTTGGGGGGTGGAGGAGCACAAGCAATCTGAGAGAGAGAGAGAGAGAGAGAGAGAGAGAGAGAGACAGACAGACAGACAGAGACAGACAGAGACAGAGACAGAGAGACACAGACAGAGAGAGAGATACAGACAGAGACAGAAAGAGTTTGTCTCTCATGTGTTCAGAAACAAAAATCCTTAATTAAATATTCGGCAAGTTTCATTCAGAGCTAAATAAGATTTGAGACAAGTAATGAGTCACTTGGTAAAATTTCAAGGCTAGAGTTCTAGATGTCAAAGCTGAGAGACAGAAATTATATGAAATTGCTGGAGGCACCTCATCAGCCAGTTCCTAATTCCTGTGCCTATTATTTTGTTTCTCATATTTGGTGAGCTGAAATGGGCACCCTAAGTACCCATAGTGCCATCTTACATGGGGGTTGACTCAGGGATTTTCATAATAGACACTTATGCCCTTAGAAAACAGCCAGCTCCACAAAAGGCCCTGATTATACAGGAAAGAAACTGAGGATGGATTTTGAAATTTGCCCCAAATCATAAACCTTGGAAGGAGATTAGAATTAAGTTTCACCAGACATCCAGACCCATGCTATAAGCCACCATGTCTACTGAGTGATTTTTGTACATGGAAAAAGAATCCTAGCTTTAACTACTCTGAGCAGCAATAACAGAAGTGAAGGTAACATTGTATCAAAGTCATACAAGTTCTCCTTGAATATTTACAAGTACCATGATGATTATTAGGTTTTTAAATAAACAGGTATGCGTGCACTGTCTTCTTTCAATAATAACGGAACTGAATTAAAGAAAAGAGATTGCTATCTTGATTTGAATATTCATTTAAACCTCACAATTAATGTCAACATTAGGAACCATTGCAGCCACTCACACTGCTAAAGAAATGCCCACAGGTCTGTCTGATGTGAAAAACATTTTACATCATCAAAAAAAATATATAGTTAAGTCCTATATGGCCTTCAAGGTCTTTTTGACTGAATATTTTCTCAATGAGTGTCTCCCTTTCCATCCCATGTTTCAACAGAGGTATTGGAATAAACAATATAAAAATCTTGTGAAATACACTACATAGATTTGACATGTTCTTATTGCTATTACCTAAAATACTTTTAAATGTTTTATGCTTGAGAAGAATGTGTTGCGGCACAACAAATGCTTACACATTAATTGCTCTTTTGAGTTTCTGAACAAACCTGACACATTTCTTATCATATGTATTCTCTGGTAAGTCTGACTGCATAAATCAAGCTAAATTATAAGATCATTTCTCACAGAATAATTCCATGTTGCTATTTTGTAATCAATTTATTCTGTGACATCATCTTGAGTTATAAAATTATTTTAAGTATTGGTTCTATGGTTATTTTATATTTGACTAACACAAAGGGAATACAATTTCCTGGAGAGCAACATGTTAAGGAAACACAATCAACCACAGAAATGTATGTGCAATGAATGGGAACATAAGTCACAGTTATACAGGTCACCTAAAACTGTTGGATAAAGGAGTGTCATTTGCTGTATACAAACAAATGCTCTTAGAATTACACAAAGACTCCAAGTACAGGAAGCACTCATTAAAGTCCTACCAAAAGGAACTGAGTGAATAAAAGTTGGCAGATGAACCCTCTATCTCTGGAAGATCGCATAAAATTGAAATAAACAAGAATAGCCAGACGATAACAATAAACGCCACATCTTTGTATTATTATCTAATCAATCACTTATGTACAGTAAATTCTAAGCCAATCTAAATTCTGGACTTTGTAGAAGTGTTTATTTCAGTGAGATTCATCTTATCTCATACACACTTTATCAATAGCTTTTCAGAAAGCACTGGTGGTGTGTTAATGGAAATCCTAACAATAACTCACTTTTTCTCAACATTAATCTTGTTCTGCAACACCCAACTCTTTACCTTAAATACAATTCAAGCTTATTCCTGTATAGTAATATTGCATTATTTTATACAAGTGACACAGTATGTCATTGTGAAAAGAAATAGATACCAACATGTATGTTAGATTATCCTAATCTTTTCCCTGGTAATATAGTCAATTTCTGCCTCCTTTGTTAACATAACATCGATTTCAAATGCATGGGAAGCAAGACTCTCCTCGCTCTTTAACAAGTTTATCCTCACTTAATCCTTTCAGGTGACTTCTCCTCTCCTCTTTATGTTTCCCTAGAGAAGAAACAGATTCACAACAATTAATTACCTTGCCCAAATGAAATCAGTTCTCCAAAACTTGAAATGACAATGTACAAACTTACACTATTTTTCAATATTATAAGGAAGGGTATTATATTATATATTCAACATTATAAGGCGGATGAAACAGATTCTGTTACTTGATCCCCATTTTCAGCTTGCAGCACCTGCTGCCGTGGCTACTGTTCATGACCATATATCTGCTCTATTTTAACTTCGAAGATGTCTACTTATCCCTTTGCCTATCCACTGGCTAGGGCTGGACCAGGAGTGATGACTGATGCCCAGCTAGAAGAGGAGAATCTTCAGAGTATAATTTATGCTTCAGAGCTCCCCAAGGGCCCAGGCTAACTATATTTGCTTATCTGAACCATCATGTCTATCTTTTGCCCTACCTGGACATTTTTCTCCAGCTGCTTTACAAACTTCCTAAAAACGGTGTCCCACAGGAATCCCTCTTTTCAAAATTCCATTCCGTCAAATGCTAATATAAGGCCCTCGAGTGAGTTTTTTGAGATTTTTCTGATGATAAGATTCTAGAATTAAATTTTCATTGCCAACTGACAAAGAAGATTCCATTTTATCATGGCAGCAATAATGAGGTAAAAAAAAAAAAAAACTTACTGAGACTTTTTATCTGTGACATGTGGACCCAATCTAAATTGCCGAACACTAGCTTATGCGATCTTTGATGCCATCTTTGATGAGCCATAAAAGAAGATATAGTGAATGAAAAATTATGCAAGTGAGTAATTATTTCTGAGAGTGACCCATGTTCCAAGAGGAAGGATGGCTCTGATCAATTAATCAAAGCTTGGGATATAGTGGGCTTGCCTGTCATCTACCATAGTTAAAGAACAGATCGGGCTAATGATGAGGCCTAGGGCTCACTGTATGTTTAGCAAATAAGGAAAAGTGATTATTCCTGCGTGATGCTCTATAACAAAACTAGCATCCTAGAAAGATGTGGATGCTTCAGGAGAGATGCTAATTTGTACTTCTAGATTACCACGAATCTTCTGGACAGGCAGAAATATCCCACTAATAGACATAATATAGACATAATTCAGAGCACACACACACCTGCTTTTTGCTTAGGGCTCTCCAACAAGACATATTGTAGAACAACACTACCATTTTCAGTATAATCAACCTCTCCTTCTATCTGCTATCTTTGACTGACTGTCAAATATCAGCAAATCCCTATAGTGACTATACTGCTGGATCACTGTAAGGGAAATGAGGGTTATTTTTGTTTTGTCTTTGGTTAATTTGTTTTTTTCTTTCAGTGAAGGCACTATAAGATCTAGTTGATTGCAGTCTGAATGGAAGCCTCGTCAAGTATAAATTCTTGGTGTTCAGAAACAAGATTAAGGAATCAGAACTGGATAGGAACAGATGGTAAAAAATGTGAGACCTGTTCATAATGTTGAATGTCATGTCCAGGCAATAGTATATATATATGAACTACTGAGGTTCTAGGCTTTCCATCATCTTCTTATGCCTCTGTAGGCATTGCACACAAGGGATGCATACACATACATAGAAGAGATGTTGTGGCCATGGTGTCTTTTCACAGCAATAAGAAACCTTAACTGAGACAGCACACCGCCATCTCTCATCCCGCTACCCATTGCTGCCCTCACCCAATCTCCATCCTTCCTCACTTCCTCCTCTTCCATCACCTCTCCTCCCCTTCTCCTGTCTACTTGCAGGAATAAAAGAGAGAGGGAAACGGAGAATCTGTTGCATCTTTATCTCATTTACATTCCTACAGATTTTAGCATTCATGCTTACCAGTGTCAAAGATTTAATCACCCAAAGTCTAGTCCCCTATAATTCTTCTCCACATGCATGCATACCGGTGAGTCTGCAGATGGATTAAATGTCACTCTGACCATTAAGCTGCCTTTACAGGGAAAGAAGCTGTCAATATTATCAGAAGAATCGGGTAAGAATACACCCGTAGAGAGTGATGCCTGTAAGCATCTGAGGGGAATTTTCTTCAAAGAATTATCACTTTCTTTCAACGTTTGGCTTTTATGATTCACAAACTGGATGAGGACGCCAGCAGCATTTTGACCGGTAGCAGAGCTACTGGTTAACTCCCAGCCTCTCCAAGGCTAGTGTTTCTTTCACCGAAAAGATGGTTGCAAGATGCTGAGAAGAGTACAGAAGCCCAAGCCTGAGTAGCTGAGTGAGCCACCACTTTGCTGGCAATCATTAACCCATCACTGCCTATGATTAACAGACTTCAATGGTCATATCCAAATTGTCAGCTAGCCTACCCAAGCCACAGTCACCCTGCCCAAACCAGCCTGCATGAGCATGCGCTGATGGAACTTCCTCCCTGAACCATTGTAGGGCCTGCCGCTAGACCCAGAGACTGCTGATGCAGACAGGAGAAGCCAATGAGGGAAAGACAATGCAGCAGAGTCAACAGCCTAAGCCAATGAGACCTTGGGAGGTAGAGTGTATAAGAGGCCTGCCTGTACCCTCAATAAATGAGTCAACTTTTGCTTTCACCTGACTTCCGGAGTCTATGTCTTTGACTCTGTGGCTTCTCGCCCCCTCCAAAAGGTGTCTATGCAAGTTCACTACCAGCACCCTATTTCCCCAAAGATGTGACCATCCTTTATTGGCCCAAACTCTCAAAGAGTCTCCAGTCACCTTTGCAGCTGTTCAGAACAGGCACACCATCACATCTGTGTTTCTCAAACATGACCTAGAGGAGCCACCTCTACCGCATCTGTCATTCAAGGGATATACGTCATTCCACAGCCACATTTGGTCAAACTACACGAATAAGTAAACCTTATTTTCCCAGCACATCAGAGCATCTGACCACCAGCACTCAACTCAGCTCTTCACAGGTTAAAAGATATTGCACAGGTTTAGATCCATCTGCTCAGACGACTTCTCAGAAACACAGTTTGAAACGATTTCATGGGCTAAATAATTTGGTATCAGAGTGCCAAAATCAATAAGATCTGACAGATATCTGGAGTGAAAATTAGAATTGTGAACCTAGAGGAAGGATCAGCAGATCAGAAGAAAGGCAGGGGCTGACTTTGCTGGCATCATTATCCCAGCTCAGTAGCTAATCAATATCCAACTTTCCTTGGATATGGGTCACATGATAGTAACCAACATAGTGCTGATTCAACAGTTCTCTCTGTCTCATGTTTGACAACACATCCATGATCCATCTGTGCAGTTTTGTTAGCGACTTCATGTTTTAAATGATTTGTAAATTTTCAGTTTCTGCACTCTTCACCAGGCACTTGGAAATTAATTAAAGCCTTTTAATTGCTTCCTCTTCTTTTCAGTTTCATCACTTAATACCTGAGTTTTTGGACTCACATTTTATTTTTGTGGAAAAATTTAAAATTCTGAAAGAATCTCCACCTTACTCTGTTTTGTACAGGGAAAACCATAATTAATGTTTTCATGAGTGGAATCAGATATGAACATCCTTATAAATGACAATATCAGAGCTCCGTAAGCAAAGGATACAGGTTTAGAACAGTGATCTTTGATAGCATATGGCAGCCCTTACTAGGCAGAAGCAAGGTAAAAAATAATTACTTAAACAGGCAGATAAGTCCCTCATAGCAGAAAACTGAAATAGTGAGATGGATCCTGATTTAAGGAGTCTATCGGCATGGCCATGGAGCACTGTGTTCTTGAGGAATGATCATCAGCGAGCGCTCATAGGAGCACTGCTTACTATGAACCACAAAGAGATCAAGAATGGACACACAAGGCTCACCAATTCTCTAAGGATGAGTCCTTCCTCCCCAATTCTCCAACCTGAATCAGTTCCTGGGCTAAGCTTGCATCACAAAGAAAAGTCAGATCTGCTTGAGGAATGAAAACTCTGACTATTCATCAACTGTATATATAAGTGATACCCAGGCTGGTAAGATGCCTGAACTACAAAAATCACTAGCCATTTTCTACCAAGCCTAATAAGCATAGTTCAACCTCAGGTCACACATGGTGGAAGAAAAGACATAATTCACAAACATGTACATTTGTGTACACACACACACACATAAACACACACGATAAAAATGATAAAAAGAAATGATTCTCCTCAGTACTTCACCACAGGTCATGCATCCAAGTACTTTGGTGGAGGGGTAACCCATGTACCTTGTAAGCTGTTGGGCACAGTTTGCAGTTTGATTCTAAGATGGTAATGATGCCACACTTTTGGGTGACATTATAAACAGGACCAAGCCACAGATTTTGCCTTGGATTTGTCTTATTTCCAAGGTTTTTTCAGCTTTCCAGTTTGTACATGGACTCATTTCTTTATTATTTCTCTAGTCCATGAATATACAATTGGGACAAATATGCTTAGCATCTGTAAAACTGTACTTCTAAAGGATTATTTTTATGAGAAAGGCCTAGAAGTCAATGATAAACAGCATGTTAATAAGAAAAAAATATAGAGTGTGAGGACTAACCTCACAGAGATTTTTACCCTCTGAGCTACCTGATCATGGTTTCCATTGTATTTAAATGTATTATTTGCTTAACAAGTCTGTACCCCACACACAAACACACTTAGGTGCATGCACATATACACAGATAGTTCATGGAAGATGGGAGTAATCCCTGGAAACTCTACCACATGGCAATCCTGAAGCAGATGATGTAGCAGCTTTAGAACTTTAACTAAAACATCACTTACAGTATTTATGTTATGCCATTGATCTATAAGTAACATCCTCTTCCGTCTTTTACATATCCATTAGAAAAAGTCATAAACAGTTCATGTTGGTATATGATAGAATATATACACATTTGGGTGTTGCTTTTCCTTCCACTGGGAGTAATTTCAACATTCTGCCCTAACAGTCCAAAATGACCTGAATTATCTGTGTACTGGAAAGAACATAAGATGCATTCTAATATTGCTGACAGAGTAGAACTTCACTGGGTAAGCAGAAAGTGGCAAGTACTCTGGACACACTGGTCATTTCATGCTCCACAGGACAGCTGATAACCTGCCAAACCAATATAGTTCCAGCAAGTCCTTGACCTGGGGCCTGTTGAGACAAGCTCTCCACTGTAAACAGCAAGTATTTGCAACTGTGTGTTGTCCTCCACAAAGAAACAGGCATAGAACTGGGTAAGCATTTACAAAGCTTTAAAGAAAATTTGTTGCTCTAACTCATTAGGTGATTTAAATCACTTTTCATAGGATCTGGAGCAAGAAAAGAGCTCATGTGCTTAGGACACATGCCAGCAGGCCATCGTAACAACGTTGTAGTAGAGGACTGCTCGTTCATTCCTGGCCACCCAGACCTGAATAATCACACAGAATCTATATTAATTACAACACTGCTTGTCCTATTAGCTCAGGATTCTTATGAACTAACTCTTACATCTTAAATTAACCTATTTCTATTAATCTGTGTATTGGCATGAGGCTGTGGCTTACTGATTAGGGTCTGTCTCCATTGGCAGCTACATGGAATCTCCCTGACTCCACCTGCTATCTCTCTTTGTCTCTGTTCAAATTTCCTGCCTGGCTTCACTTTGCTAAGCCATTGGCCAAAACAGTTTTATTCATCACCCAATAAAGCATCACATATACAGACAGACATCCCACATTACAAAGAGAGAAATCTGCAGCAAACCCCATTGAGACACCCACAGAGAAGTGCACAATAATTATAAGCAAGTGTATGCATCTGTAATTGAGTTATCCACTTCTTGAACATAATGTAACTTTACCCTAGACCCACTGGTGATGACTCAGATGACATTGGTCAGGGAAAACTCCACAGTGAGCAGAGCTTTGAAGAATTCATCTGGACATCACATGACATCAACACAGAGAAACATTAACCCAAGGTAAGATTATGTAAACTTTTTAAAGATTGGAGCAAACTTTTTGGTTGTTTGATCACAGGTCTGGGGGAGGCACAATTTCAATATTGGGGACAAAAAAGCTTGGAAAAGAGGCATTTATAAACAAATTGTTAGGAAATAATACTGTTGTTCATTCCACTGTCAAATAATGATCTAGTTTTGCTCAGAAACCTGTGTAAATAAAACCTCCATATTTTGTTTGCTTTTTATTTTTTCACCAGTTTGTAGGATGAACTAAAGCAAATATTTTACTGTATCAAGGATTAATTTAAAAGTATGTGTCTATTATTAGTCATACTAGGTAAAAAAATTCATCTCACAAAAATATTAGACATTGATCTCTGGTGTATAGAGAGTAATAGTAATGTTAAAGCAAATGGCTGGAGAAACGTCTCAAAGATTAAAAGCACTGTCTGCTTTTCCAGAAGACCCAGGTCCAGTTCATAGCACATGTGACAGCTTACAGCCATCCCCAACTCCAGTTCCAGGGCATCTAAAACCTTCTTCTAGCCTCTGCAGATATTAGACACAGAGTGATGCACAGAAATACATTCAGGAAAAATACTCATAGACATGAAAACACAAAGAACATATTAACTTCTTCAGTCAGTTACAAACAATTTGTAGAAAGAGAAAAGGACAATGGGAAGTTAGTTTTATATGTGTGTGTATGTATGTGTGTGTGTAAAACTGTATATATGTGTATATATGTATGGAACTTTAATCAAGAACTTTGCTGTTGTTTATACATAAGCATTTTGATCTAGCAGAGGCAATAAGAGTTTTCTGACTATAGTACAAGCTCAAGGAAGTAAGACACAAAAATTTGTATTATAACAAATATAAAACATCCCAATACATGACAAGGAAAGTAATTATCAGAAATAAAGGAATAGATTCCAGCTAAAAAGAGGTTGATATATTAATGATGTGATACGATGTATGACTAAGTACCAAAATTCTACATTTATAGTCAGTTAAAGAAAAAAATTCACTCCTTGATATCCTTACTATATAATGAAAATTCTTAGCTCTTTTATCCCACATGCCTTCTTAAGTTCCACTAATTTCTTTATTGAGAACTTTGGAGGGTACATCCCCTAAAACTGGCTCTAACCGAACGCATCAGAATCACCTGTGAAGCTTTTGTGCAAAGAGCAACACGTCACGCCATCTATATCTGTAGCATTCCAGACTGGTAAATTTCCTTTTTGTATAACTTTAAATCTTTTGTAAGCAATGCTATTATATACTTCTATTAGAGAACCACTAATTGCTTGAATAAATGTAAACAATCATGCATCAAATTTTACATTAAGGCTCTATATTTTTATACCACACAAGTCATTATAACTAATGTCTTATTTGAAATTATTCCATTAGGATCCTCTTGATTGTGTTATCCAGATGTGTTTAAGCTGCTTTATTCTGTCTTATTATTAATAAGTGTAAATGTCTAGTTGCTTGGATAACCAAAATTTAAATGTTTTCCCTTTAATTGTGTAGCTTGTAATTCTCACAATCAATATGTCAGGAAATATTGAATGTTTTACCCTGAAATGTTCTACTCAGAACTTTTCTAGTCATCACTCATGTTGATAGTTTTATTGGCTTCCCAATTGATATTTTACCTTCCAATATTGACATACCACTACATTTCCAATTTAAAGCTAAATTATTCATTTATAATGTAAATAGGTAACTTGTGATCTCTGTCAAATATTATCCAAGTGCTTACTGTTTCACCTACTATGGTAAAAACATTGATTTTTAAAATTTTTAATTGATTTTATTGAGCTATACATTTATCTCTGTTCCCCTCCATTTCTCTCCCCTCCCTTCTTCAACCCTTTCCCAAGGTCCCCTTGCTCCCAATTTACTCAGGAGAGCTTGTCTTTTCTACTTCCCATGTAGATTAGATCCATGTATCTATATTTCTTTGGGTCCTCTTTGTTGTCTAGGTTCTTGGGAATTGTGAATCATAGGCTAATTTTTCTTTGCTTTATGTCTAAAAGTCATTTATGAGTGATTACATATGATGGTTGTATTTCTGGCTCTGGGTTACCTCACTCAATATGATGTTTTCTAGATCCATCCAATTGCCTGAAAATTTTAAGATGTTATTATTTTTTCTGCTGTTTAGTACTCAATTGTGTATATGTATCACATTTTCCTTATCCATTCTTTGGTCAAGGACCCATCATACCACAGAAACATTTGTTCATGGCAGCATTGTTTGTCATAGCCAAAACCTGGAAAAACATTGATTTTTATAGTGACCTAGAATCCCATGTGATGCTGACCCTGTGACTAGTTTGAAACTCTTTCCTGCCACTTTTTGTCTGCTCAGTCATTCACGCAGTCTTGACTTCTCAGCAGGCATTCAGGATTTTTTTTTTTATTTTTAGAAAAGATAATCCCCTAACCTTTCTGCAAATCCTTTTCAACCAATAGCACTGATATTCTTGCTACAAATATAATTCACCACTTTCTACAATATATTATCCGTTTCTATGAGAATTTGTAAGCATAAGTTTCTTAATTAGCATTTTATTGCTGTGAGAGACATCATGACTGTGGCAACTCTTATAAAAGAAACTCAAAGCAGAGAGCAAAGACAAAGTAATCACTGCCCTGGCAGCTCTGAAAGGTCTGAGGATCTTCCTCCTGATTCTTCTTGCTAAAACTCAACAGTTAATTTGTAGAACTGGATGGAAGGTACATTGTGTCCTTTCCATTATATTCTCATCTGAAAGACAGGTAAATTTTATAAAAAGAAAGAAGACAGGGAGGGAGGGAGGGAGGGAGGGAGGGAGGGGAGGGAGGGAGGGAAAGGCAAGTAAACCTGCAAAAGTTTGACTTCCCTAGAGAAAAATCATTTCTAAAACAGCATATATAAAGCACAAACTGCCTTGGAGTGTGAGAAGATTCCAAGACAAGAGAGAAGGCAAATGTCCAATAGTCTCACTTGAAATTCTTAAAGGGTAAGTTTAATCAAGCAGGAGACAAGAATATTTCAAAATCATGCTGTTATATTTCTTTACTCACATGGTAACAACTGAGTGCCGTCCTCATACAGAGATGAGGAAGAAGTAACAGGTAGCTGCTAACAAACATTTCAACAGAGGATACACACAATCTTGCAATTATGATTTATTTAAAATATTTATTTTATTTTATGAGTATGAGTGTGTATTTATATGCATGTTTGTTCATCCTGTACATGTCTAGTCTCACTGGAAGCCAGAAGACTGCATTGGACACTCTGGAACTGGACTTACAGTAGGTTTTGATGTATATGCTAGGAACTGAAACCTGATCCTTGGTAAGAGCAGTAAGTTGTCTTAATTACTGGACCTTCTTTCCAGCCCTATAAGGAGCAATTGCTATTTGTCAATTTTTTTTGTTAGTAAGAAGAAAGACAACTAATAAGGTGAGAGTGAAAAAAATAAGAGGGTAGTTTATCAGAAGTTACCTTAGTACGTTCAGTAAAGGCTGCCAAGTGTATCACCTTAAGAAATCACTAAACAATTTCCTAGTTCCTCAAGAAGTAACTCATTTCCATTCTAGGCCTCTGAATTATTTTGAGCTACATTGTGCACTTAGCGAGAACATAACACAGCAGGAACATAATTAACCTTGCTCTCAGCTGAAGAATTCACAGTCAAGGTAAGATGGGGATGCTCCTGGGACTTTGCTCTCTTGGTGGGTTATGCACATCTTCTCTGAACGAATGAATCACTCCTGCGGCATCAGCAGAAGTCTGTATATCCAGAGAGCCCTTCTAACCTGGCTTGTGGGCTAAACCCCTCAGCCTCTGCACACAGGATCCTCTGGGGCACATGGTTAGTAGTCAGAGGATCTCAGGGTCATTCAGAATTCCAGAAGGAAAGACGGCGATTCAAAAACCTTTAACAAATTAGCATTCAGCTATAAAATGAATAAATTTGTGAAATACAACACTGACCCCACTTCCATTTTTTGCCAGCATATCAAAGTAGATCTCAGTAGAAAGCAAAATGTTAAAGAGAAAACAATCAAGCAAAATAAACAGCCTTTATGTGTGCTCTACAGCCTGCAAAACGCTTCATTTTGTTATTATTTTTGTCTTCTGTTTGTCTATTTAGGGTTTTTTTGTTGCTGTTTATCAGTTTGACATGAGGCAATATCATACTAAATTTTTCAACCTGGTTTGGGCTTAAAATCCTCCTGTCTCAGTCTCCTTTGTGTTATGATTAAAGAAATATATCCAGAAATACCATATATCTGAGGCAAGCTTGAGCTTTTCCTATGAGGCTCGCCTACATGTCCCAGAAGCTACATGAGGAATAGAGAAGAAGAAGAAATTAAACTTGACTTCCAAGCACCTACTGAAAAATCTTAAGACCTTGGTTGCCTTGAGCTTCCCACTATCTAACACCTTTCTGAAGGTCACCCCTTTCTGAAGCAGTTTACCTCACCTGTAATTAATGGTGAAGAGGAATTAAAGAGGCTCAAGGCAACCCCTCAGAAATGCAGAACATCTCTCCGAGCTGACTTGTAAGTCAAGTGCCTTCTAGGCCAGATCCCGTTATGTAGGCCATATGACCGCAAGGTGGTGTGGTGCTGTGACTAGGAAGGCCCATCGATTAGCTAAATGAATAGCTGGGTCATTGGAAGCATGCAACAGGGAAATAATATCATCCTTTGTGGGTTCCAGTGAACTAGCAGGACACAAGGAAAGAACTAAGGAAATAAAGATTCCTTGTAAATGTGGGAGGAAATTATTTGGAGCAGAGGAGAAAAGAACTGTGAGACATACATAATACAGGAAAAGAAAGTTCCTAGACCTGAGTATGGCCAGAATTGAATAGCTCCTCTCTTCAGTAGTTAAATTCATTCAGCAAGACAAGCCCTGTTTCACCAGGCAGAATACTAACTATATTTTTAATTATTAAATCAGGAAGCAGTAATTTCTGCATGAACTGGATTACTCTTAATAGTGTTTGTGGACATATATACACAAATAAATAAAATGCACAATTACTCTTTAAATTAGCTATTTCTAAATTTGACAAAGGAGTTTCCAAGGATCCACAAAGAAAAATGAAAATATATCATTCCTAAAGCCAGAAAGAGAATGAGATGGTGTTATTCAATAGGTTAAGAAACTTTTATTTCTTGTTCCAGATATTCAGGGGACAAAAGCTAAAAATTCAGTTGTTAACTGTGTAGGTACTTGTTAAAGGAACAGATCAAAGAGGGATGATTGTAGATTTCAAGTTTGTCAGCTGAAATGAATCAGGCTTGCATCCAGAGAGGTTTTGGAAAAATCTATGAATAAGGTTTTGCAGGTGTTGAATATATGAATCTGTGAGTAATCTAATTTCAGATTTGATAGATGGATCTGAAGCTTGCAAAAGAAGTTAGCAGTTGGGGATAGAAATCCATGAGATGATACCATGCAGGTGCTCCTGTATGCCCTCAGTGGACTGAAAATAGCTGAATAGCATAAGAATAGACCAACTTCAGAGAACAAGTCCTGAAAACACTAGTGTTTGCCAGGCAGGTACAAGGAGTAATCCCAGCACAGAAAATACAAGCAAACCATAAACTAGACAGAAGGAAAACTACACATGTGTGTGTTGTTGAGCTCCTAAGCACTAAAGATTTGAGACAAACAGGATGTACTCTGCTCGGAAGAATCAGTAAATAAGGCTGTTCCTTCTGACACAAGGCAGGTGGGGTTAGAAATATACTCAGAATGGCTAAGTCACTGTCCTACTTATTTTGTTCTGTTTTTGATCCTACATATCTTAATTCTGTATCTTCAGCCAAGTGAAAGGAATATAACTATTCATCTGTGATTGCTATACCAAAGAATTATACTTAACATAATCAAAAGAAAGCAGGAAAAGAGTTCCCGAACTATAAATTATTTAATACAAAAGCCCTTTTTTCTTTTTTCTTGTCCATTCCATACTTACATGTATACTTACAGACACACACACGAACTTTAATAGAGAACACAACCTCATTAATATGAAAAGACTTGATATAAACACTCTGCCTCAGTTATAAGTGATGAAAGCTCTGGAGTCACGATGTTACTGAAAATAAGCATGGGAGACTTCATGAGCATTTACGTTTATTCAGCCAGTACCTTGTGAACGGGGGATGCCCTTTAGTTTCCATCTCAGCTGACATTTAAGGTCTACAAGATTCTAAATATTTTTTGCTGAACTAGTAAACATGAATTGTAGGAGACAAATTGAACTAAACATAGAAAAATCTCATTCCCTAAGACAAAAACAAAGACAGGTCCAATAGAGAGCAAGAGTTTAGAGTTTGACAAATATCCTTTTTATAACAGATGCCTCAATTTCTCTGTCTTGAATATATTTTTCTTTACCTATACTCATATAATGTGCACAGTGATTGTGTTCAATGAAGAAGGTGCTGAAACTGCTTTGTTTGTCTGTCTTTTCTGTTTGTCTGTTTTAAGAAAGCTCTGTAGGATTTTAGAAAGAAAGGAAATTTGGAGCTAGAGAGATGGCTCACTGTGTCAAGACACTGCTGATTATACAGAGGGCAGGAGTACAGTTCCCAGAATGCACATCAGGCAGGTAACAACTATCTATAACTCCAGCTCCAAGGGATCTCATGCCCTCTTCTGTATTCTTGGGCACTCATGCCTGGCATACATAGACAAAAACACACAAATATACCATACACACATACACATAGACAAACACACTGTGGCCTCTGAACTAATATAGAAGAGGTATCACTGACTTAAAATATATAATATTAATGAAGACATGTACAAGTCAGACGTGCTTCCCAAAATTCCATGGAAACTGGTACTGGCAAAATTCTAATTTTTTTAAAGAAATAAATTAACTATAGCGATCATAATTTTCTATTTAAATTTTTTAGTATCTAACAAGCATAATCTGTTTAAATATCTGATTTGGAAGAAAATTTATGGAGAAAAATTAATAATTTAAGTCTAGCCAGTCAATAAACTACATGAATCCCTTTTTATGATGTACAGATAAATACCACCTTGGGGAAAGTTTCTATTAAAGTTCACTTTGCCTTCTGGGTGCTCTTGTCCATCCCTGAAATGCCAGCACTTGTGTGGCAGAATTAGAAGGACCAGGAAGTCCAAAGTCATCTGCAATTATTTCCTCTGCAGTTATATATAAGTGCCAGGTCAGGATAAGCTGCATGAGATATTCTTACAGAAAAGTAATAATTAATTAATTACATTAAAGAAAATTAACTCCAGAGATTGTCAACATAAAACCCTATAATTTATATCCACTGCATCCACATATAAATTTATTCTATTAAAAAGCTTAGCGACTACAAAATCAATAAGATCTCAATAAATGATGTCACCAGAGGATGCATATCTTTTCTTGACTATGAATATCTTTGTTTCTCACAGGATATTAAATTCTGCACAATCATCAGTCAGCCATCATGTACTGATAACCTAGGTTATTGGGTTTTTTTTTTTTTGCGTAAGTCAGTCATATGAGATATTTACACTTTATTCAAGGACAAAGTATCATTAAAACATTAGCTGTCCTGCCCATTCTCAAATCTTAGTCTGAGGGACATGAAGAAACAGAAGTTCCACTTGGTTATCAATTGTGAAATGTTCACACCCGGACTCACAACTATACACTAGTCAGCTAGCAACTGAATAAAAGGATATACCACATTTTTGAAAATATGTGACATAGAACTATGTGATTAAAAATAAAAATGTTATATTATATTCTTCTATGTAATTTTACTTATACAAAATATAAGATAGGACAAGAGGAGAAATAGGGAAACGTATCCAACCTAAGTCCCTATTATATATATGTTCCTGGAGCCATTTTCTTACCTCTTCCCAATTTTCCAACCCTTCATAATGTAATTCCACTCCTATTAATATATGAGTTTTATCTGTATAGAAAGAGATATCTTTAATCAAGAAAAAAAACAATTTATGTCAACTTTCATTCTTCCAATTTTCTATAAAGTGTCTAACAGTCTATTCTTCTCAAATGTGTCCATCAATCTCTGACAAATCCAAGCTTTCATTTAGCTCATCACTGTTTTCTGTCCAATCAAAACCTATCATGGTAATTATGTTTAAGTTCTTAATTCTTTCTCTACAGTTAGAAATGAGTTAATTATATAGTGTTTATAATGCTCAATAATAATCTTCTCACATATTTTCACGATTCCCCTTTCAGGTCCTGTCATTCACATATTTGACTTGATCTTTTACACAGTTGCAGAATAATATTCTTTAAGTATATGCAGAAATTTACAATGCAATTCTCAAGATCATCAAGATAAAAACACCTTAAATGATGTCTATATTGAACATATACAAGCATTTTTCCTTGTCATAATTCTCTAAATAATGCAGTACAAAAGCTAAATAACTATTACATCCTAGATATTTCAACTAATATACTGATAGTTTAAAGAATGTGGGAGAGAGCTGGGTGATGATGGCACACGCCTTTAATTCCAGCATTTGGGAGGCAGAGGCAGACGGATCTCTGTGAGATTGATGCCAGCATGGTCGGCAGAGCAAGTTCCAGGACAGGCTCTAAAGCTACACAGAGAAACCCTGTCTCAAACAAACAAACAAACAAAAAGGATGTGAGAGAATTAGCACAGCTTATGTAATTCCATGCTACGTTACATGCTTTAGAAGGCTTTAGCACTCAAATTTTTAGTACAGTGATGAAGTATGCTATGCACATTCCCCCTCAGAAATGATAAGAGACACTAGATTTAGTTGTGACCATATCATGTTTCATTTACAATATTGACAACAAAAATTAAAATTCCCTTTTTTTCATACTACTTATACCAAAATGTCAAGGAAGGTAATAATATTTGAGTCTATGTTATATTCAATTAAGCATTTCAATTTGTTTTCAAGAAGACTTAGTTTTTAAATGAATTTCTTAAATATAAAATACTCCTTTATCTTTAACATAAAGAGAATTCCAGTTGATAAATGATCTTGTTAACAGAACGGGAATAAAACCAGTGCTCATATTTATAATCTCCCTAATTATCTTAACCTCTATTATTTATATTGCTATTAATATGACAAAATACCTCAAATGGGATTTCTAAATTATTCAATTAAATGTTAAATTTTTCTGAATAAGGTTTTATAAACAAACTCTATTCTGAGGAATAACTGTGAGTGAAAGCATACAAAATGTAATAAAGTCATCAATTGTTTCTGAAATAATTTATAAAAAACCACACATTCTTAACAGTATCCTGAAAGAGTTATGCCATGTGACTATGCATTAAATTCTATCACTCCTTTCAAGCAAAACATAAAAAGACTATCTAATTTTACTAGAGAACATTTTATTGGCCATTTCATGTCAAAAGGGGTCAACTGAGAGTCAACAATCTACCATTAGTAGTGCATTAACCTCTAACCTTACTTAATATTCATAAGTGTGCGTAGGTGGCAGTGTCAAAGATGAAGCATTTGAAAAATGTCTTTGAGGATGAAGGAAAACTCTAGCATACACTTTGACAGTTACATCCACAAGCAGCTGTATATACCCACAATCTATGCCTTTGGAAATAACTATGGAACATTCCCAGGAAGTTTATTGCATCCAGTTTATGTGAACAAATGTCTATGTGGATAAACAACCTCATGCGCACATAACATTGTCAGAATTATTTCCTTTGTAAAGAATAAACAAAGAATAATGGGAAAAATATAGACTCAAAGTCATAGAAACTGTGTGCTCTTCCAGATTTCCCCATCTGTTGGCTGCATTATGCCTTGGTCAAGTCCCTTTCCATCTCTGATCATTTACCTAAACTGTAAAATGAGAATATTGAACTCAATGACCTTGAAAATAATTCAGAGCTCTGAGTTACTAAAATTCTGAGAACAATTTCAATAGAAGAACCTTCCAAGAAAACCAGAAGGCAAGCTACCTACAGACCTGCACTATCTTAGTTCCCCAAACGAATCCCTTAGTCTCATCTCTAGTGCTGCAACAGATCACTACCTGTAGCCTACCTTCCTCTCTGCCCAGATCTCCTGTGAATACCACAGAACATCCTCTCTTAATCTCCTTGTCCACACTCATCACTGTATCCCAGCCTAGCCCAGCCCACAACTCAAGCAGACAACCCCTGGTCAACACACCTGCCACATAAAAGTAGGCCACTAACAGACATTCTCTGCTTTCTCTGTTTCCCCCAGTTCCAATCCCTCAGTCTTGTCCCAAGTACAGAAACAGAATACAAGCTTCAACCTTCCTTTCCCAGGGATCACACCTACTGCTAATACCCAGTCTCCAACTGCAACAGGTATTCCCTGTTAACACATCAGCAGAACATGTTAGTAACACAGGCAACACACAACCATCACACACTCCCAAAAAATCCAGAGAAGAAACACAAACCAAGGATCAAAACACTCACTCATAAGGACAAAGCCAGAAATCAGCACCTAGACCTATAGTAATTCCCAAATGCAAATGCCTAGATGCCAGTGGAAGAACATAATCAGTAACTGCCATGATAATATGTCCCACTAGTCTTCCTATATACAAAGGACAAAGGGACTGAGAAAGAATTCAGGGAAATAATACCTTTTATAATAGCCTCAAATAATATAAAATGTCATGGAGTAACTATCCAAGCAAGTGAAAGATTAAAAACTTTGATTCCTTGAAGAAAGAAATAGAAGATCAGAAGACAGAGAGAGCTAACATAATCATATATTGGTTGGACATTAACATAATAAAAATAGCCATCCTACAAAAAGCAATCTACATATCCAAATAATCCCAACCAAAATATCAAACTGTTCTTTACAGGCCTTGAAAAGAATTCTCATCTTCATATGGAAAAGCATAAAAACCCAGGATAACTAAAACAATCATGCCCATGGACAGTAATACTCAGTCCCACTGTACCCGAGTTCAAATGCAACTGGTAGACAGATGGTTTCCTTAATCTACACTAATGTGTGTATGAAATTCCAGAACTGAAATTACTCTGTATCATAAGATTTATCCTTACAAATGTATTTCAGAGGGGCTATCTCTCTAAGTAAGTTATAATTAAAATTTTACATTAACTTTTAAGTTTGTAGATGAAAGGAAATAAAATGTACAGCTAGGAAGCTACTTATCTCTATTCTGTTTGGGAAAGCACCATTTTACCAACATTAAATTCGGAGGAAGGGGTGTAAGAGTTGGAAAGAATAAACTTTCAACATAATAGATGAAACGAGTATGTCTAGTGAAAACCTAGATAATTCAACATACATTACTTGAGTTACTGAATTTATCAAATCTTAGATATGACTTTTCTAGAAAACATTGATTTCATTTCTGTATAGCAACAATTATAAGTAAAATACTATATATATAGATACCATCTGTAGTAAAAACTGGTGAGTTAAACTCCTAGAATTCCAAAAAAGATGTGAAAGTCATCATTTTAGAAAATTGTTCATTCTACGGAGAGAAATTTAAAGTATTTAAATAAATGTAGGTGCAAGTTTTATACACAGACCAGAAGATTCAGTATTCAAAATAGGCATTTTCCTCAAATTGGCATATAATTAATAAAACCTGGATCAAAATTTCCAATCTTCCTTTCTGAAAACCCTCTGATGCTAAACTTTCTGGAGATTGAGCGTCAGGAAGAGCTCTGACTTTAGAAGCTAATGTTGAAGGGTTCGGGATCTTACTGAAGATCAAGCTTACAGTCAGGTAATTATAATTTTACAATCTCAGCATCATAATGTGAAAGCGGAGTAAGAGACTAAGTCTTAGACCAGATGCATGGTTACTCAAACATAAATGGAGGGCAAAGATGGCACTGGAGAGCAATGGAGAATTCAGAACTTTTCCATACGCAGAGCTGGTGCAGTTGGATATCCTTAGGACTCCCTAGGATGAGGCTATTACATTTTCACAAGCCTCAAAAGTTGATTTAGCCCACACACCTCCTTCTAAAAACATGGTTACTACACTGAATAGGTACAAATTGGCCCTTGTCATGGAACCCCTGTGCATTTTGCTCTTTGGTTAAGTAGCATATTTGCTTAGACTGTTGATTATATACTGGAATGCTTATCTTCGTCAGAGTGAGCAATGGCTTGTCAGTCCTTTGGACACACAATATGTTTTATGTGCATCTAGACTTCTCTGCAGTTCTTAGGCTCCCATTGTCACTGTTGCAGACACTTGTTTTGTCAGAAGCTACAAATGACTAGCTTGCATTAATGCCACCACTCCCGCATTCACTATTATTACCCATCTTCTTCATTTTGAATTGCGAAGATGCATTATACTTTTAAACTAAGCCCCAATGATTGTATTAAATTTACATCGCAAATGATTACAACATACATAGAATTTCAAACTTGTAACCGGAATATTATCTTGAATAACTAACAAAAATAGAAGTGACAGAATCAAAATTGACTCTAACTGTCCTTGCAGGCTTCTGTGGTTGCCTTAAAATTTTTGAAAAGATGCTGCCACTTGCTGGGAGTTGGTGTGCTACTTAGCAACCTTCTCTCTGCATTTCTTTCTGCTGCTATCACGGCCTTCCTGTCATTAATGAGAAAGCTCACCAGTGGACAAGTGGCTGCCCGTACATAGCAATCAGTGCTCAGCTAAAAGCAGATTCTAACTAACATTGATCACTGCATTCTCTGTGTCAAATCCTGCTGTGCTGACAGGTCACTCTGCTGTGTAAGATAATTACAGAGGTGCCTATAGAGCAGTCATTAGCAGGGCTGTGTAGTCCTCTCTCAGAACTTTTTTGTTGTTGCTATTGTTTTTTGTTTTGTTTGTTTGTTTTAACTATTTAGGGCAATTTTACCTGAATACTTTACAATAAAATCGTATTTTCAGATGCTCCATTTGAGTTACCCTTGCTTAGAACATACTAAACAAAGCCACTTGAAATGACACCACTTCAGTCTATACAAACCTAAGGATAAAACCAGTATAACATCTTTAGGCATGATAAACTCTCACTAAGCAGTTATTTCAAGTTGTAAAAGAAACTCCATTGAAAAAATAGTAAGTATAAGGTTATCATGAAAGCAAAGGTCTTTCTAAAAGTCCTATGGGGATGGAGATCCAGAGAGTGAAGTCTTTATGATTAAGAAGGGAAATACACACACAAAAAAATAGTCACTTGTGACAACTGTACTTCACCTCAAAAATAAAACTGTTTGTAATATTATTGGGTAAACTGCTGTCAGTGTACTTCCAGTCAGTCAAATCTAAACGAGTTTCACATGTGAAATGATTGATTAGGCCTGGTGAAGTACATTTAGCAATCCCATTTAGTCACCTATTATCCCAGAGAGTTCTACTTCTCATCTGTATGGCACACCCTTCCCTTGAGCCGGGAGCAACTAAAATGTGATAAAAAGAACTTCTTCCAGGGGATTAGGAGAAACAGAGGCCTTGCTCATATGAGCAGCCCCAGAACATCTGACTGTAAGTTTCACAAGCATGTACTTGGCATTTGAAAAGGAATTTCTAACTACAAGAGAAATCTGAATTTCAATAGACTTTTATATGAGATGAAGACAAAAGATGTGGAAACCCAACCTTCCCCAGGGCCTACACTGGTTCACCTTCTTCTGGCTTTCCCAGGGTCTACACTATGTTTAATCACTACTCACCTCCTTCTGGTTTTGACGAAAGGAAAGAGCTGTTGAAAACTTCCTTCTTACCCCATGAATAACTGGTAAGAAGGAGCAGAAGGCATTTGTCAGAGTTTGATGATCTTCCCAAGCAAAACTGGGGGACCAATCACAGGAAAGAGGCAGGCATACTCAATAGATGGTTGTAAAGCAAGCCTGGAGAACAAAGAGTACAGAGGAAAGCCTAAAGCTTGAGCCCAAGACTGATTTTAGTGGGGACTTAGAAAAAATAGAGATACATTGGACATGTGTAATATTCTTGAGACACTTTAACCCTTTGTGTGAAGAGTTTTGAGATAAATTAATTCTGTATGGGGAAATCAGTAAACAAAAAACTCAATGACAGTTTTAGCTCTAGCAGAAACAAAAAGTCATATAAAAAGGGAAATGTAGATTGGCTAAAATAGCTGTAACCAATATTTTCTCTGTAAAACGTCGAAGAAGCTATTCAATACATATTAACTCAGAACTATAAAGAAGCCTAAAAGGAGAGAGGGAGCAAAACACAAGATTTAGGGGGTATAGAGATTTTTAGTCTAATTTTTTTAAATAGAGCTACAGAGAATATCTGCACTAGCAAAGCTAAGTATAAAGATTATCAGACTATTAAACCTTCCTGTGTAATTTCTCACCCACTGTTTCTGCAGCCATAGAGAACTATGTAGTTACAGCCATACTGCCCTATTTCCCTTGCTCCTAGGTGTGGCCACATGACTAATCTGGAATGTGACTTGTGTTAGTTTCCTGAGTAGACATAGCCAGGGTACTTCCGGCCATCCCAATTTCCTTTCTGTAAACCGGGAGTGTAAATGATCATTAGCTGTTAATGACATCTTATCCGAGGTACTGTGTTTTATCGTAGAGCAGATCTCCATAACTTCCCTGGACTGACTCGTCTTCCATTTCCAGGAGAGAGAAATAAGGTTCTAACTTCCATAAGCCACCATTATTTGAATCATGTATTAAGTCACAGCTCATCAAAACTACTACAGATAAATCCAAGGTTTTCACTTAGACATGCAATATAAAGAGCAGAAGAGTCTAAAGACTTGTATTCTAAGAAACTGTTGAGCACCAAGGGACTTCTCTTCCTGCTTCAAACTCCATACTGTAATTTTAGACTATGAACACTTATGACTTTATAAATTGTAAAAAAATGAAAATTTAATTGTAAAACTTAAGAAAACATTAAATTTTAACTATCTGCAAGCATTAACTATCTGCAAGCATTAAAAATTATGAAACTTTATAGTTAAATCATATGAATTCAAGTTTAAGTTATAAATAACATACTGCTAAATAAAATCCTGTAATACATAAAAAATAGTCTTATCAGTTCTGGTAACGTGTCAGGCATGCACATTTCGATACGAACTACTAACAATAAGCTGTATCCATGATTAAGTTGAGAAAAGAATCAAAATACTATAACCATTTTAAATTCAAACTTCTTTACAAAACATAAACCATTCGCTAGTTTAAGAAGAAAAAAAGGAAACAATGTATGGTATGAAACCAAATGGAATATGTGATTTCCATGTACTTTATGTGATATCTGGAATTTTATATTTTTTTTTCCCCGAGCCTTCATTAAACCAACCAAGACTGAGAAATCTATAAAGTACTGTGTGGATTTGTTTTAAGAACTTTAGAACCAACTAGGGAAGTGACTCAATGGGTAAAATGTTTGCTGGGCAAGCATGAGCAACCACATAGAAGTCAAGCATGGCAACATATGTCCGTAAGCCCAGACCACTGAGTAGTTAGAGCTAGGTGGGCTTCAAGGACTCCGTAGCCATATCGTCTAGCTGAAATGGTTATTTTGAGGCTCAGTAAAAGGCTTTACCTCAAAAGAAACATATAAGGCAGAAATCAATAAAAAAAAAAAAGATACTCTATATCTGGCCTCAGTGTGCATACACATGGGTAAGCACACCCTCATCCCCCTCCCACACTCGCACATACACACACAAACACACACACACACACACACACACACACTAGCACAGCATGCATAGAAAATGTAAGAATTTCAATGCAACTTAAATACATTTTCCTTTGGGGGTTATGTTTTTAATTTTGCTTATTCTTGTTCCAGGAAGAAAACTCAGGTATCTAGACTTGCACAGCCAGCACATTTACTGTGCTGAGCCATCTTGCCTACTAAAGATCCTTCAGTTTTGATGTTTCTGTGTCACATTCTCCAATCAGTAAAATCAAATCAACACTTGAAGCAACATAAATGCTCTTACAGCTGCCAGAGTGCTTTTGCTTTAACATGGATATTTTAAACCCCATTCAATCACAAAGCTTTGTGAGTTTCCATGGTTACTAGTATTAAATGCAGGCAGCTTTAAAAAAAAATAGTGCCATTAAGCATTTCTTTTACAATTTTTAAGAACGTTTGTATTGACTACCTGGGCCGACTTTGTTGTGTGATAGTAATACTCAGACTCCAAAAGATGTGTGCAATCTAAAAAATGATGCCCAGAATGCATTGGAAAGGAATATCAAAATTCATCTCACTTTTATTTTCTGTTGTTCATGTTTATGATTCCAGTTTCTAAATAAAATGCTGAGCACATGCATATATATGCCTGTCAAAAGACATTAAAAAATCAGAACCCAGAATAGAAGAGTTCTTCATTGGCAAATTATAATCATTTCACTTTCTAAAGAATCTAGAATTCCTGTGTTAAGAAGTTAATTTCTCAAAATAAAATTTCACACTAAAAATAGAAACTTGGGAGTGGTCAGATGGCTCATTGACCAATACTAAGTCTTTTCCATGAATGTGATCCTAGGGACCCACAAGGTTAGGGAGAGAACTGACTTCCAGTAAGTTGTCTTCTAACCTCCACAGGCATGTTATGGCTTGTTTACCCACATCTACAGATCCGATAGATAGATGATAGATAGATGATAGATAGATAGATAGATAGATAGATAGATAGATAGAT
>NW_026067897.1:575457-600017 GCF_014885135.2 Alexandromys fortis | reverse complement strand
AGAAAACTGATCACAATTAAGTGATGAAGAATATCATTAGTATGATTGCCTACTTGTCATTTTGCTGACTTATCTGTTTCCCTGAGTGACTCTGCATTGTCTGCTATGTTGCATAAATCAGTCTAGAACTGATTTATTTAATTTAATTTATTAAATTAATATATATTTAATTAGAATCCATATTCCAAAGTGAAGTAGAAAGTGATACTAGGTAAATAGATCTCAGTCCACATAACCAAGAAGAAATTTTCAGGACAAACAAGCATACACACACACACACACACACACACACACACACCAAAAATACCCACACTCTTTCTATTTAAGATTGACTTAGTTACTTTTCTATTGCTGTGATAAAACATCATCACCAAGGCAACTTATAAAAGAAATAATTTAATTGAGATTTCTTTTGGGAGGATTTGAGTCCATGATGGTAGAGCAAAGGCATGAAAGGCATGGCATCTCAATCCACATAAAGGACGCACAGAGAGAGAGAGAGCACATTGGGGATGGCGTAAATGGTCTTTTGAAATTTCCAAGCGTCACCAATGACACACCTCCCCCAACAAAGCCATAACTAATCTTTTCCAAACAGTTCTACCAGATGGGGATCAAGTATTTAAACCTGAGCCTAAGGGAAAGGCATTCTCAATGCACCATGTTCTCCTCCCTAGCCCCCATAAGCTTATTATCATATCATAAATACAAATATATTTAGTTCAACTTCAAAAGTTCTCATCATCTTATACCTCCCAACACAGTTTAAAAGTCTAATGTTCAAATCACCGTGTGTTCCAGCCAAAGCACTGCCCAAAGGATATGAAATCACCTTATCTGACAGAAATATATACTCAACAGATTAATGGATAAGAAAAGACCTATAAATACAAATGAAATATTCAGTCTTAAAAATTGAAATTCCAGCATTTATTACAACATGAGGCCTGGAGGCTATACTCTAAGTGACATATGACAGACACAGAAAGATAAATACTACATGATTTTGCTCACTTATGAGACCTAAAAATAAATATCAAATTTATAACAGCATAGATCAGAATAGTGCTTGCCAAAGGCTGACTGGATAGAGGGAGAAGGGCTATTGGTCAAGTTCATGAGACCTAATTTACAGCTTGGAGACAAACCTTAATATTACATATTTGAAATTTTCTAAACATTTACATCTCAAGATGAATGAAAGGGAGTTACCTGGTGGAGCTAAGCATATGTTATCTCTGTTTTATTATGTCAAACACAGTATCTTTCATGAGTATCAGAATATTACATGCTTTAAGTATGAAGGTATTTTATTTATCCATCTGACTTTGGGAACAGTTTAGTACCCTGACAAATGTCTCCTTCCCATATGTATTATGTATGTATGTATGTATGTATGTATGTATGTATATTCCAAATATATGTATATTGGGTTGGTATATAATACTCTAGTGTTATCCTTGAGATTTGTGATATTGTTTCTAAGTCAAAACCAGTTAAACCTCTAAAATCATAGAATAGTCCCATAGGTCCTATATTTCCTTTTAAAATTTAAAGCCATGTTCTGGAGATGGGGCAGAATCTAGAATAGGTCTTGTTTGCAGACACATTCTTTTTTGAAAGATCTGAAATACAGTTCTTTGCTCAGATTTTGCTGTTTTAACAGAGTGACATTATGAGGAAAAGAAGAAAGGAGAGTGTTGGAGAACCCTGCATTTAGGGTTGCAGTTTACCATGTCCATAGAACTCTCTGAGCTTCGTGCAAAATGGAGAATTCCCTTTCTCATCAGGACTCCCTTTCTCTGCCTACTCTAAGCTCAAGTGCCTGACCTTGTTTACAGGATGTCTCTGCAAACAGCTCCCTGCAACAGCTGTGTAAATCAATACCTTTCCCTTTCTTCCCTCACACTTTGGTATTTGAACTGATATGTCATTAACATTCGTCTATCCTCAACTAGGTCCTCAAATGCAAATTACGTGTATTTCCTCCTTTATTGCTTTGCCATCCCTTCACCCCTGACTCGAACTATATAAGCTAGCCCCTGTTGCTTCAATAAATTGACCCCTCCCACTGAAGATGACTCCTGGAAGTCCTTTCCAGCATACTGATGGCCCTCTGAATCCTCCTTGCTGCTTCTACTTCCTCTGTCCTCAGGTACAGGTGCTCAATGATCCTTGTGTTCTGATGGAATCTCCACCAACTTTCTCCAAACCCTGCCTCATCTCAGAAAGCCAACCAAATGATGACTCCTTCCCCAGAGATACTCAAGACCACTCCAGCAGGATATTTAAACTGCCCCCCAGAAAACACCTGATTTTTCAGTCTCTCTTTCCAGTCTCCTCTCTGGTGGGGCCAGAAAGTCATCTGGGAGAATTTTCCCATTAAACCTGGGCTTTTTCAAATTTGGTTTGATATGGTCTGATTTGGATTGCTGCGTTGGTGGAGAGGATTATCTGAGTACAGAAACTTCACCCTGAGCAAGAAGGAGACTTACAGGAAAGAACAGGGAAAGGAGAGAGGAATAGGGAAGGAGAAAGTGTGGTTTAAAAAAATGGAGCAGAAAGAAGACCTAAAAGAAGGTTTTCTGTGCAGACATTCTAGCCCCATTCACCACATGAAAGCCATTACTGTAAGGATGCAATTTGCTCCTCTCATTTCTCAGTGTTTGTCTGTCTCTTGATTGATGTGTGATTGACAAAAGTTTTTGGAAAGGAATGTTCTTAAGCATCTGTGCATTCAAACTTCAAATGTAAGCCAAGTATTTGGTGTTCAATGAAAATCGAACTGAAATTAGAAGTTCACCTTCATAAGTCTCTTTACAATGTTAGCCGGACATGGCGGAGGCACATTCCTTCAGGTCCAGCCTTTTTGTGACTTCACAGCACCCCTGTCTACAGAACAAGTTCCAGGTCAGTCAGAGCTACCTATCAAACAAACAAACAAAGAAAAAATGTTCTCCTATTTCTTTTTCTTCTTTGGAGAGCTGAAGAAAACAATTGCCAGCTGTCAAAGAAAACATACCTGTAATTATTCGGGATGATATTTTGTCTCTTTTCTTTTCCGACTTATCCTCATCCTCTTTCTCTGCACACTGTTCATCCCATACACTTACCCATCAAGGCACAAGAGCAAACAAATATCTTGTTTATCATTTTTTATGCACTCAATAAAGTTTGTTTCAAATTATTTTATTTTTTTTAATTTCCAACAGGTTTTGTATAAACTTCTCAGTATTTTATTGGTTGGTCTCAAACCTGGGACAAGTGGCTGACTGAGGTGCTCATTAACATATCAAAGTGTACCTGTCTGCCAGGTTCTCCCAGGTCCTTTAGTCCCTCCCTGTGACAAGGTATGGCTGACTTATTCCCCCACCATATACTTCTCCAACCCAGGGGTTGGTTGCACTTTCCCCAGCTCTCCTTCCCCATGAAATCCAGCCATTTCTCATTATCTGGCCTTTCTTCTATCCTTTACCATCCTGTCCTCTTGATCTGCCTCTTCCCTCTGCCTCCCTGCTCTCCTCATGTTGGCTACTCAGTCTGTTTGTGTCCACTCCGGGCTCTCCCAGGAGTTCCTCCCTCTGATTATGCTCTCCCTTTTCTCCCCCACCATACCCAGGACCAGAACGTTTTCTTTTTTGTCTGATAGAGTATTTTGACTGACAGATTATTTTGTCTGATAGAGAGTTTGTATAATGGTGTAATTCAAGGGCATCTCTCATTGTTAGAAGTACTCTATCCTTTAACACACAAAAAATATACAAAACTAAACTGTGTGATATCAGTTCCAAGTAATGACCAAGCAAATAAATTTTGAGGATAGTTTGGTAGTCATAGCAAACATTGAAATATTTTCATTAAAATAAAAAAAAATCCTAGGTTTCCTAGCAAGCCAAGGAAAGCATCTAGTCATATTAACATGCTCAATCTTCTAAGAAAGTTGTTAAGAATTTAACTCCATGTGATTAAGCTTGCTTGGCACTCATAGATACAGGGAAGACATGGTTAACATGTCAATTAGATAGTTACATTGAAAGTTGACTGAAGAAATACATAACTAGATCACTGTTTTTGCAAAATTAAGTACTATTAAAGGTATCTAATGATAAGGAAATGCAAAAATTGAAATATAAAATAATATTTGGTCCCGTAACAGATATTTCACACTCCAGTGATCACACTTAGGAAATAAAGTAGATTGTAACAAACAATCCAAACAAACCAAAATGGTTTACAAAACTATGATTGAGTCTATTGTGTGTTGGCTATCTACTGCTGGGCACGAGGCCTACCCTTACACATGGTTTCTACACCCAGTGAGACTCCACTGAAGAAAATTAAGTTTCCCTTTGCAAGGCAGCTTCAATGGTAGATGGATCTTTGATTGGGAATGGGTGATCGGCCCATTTCCTCCTCTCAACACTGAGACACAGCCTGGCTTTCACCTCTGCAGGCCATGTGTATACTACACGGCCTCTGTGAATTTATATGTGCATCAATCCTGTTGTGTCTACTACCACCTCTAGCTCATACTCTCTTTCTGGTTCTTCTTTTGCATAGCTCTCTAAGCCCTGAGGGGGTGTTTTGCCCTTTTTATTGACATTTTTTATAAAAATACTGATATCCATTTATTTAAAATGAGAATGTGTGATGTTAATTTTTTCTCATATACCTATATCTATTCTTCTTTGAATAATTATGAATTATGCCTGGTAAATATTTAAAATTCATAACACTTTCTGATTTAAGTATCAATTAATGTTAGAATTCATTTTTTTTTGTCTTTGTTCAAATTAAGTTCATGCCTAATTTAGACATTCTGGATCCTGACACTGTTTTAGTATGCACAACCACTACTCCATTTTAGTCAGGTACCCTGCGCACTGCGGGGTGCCACTCGGCATCTGCCCGCTCACTTACAAAAACTTCTGAGAACTTTGCCTGGGGGATGATCACACACGTTTCCAAGCACTGCCAAAGGGGCCAAACAGTCTTTGAGACTCGCTGGTGTAAGTCACTGAATTAAACTATAGTCCTTGATTGAAGAACAGAACTCTAAGGATGCTAGAAATTAACTTCCCAATGTAAAGTACTCTTTAAAACTTTTAAAAGTCTGTAATTCAAATGGAAACCAATGTATAGGAAATGTGACTGAACTTGCTTTCCCTTTGTCAGTGTTCATAGCTCACATTTGTGCAGCACAGCTGAAATACACGAGGAAGTAGAGTTCCCTGCAAGGCTTCCCAAACGACAAGGAACCTCTCCAGACCAGCCTTTACAAGGTCTTCTGAAAGAATGAAAAGTGCTTCATAAGCTATGCACAACACCAAATCAGCAACAAGAACAAAATGACCAACATCCCTAAACCCAATTGCCTCCACTTAAGTCAGGCAACAGCTTCCCCTTAGTGTGAAAACTCTCAGGAAAGCAAGGCTTTTTTTTTTCTTTACATGGGAAATATTACATGAAACTTTATTTTTTATTCATTTATTTTGTTTTTTTTTTGAGACAGGGTTTCTCTGTAGCTTTGGAGGCTGTCCTGGAACTCACTCTGTAGAACAGGCTGGCCTCTGCCTCCCGAGTGCTGGGATTAAAGAAGTGCACCACCACCGCCCAGCCTTACATGAAATTTTAAAAAGCACTTTTTGCTTCATAATTTAACTTTGCATTTCACAGAAACTCCAACCACCCACCAAGAATAAAAAGTTAATTTTAAACAATTTGAAACACAGTAATAGAACAAAATGTTAATCTATCAGTGACACCCAAAGCAGGCAAGGAGCAAAATGCTGAGATGGCCCTGACAGAGGCAGGACCAATTAGCTGCATCTCCCCTCCAGGCATTTGATGTTGCACAGAGCCAGAAGTCATGAAATTAGGGAGCAAAAGAGTCCTAAAATCTGAGCTAACCTTTCTTCTAGCTCAGTGTTAAAGGATTAAATATTGAAATCAGGGACTCCCCGAAAAGAGAAAAGCTTATCGTAAACTTCTAAAAATCTTGGCAGAGAACTTTTAAAACTGTATTTCAGAAATAGAGATGAAATGAATTTAATTTCCCCACAGTCATGAGCTAAAATATGAACACAGCAAGGAGATCAGTTCTGTGCTCTGTATTACAAAGGAATCATATCCTCGCAGGAGGGAGAAACATAACGAGGGCTATCAGGAGAACAAATGGGATGAACACAAATTAGAGACAAGAAGGGAAGAAAAGACACTGGAAATGGACTTATAAGACTTTCAAAGAGTGGAGGGTTCTGACATGAATTCCTACAGAATGTGTTTTAGGTTTTCAAGATAATCTGTGACAACATAATGAATCTTATTGCGGGAATGGGAGCAGGGAAAATGAAGTGACTTCCAGTAATGAAAATATTGTAACAGAAAAAGTTAGATTTGTAAATAAATTAGACACACGGATCATAGACCAATATCAGAGGGAAACTATAGTATGAACAGGGGAAAATGAACAGTAATATCAATTAGTGAAAAAAAATAAGATGTGAATTTTAAGGAGAGCAGGGAAGGGTAAAAGGGAGAATTTGGAGGCAGAGAAGCAAAGAGACAAGTGGGACTATATTATAGTCTCAAAAAATTAGTATCAGAAACAAATGGGCTATTTTTACTAAAACTAATGAAGGACAAAAAGCTAAAATTTCATTGCATTTGATCAACATGAAATAACATGAAACTAAATATTAGAGAAAAAAACCCAAAAACTAAAAATAAGGGAAAAAATAACATCATCCAAAGAAAATAACATCATTCAGAGATAAAAGGAGAAGCTACTCCTTTCAAAAAAAAAGAGGCAGTTTTATTTTGAAAACTGAAGGGAAGACAGGTGATTGTAGTAGCTAGCACTCCATGAGATAGCACAGTCACTTGTGCATTGTAGCTCAAGTAATTCTTATTTAAGAGAAGAGCAAGGAGAAAAAGAGAGAGGTGAGGGAGCTGCTTCAGACCCTTTCAGTTTAAATAATGAGGGAAGGATAGCAATCATGTCCTTAAAGTATTTGCAGCTTAAAATTCTCTAAACAGCAAAACTAATATTAAAGTAAAACATATGAGAACTCTTCATCAGAAGACATATGTTACCAAGGACTAACAGGTGTTCTTCCTGAAGACAACTGATTCTAGATTACAACACAGAAATACAGTAAGATATGAAAAGTGCCAGAAAGAGTAAATTACAAGTGAAGGTGAATGAACAGTGCATTGCATAATAGTAACAATGTTGTCCATTTGTAAATGTATGTAGATTTAAATTAAAGCACAGAAAAGGACAAAAGACGTGGTCTCAGGATGAAGCTTGGACAAAAGACGTGGTCTCAGGATGAAGCTTAGTTGGTGGGAGTGTTTGCACAACTACATGAAACCCCCAATAATTCAGTCCCCACAAGTATTTGAAACTAGCTGTGATAGTGCATGCTCTAATTCTAGCACTTGGGAGAAAAACAGGTGGATTTTAAGGCAAGGTCACCCTTAGACACCTAAGGAGTTTGAGGCCAGACTGGGCTGATGATATTAGGCCCTCACAAAACCTTTAAAAGGAGGGGAGATTTTAATGGCATAAGTTGTTTTATAAACAAATTCTCTGGTAGTGCAGTGAATGAACTTTTCATAGAGCCCAGTAAATTAAGGATCTATTTTATAGTCTCCAGGGAAAATGAAGGAATGTGTATCAAGCCTCATGATATTCAAAAATGGAAGAAATTACACAAACAGGTAATTCAAGTGGAAAAAAATAATCTGATGCATGACTGTATTATACAGCAACATATTTGCCAAGATTAAGAGACAAAGAGCACTAGACTTAAATACAAATCCAGATTGATTCAAATGCTAAACAACAAGAACAAAAGGCTGGATTTTGCATCTAACCAAACCACTTTGGGTAATACGAATGGACATTTTGCTTCTAAGGAAGATGAATAAGGTTGTTTGGTTAAAAAAAGAAACACGGTTCCTCAAATAAACTTGTGGGATTATTTGACACAAGCCCATTCTCTCCTAACAGTTACTATTGACTAACATTTACTCAATTTTGCCTCCTGTGGGACTGACTTTCATGCATTCAGCTTACTCCCTGGTGCTTTCTGTTTTTCTTCCCAGACATTTAACTGAAGTGAAACATTTCTCTCAGCAGGCATTTCGAAGCAGGGATACATTTGATGTGTCAGCTCTGAGCCTTCAATCTACCTTTTAAAAAGTTCCAACATGTCTGAAAAGTGACATTTCCTGAATAAATTCTAATTAAGAATTTTGAAGACAAAAATATGAAAAGGTTATAATTAAAAAATGCGATTTCCGTGTGAATTGTAGGAAAAATGACAGACCCTGCTGCTCACCTCCGAGTCTAAAACGGTTCAGTGCTGGTAATTGGAGAACTCACGGGTTCATATAGTTCCTACCAGTACCATTACATCAGTCCTGACTTGTCATTATCACAGCAAGGACATTAATGGTGTGCACTAGAGATCTACACCAGGTCAAAGAGCTTTCCACATCTCATAGATAACATCCATACAAAACAAATTCCACAAGCTTATATAAAATGTCAGGCAATATTTTCAGTTCTGTATGAAAACAAGCAACATGTTCCTTGCCTGACGTATTCCATTTGAAAAAATCTGTACTCAACTATGTTTTTTACAAACATCTAATACCTATAGGAGCGATGTCCTATAAATGATCAAGATTACTAAATAAGTTAACGTGGAGCGATGTCCTATAAATGATCAAGATTACTAAACAAGTTAACATTTTGCCTAAATAATAATGATTTTTTATTCTAATTGATCACAATCATTTCAAGAAAAATATTTAAGCGTTATTTTAAAAATAAAAGATGCTATTTGTTGTATTTTGTTTTTTGTGATAAAACACTGACCAAAAAAAAAAAAAAAAAAAAAAAAAAAAAAAAAAAACACTTGGAACCAAAAATTTATTTTGTCCTACACGTCCATCATCTAGGGAATCCATGGCAGGAAATAACTGAAGCAAAACCACAGAGGAATGTTGCCTACTAGCTTGCTTTCTGTCGCTTACTCAGCTTACTATTTATATACCCAGGACCTTTTGCCCAAAGGTTGTACGACCCACAGCAACCATGCCTTCCTACATCAAGCATTAATCAAGCCAAGTGTCCAACAGACATGAGAGATGAATCTGTTGGAGGCTATCCATTAACTGAGGTTCCCTCTTCCCAGATGATTGTAGTTTGTGTCAAGTTGGCAAAACCTAACCAGCCCAGTATCCAAAGGATATATTTTTAGTAATAAAGTATTTAAAACACACTAAAGTACAGCAAAAGACAAGATTTGATTTGCTAAGAGAAGATTAGAATCAAAACAGAAGAGAAACAAATGTAACAGCTGGATAAAAAGAATCAGTACACCATTTAGAAAAGCAAGACTTTTCTATAAAAAAAAAAAAAGCTACACTGAAACTTACAAAGTATAAGCAAGCAATACAATTTATAAATCCATAGAATGTTAAATCAGATAGTGCAAAAGCATTTGCTAGTTAAAAATATTAAAAAGAGCAAGAGTCTGTTGGGTTTTGAAGAAATTATTTTTTGTTTTTCTTGGGATCAAGTTCATAGTAAAGCTACTATTCTACTTTGCTCTAACTTAAGTAACTGAATAATTTCTTTAGTGAAAACTTCAGATTTCTGAGGAAAGAAAATATTAGAAGAAGTGAAGACTTCCTATGCTCATGGATTGGCATAATTAATGTTCCTAAAATAGCTATACTACAAGAAAATTAAAGAACTTTTTAAAAAGTCATTAAAATCCCAATGACACTCTTTGCAAACATAGGAAACACCAAAACTACCCAAAACAATTTTAAGTAAAATATCAAGATTGGACATATGGCAATACTTATTGACTAGTTATAGTATAAAACAGTAGTAGAAAATTAGCATGGTATAAGACCAAAAGTAGACACAGAAGAAAAGAATGCAGGATCCAAAAAGGAAATTCCTACAGACACTAATTTTTGACAAAGGTGTACAAAACATACATTGAATATCTGACAATTTTTTTTCAACAGATATGCTGGGAAGTGGCTAGGATGATAGCTCACTGTAGAAAGTACTTTCAGTGCAAGCTCAAAGAGTGAGAACTTGCATTCCTATAACCCAGGCAGATGCTACATGGGCTTGGCATCCTGGCTGCAGTCCATGGTAGCTTGCCTGTAATTTTAGTAGTCTGAAAGTGTAGACACATGATTCCCCAGAGCAAGCTGTCTAGCTACATATGGGCAAGTTCTGGGTTCAGATGAGAGATCCTGTCTCAGTAAATAAAAAGAGGAATCAAGAAAGAATTCAGTATCGATCTTTGGCCTACGCACACATACAGACAAGTGTACCTATAGAAATATAAACATTTGTATACATACACATACATATCACATGCACATACATAAAAATACTCATTAAAAATTAAATTAGTCCCGAGAAAACTGAATTTCCACATGTAGAAATATAGAATAGATTTGAATGTAGAAATGAAAATAGATCTATATTTATTTTTGAAGTTATTAATTTTTCCCTTATTATTTTTATTTTTATGATTTTAGTACATTTTTAATTATTTTCATTGAGCTATATATTTTTCTCCACCCTCCTTTCTCTCCCCTCCCCTCCTATCCTCTCCCAGGTTCCCCATGCTCCCAATTCATTCAGAAGGATCTATATTTCTTACTGTGTACAAAAATCAATACAAAAAAGATCAAAGATCTTAATGTCATATGTGAAACTCAAAAAATACATGAACAAATCCTTTAAGACTCTTAAAGATGTAAACAGAGCCAAGACGTTCTATGAAAAACTCAAAGAGCTTAGGAAATAATTAAAAGAATTTCAAAAAAATAAGTTTCTTTACAACAAAAGAAACAATAAACAGAGTGAGGATCCTAAAGAATGAGAGAAAATCTTAGCCAATTATACTTTGAAATGGGGATTAATATTTGGAATAACCAAAAATTACAAAACTGTAAAACCATAAATGAATAACCCAGTTTATAACTGTGCAAAAGCAAATTCTTTTCAAAAGATGAAGTACATGTGGCCAATAGATGAAATGAAAAAAAAAAAAATCAACAGCCTACATCTGAGAAATGCAAGTCAAAAGTACACCAAGTTTACTACATCAGGATCAAAAAGCAACACAAAGATTTATAGCTTATCTGGATTAAAAGATATGTCAGAGCCAGGCAGTAGAGTGAAGGGCATTGAAATGCTATTCTCTAGACTCAATACAAGCCTTGCAATCATTAACTCCTAACAACTGTTCTCACCTGCGTTAGTGCCACGCAAAAACAGCCCTATCAACAATGAGTCAAGGAAGGAGGAAAGATTCACAGGGCCCTACCTTTGCCATCTGCACTGTTGGCTATTGATGGGCTCTGAGAAGTCAGCAGTCATTCTCTTTAGTTATGTACCCACTGCTGAGCCCCTGAGTTCTAACAGACAGCTCCAACCCCACGGTAACACAGAAGCCCCTGGTTAACCTCGCAGGTTAACAAATAGGTAAAAAAATGTGAGAAAGATTTGCTAGGAGAAGGAAAGGAAGATAGGGGTGAACGGGAGGTGGGGGCGAGTGGGGTAAGAGTGGCCAGTAGACATGCATACATATGTGAAATTGTCCAGAGTTAAAAGAAAAAGACCCATATAAGACTTTGCCAGATTTGCCTTGAACCAGAATCTTAACTCTAAGATGTTGCCTGTGACATCTGTTGACAAGATTCCTGTCATCTGGCTAAACTAAGGTTAGTTTCTCCTTTCTGAATTTAACAAAATCTTTAATTTTCCCCTAGAAAAGAAGCCAACATAAATTCTTTCATAAATCCTCTCCCAGTATCCAGTTTTACAATGATGACTTTCTTTTTTTTTATTTTATTGAGAAAAGGAAAAAAAAAAGTTTCTGCCTCCTCCCAGCCTCCCATTTCCCTCCNNNAGAGCAGTCAGGGTTCCCTGCCCTGTGGAAAGTCCAAGGTCCTCCCCCCTCAGTCCAAAATTGCCGGGGAGAAAATTGGGATCTTTGGACTGGGGTGGGATTGGGGTAAGGGGAGATAGGGAGAGAAAAGTGAGAAGTGGAGGAAGGGGGGAACTTGGGGAAACAGGAAGATTGGGATAAAGGAAGGTTGGATAGGGGAGCAGGGAAGCACAATTCTTAGTTAAGGGAGCCACCTTAGGGTTGGCAAGAGACATGATGACTTTCTTATACACACATCAGAGACAATACCTTTGAACTATGGTCATCAAGATCATTAAGATCAACAGCTGATTTCCCAGCAATGATGAACACACAGATGGCCTAATCATATAGCACGCTAAGGACCTTCCCTACCTTCCTACTGACTCATCATCGTAAACCTTACTACCTTTTGTTTCGGTGTAGTTGAGTTCAGTTTATTTCCCCATACAACAGTCTCAGGAAAAATATTCCCTGCCTATATAATATGTCCAGTACAAATTTTTTTTGACATTGTGGCTGTTACTCAATATCCAGATTCGGAGAGCTACATATAGGTTCCTGAATAAGCAGGCAAGTATAAATATAAACATCAAAAAGGATGAAACATACGTAACTGTTCTGTGAGTAGTTGTGTGAGAATTTGTGTTGTGTGTTAGCTCAGAAAAACATCAAAGTCATTATTTCAAACCCTACTCATTATCATGAAGAATAACCTTAGTGACCTAGAACATCATCTTCTTTTCATAAATGTTGTAATCCTTTAAAATACTTCCACAGGTATCTTGCTGTAACATGCAGTAATTCATAACTAGTTTGTTTCAACATCTGCCCTGGCTTAGCTTGTCTGAGACAATTTTTGTAATGCTTGTCCAAACGTATCCGATTATTTTATTTTATCACCACCCATTAGAAAAAGAACTCAATTTTATTTAAAAGTATTAACTCTCAGCAATTATGTTTTGAATTTCAAAAGACTGAATCTTGAGAGTGGTATGAATTACAAAGAACAGCCCTGCTTAAATACCAGAGAAGATAATACATCATATTGTTCAAATTAAAACCGGTATGGCCTTAGTCTTAGGTTTCTTCTCACCCCTTCATGTGGCATATGGTATTTCATTCTTGCCAGAAAAAACTACTAGGTATCCCATGTGTCCTGTAAACTAGCTTGTTTGGCAAGTGGGTGATGAGACCTCGATGTTCGATTTTCATTTACATTTGGTAATCACTCAGATATTTTGGTGATTTGAAAACTAACTTATATGATTTCATAAGATAATAATTTCCAAAAAAAAACCAGAATTAGTGGGGACAAAAATCTTTGCTGAGAGAGTCAACAATGAGTATTTATATTTAAATAATTATATTTAGACAGGGGTAGGATGCATGCCTGTAATCCCTGCACTAACAGGCAGAAAATGATGGTGGAGACCTAAAGACTAAAGAATGAGATCCTGTCTCAAAAGAAACATATTTAAACTTACAATGAGGCATAAATAATGATGGTATTATCTACAGAGAAAAAGAAATCATGCAATCTGGTCTGCCTTCCATCAGTAGTTAAACTAATACATACATAAAGATACCTAATTTCCCCTCTTGAGACTGAGTGGACCTTACAGAGAAAATCATCCAGGAGCCAAGAGATGAGATTAAAGTTTTGGAAGTCATGACAGACAGCTGACAGAAGTACTATTCTCATAATCATAACAGTGCATGAAAGTTCTCAGTAAGGAAACATCTTAGAAATTTACAAAGCTCCAGCTGGAAGTGAGTAGAGTAGGAATGTTATCACAGAAAGCAACTCCAGTGTGTGGGCCATGCCAGAGGAGCAGTGAGCTGCAACTGAAGTTCCAGGCGTCACCCACTAGAAGGGAACCCTCTGATGGGCTGATCTCATTTAGGCAAGGCCATGGGATTATGGACCCAGAATGTCTTTTGCTTCTTCTGTGTCTTTAAATGTTTGCTGCGGCTCTCTTTCTCTGGTACCTAGCATGCTGTGAGTGGACATGGGGAGATTTCGACTGCCTGTAATATAGTGTGTTTATCTCTTGAAAACATCCTGTTCTACTGGGCATTCTGTATGTTCTGAATACCATTGGTTAATAAAGGACTGCTTTGGGCCTATAGCAAAGTAGAACTTAGCATGCAGGGAAAACTAAACTGAATGCTGGGAGAAAGGAGGCAAAGGAGGGAGAAACCATGTAGCCCCCGCCTGAGACAGATGCCAGAACTTTAGCCGGTAAGCCACAACCACGTGGCGATACACAGATTAATAGAAATGGGTTAAATTAATATGTAAGAGTTAGCCAATAAGAAGTTAGAGCTAATGGGCCAAGCAGTGACTTAAATAATATAGTTCCTGTGTGATTATTGTGGGTCTGAGCTGCCGGGCAGCTGGGAAGCAAACAAGTGGCTTCCTTAAAACAACCCCTAAACTGTACCATATAATTTGATAAATGATAATGATAGCTTTTACAGTGATTTGATGAGTAAAAATAAATGCAAAGATATGTTTCATACCCAGGGTCTGTGGGTCTCATCTAAGGAACTGTATGGATTATAGCTCAAGTTAAAGACTAATAATTGAGTCCCAATAGCCCAGTTAGTTTAAATTCTTTTAAACTTAATGTTGGGAGATATGTTCACAGGTCTAAGAGTGCATCACAGTTGAAACAAAACTTTGAAAATAACAAAGTTAGACTAAGATGTTTTCGTTAAATAACCAAGAGGGCAATCTAAAATTTAAGAAAGGCACATAGTTGAATGTGGAACTCAGTGATGTGGGAGTGTCATATATCAATCTGTTGATTTCATTGGTTAAGTTATAATAAACCAACTGCTTGGCCTCAGCTTAGAACATAGATGGGAGGAGAAAACAGAATAGGATGCTGGGCGGAAGAGGAAGTGAGGTCAGACTCTGCTCTGCTTCCGGAGAGACTCGACAGATCTGCTCTCTGGAGCAGAGACGCTATGCTCAGCTCTCCCGGGTAGACGCGTGATAGCTCTGCTCTCTGAGGCACACGCGATGAAGATGGACATAGGCTAGAATCTTCCCGGTAAGCGCACCTTGGGGTGCTTACACACATTATTAGAAATGGGCTAGTCCAGGTGCGAGAATTAGCCTGTAAGGGCTAGAGTTCATGGGCCAAGCAGTTCTTAAATGAATACAGTTTGTGTGTTGTTATTTCGGGCATAAGCTAGCAAGCGGCTGGGGTGTTGGGGACGCAGCCCCGCCGCTCCAATTTCAACATTTAATGTCAGGGAACAAGAACAAAGCAGCCCAGTTATCACTGGCTGATGTGCTCTCTTTGCTAGGTTTGGTTGATGACCAAAGGTGATGATTAATTCCTTATACCATTTATGTCCTCAATCTCCTGATATAAAAAACTATTAATGAATGGATATGTACCCTAAAGATTTAAAGTAGAGCTAACTGATTTTTTATATAAAGGTTTAGGTTTGTGATTCCTTTAAGATTACTTATAATATTACCTTTCATGATAAGTAATAAAGTAATTGGCCCTTTCTTTGTAACTGCAAATGCAGCCTGCTGGTAAAAGACCTGACAAAAGCTCCTTGCTTGCCACATGGTTAATCTATAACAAGTTGCTTGGGTATGAATGTACATGGGTTCTTGGGATAATTTTTATTTCAGCTATAATACATAAAATGTTTAATCACATGAGGGAGATGAAAAACATGTTTTTACCTATCATCATTCACTTGAAAAATGGAATGCAACTCTTTTGACTCTTGTGCTGCCTGGAAGAGTCTTTGGGGGTATAAAAGCCATAAAATAACATGAGATAGGGGAGAGAATAAAGAAGAATAAGAATAAAGAAGGAAACCACCAAGAGAGCTTGTGAGTTCCTTTTTTCCTAACCCCCTCTGATAGAAAAGTTTAGCCTTGTTGACTCTGTGGATTCCTGTCAAAGCTCTCAGCTGCAGGAGACTGGTCCCCCAGAGAGCTGTACTCCAGGGGACAAAATTCAAGTTACTCAAAGCTTTCATCTCTCCTATTCCCTCTTTTCCTGAGAGCCAGAAACAGAAGCAACTTTAGCTATTGGGTGAGAGAGAACAGAAAAATGAGCAACCAGAAACTTATAGTGGCCATGTCTCCTCATTTCTCTGCCAAGCATTCAAACACTGACACTATTTCAAAAGAAGGGTTCAGAGAGCTGATTGTTTCAATGACCTAGGTATTTCATTATTAATACAGGTAGTTTGTGTCTTCAGGTGACTACATTCCATGAAGACAGAAGGCATAAGGACAGGGCTGGGATGGAAATTCCTTTTCCATCTCAAAATAGATTGAATAAATAAGAAATCTGCACAGAGATAAGGTGCAGAAAGCTTTGAGAACCCAGGAAAGGACAAGATTCATTCCTAAGTACAAATCTAGTTATCTGGAAAAAGTGGTGCAAGGAAATAAAACTTGGGAAAGACAGTGATCTCATTTTGCTTTATCTATTCCTACAGTGAGTAGTTCCAGAAATGAACATTTCTCATACACTCAGAGTTTAGAGTATTGTGGAAAAAAAAGTCAAGTCTGGTACCTTTATATAGCATTCAGACTCATCACTTGCAGATTCTACATTAATTCCCCAGCTAACTAAAGTGTATTTGTGCTGTCAAGTCAACATCAGGTGTTTCATTTGATGAGTGCACATGTGAAGAATGGCAATCAACTTCAGTAATCCAATGCATGGAATATAAACTAATTTTGAGACACCTAAGTTCTGCCTTCCCTTTCCGCATACTATAACTAAGTATTCTTTCCATTGTCTAATACATGTCTGTACTTGTTGGCAATTTCACTGTATAAAATGATCTTTAATATAAAAGCTCAATTGCAATCCAATATTGGTGGGACCAATAAGTTTGAAATGTAACTTAAAGGAAATTTTGCGTGTGCTACAGAAAACCTTCAGTCAGGCATGAGCAATTTGTGCTTTTGTCTATGAGTGCTATGTGAACAAATCCAACAATACCAGCTAGATAAGATGTCTACATAGAGATGTGCATAAAATAAAACCTGCTGGAGATGTTGCATCTAGAATCTCTCCAAACCAACTCGTTCTTCTAGGTGCAATGGTCAGAATCAGTAGCAAATCCACAGAACCACCGCTGTCAGCTGCATCTTTGCAGTAGCCTGTGGGAAATATGTACATAGCTGTTGCAATATAGGCATGTGAAAAGAAATCCTTGGAATACTCAGGAATCATCTTCAGTGAGTGGTCCCTGCAGGTATCATACAGGGAAGCAAAACCCACGAAGAGATAATGAAAATCCAGTGCACACTGACTTCATCAACCTGAGTCAGACTTTGGGGAGTCTAATGTCAGGTGGTTTGCTGTCAACATATTTAAAACACAGTACAATTTGGGGAAAGGTTTACAGGCAACATTCAGTCCAATCAGTCCAGTTACAGGTGCACAATAACACCTAAGGTGTGACTATGCACAGACGATTTACAAAGTACATGTGACAATGAAGGTGGGTTCTATAGCTAAAAGGCCTAAAATCTAGTGTGGTCTCTGACCAACAGCATAGAGGTCAGCAGGCCATAAAATACTTGACATTTTCCTTAAGAATGGAGGGAAGACTCTGGAATAATTCTGGGGAATTAGGGTGAGGTCTGCCCCTTCAAATGGCAAAAAGTTGCCAGGTTGTTAAGAGCCTCTACTCTCAGCATTCTGGATGGAATGCAGGCATTTGATTTTATCTCCTCCATTCAGGAAACACCTCTGCATGGTTAACATTCCTGGTTCTCTTAGTGCTTCTCTGTGAGTACAAGCACTTCTGTGCCCCCAACATCTCAGCATCTAAATTGAGGACCGTGCTTAGCCAGGAAAATGGACCTGTTACCTGTGTTAGATTCTCCACTGCCACTAATGACCAGAGTTCCTGTAGTGAAGGAGCCATATTTAGAGGCCAGAATTGCCTTACCGTCAAGAGCAATTATTTAATGCCCTGGAAGGGCAGCCAGCTCTAGTCTGAAGGAACACTGTGCATCATGACGTCAAGTAAGTCAGAATTAAGCTGCTAACCCTCACTCCTGTTTAGGGATATTAATACCATTGAATATAGGTCGTATTAGATACTTTCTTCTGCATCCAAGTATACTCAATGCCCACCACTCTGGGCTCATGGAGGGCCCAGGGGTCAGTGACTCTTCCATCACTGCAGTGTAACAGTCTTAGGGTGATTCTTCTTTGATTCTTGTTTCCCAGACAAATGAGCTCTCATTGGCATAAGGACTGAAACTATGAAATACTCATGAAATGTCAGCTGTACTGACACGTGATGATGGCCCAGTCAGACAAGAAAAGACAACTTCCTCCTGGTGCACAGCAGGACAGAACTAGCAGCACCCAAGAAACTCCACTTTCCCTACTTGGATTATTTAATTTGCTTTTAGATATTGTTTTCTGAGAGAAATTCTCTTGGATGATTAAAGCAAGCTGCCTCATTTAATTGTGTCATTTCATATCCCCCAAAGAAAAAAATCATTGATCATCATACACTCTGTATTAAAGATATCATAAAACTTATAATTTTAGGATTTTCTGCTAGAATTTTATTGTGATCTGAATGTTTATGTTTTTCAAATTTTATATGTTGGAAATAAGTCCCAAATGTAATAGTATTAGAAGATGAGGTTGCAGAAGGTAATTAGGATCTCGTTAAAAGAGGCCTTCAGCAGCTGTTCAGTCCCCTCTGCCATCTGAGACAGTAGAGGGATTTTGGCTGAAGACCAGAAAAAACAGCCCTCACCTGAAATCCAATGCCTTCATCTTCAATTTTCCTGTCTCAACTAGTGGAAAAATAAGACTGTATTGATTATAAACCTTACTCTACTGCACTTTGTTAATCTGCCCAAACCCAAGAATGCATAGCTGTTTATACTCTAAACTCACTGAGTTTGGTTGTATCTGCTTTGTGACATTCATGACTTCCTTAGTGTACTGTCCTAGGACAGTTTCATAACTGATTCCTAGAACACTAATTTCTACCCCAAGACAGGAAATATGTTAGTTTTAGAAATTTAAAACAGACATATAAAGGTCTAAAATATTCAGAGTACTATAATAACACTTTAAGGTAGAGAATTTTATGTATGCATATTAAATAATGTGAACAGTATTTTAGAAATCCCAACAAAAACATTCACCAGATTTATGAACTTGTTATTACATTAGCTTATGCACAGGTAGAAATTTCAATGTTACTGACATTCGTATCAATTAATCAATGTGTTTACTCAACTATAGAGCATTCTCTGCATAATCAAGCATTTTGCAGGAAGCTATAATTACCCCTCTGAAGTTTATAATCCTGGTAAGACAAAAACAGCACAGATACAACAGAATCACAAATAAGAACTGGCAAAAAAAAAAGTTGCCCAAACTATGAGTCACAGTCAAAAGAGAAAACAGTCTTAGGAAACATCTAGAAATGCTTCCTGTATTAAAAAAAAAAAAGTGGGGTGTAGTTTATTCTTCAGATAAAAGAAGCCAAACATCCAGATGGAAATCAGTCTTGGAGAGCCGTATTCCCAGAGAAATGAGAACAAATAAATTCAGCCTGGGTTCCTGGGTGGAGATTATGCAGTTCTTCAATAGCACTAAGAGTTTGGGTTTATTTGGTAAGAAGTAAACTGTGGATGGGTTTCAACAAAGAACTTACTTTTTCTTTTGTTAATCTCAACTCATTGTTCAGACAAATGTCCTTTGACATCTAAACATTTTTGCAGGCTAGTTGAATAATCTAAGACTTTACTTTCGGTTAAGTGCAAATACTTTAGTGTGTTTGTTTCTTAGGCCTTTACCTTACAAGTTTGGTCATCCTATTTCCTCCTTATCATACACAGACTCCCCACTGTATAATGCCTTCACTGCATGTCATTCCAGCATTACCATATCCCACGTGCACCCTTATTATTACTAGTAGAGTGACGCCTTTTAAAATTGTATTTATTTATTTATTAACAGAATAAGTTCTCGCACTCCAAAACTCTATCTGAGCTCCTTGCTCTGCAGTTTTCACAGGATTACAGACTGATAGTCTTGGTCCATGTCAGTAATTAAGCAAGTGTTACCAATGAAGGCAGGCTACTCTCTGTCTCCTTAGGTAACATTTGTGGAGCACAACCTCACTGGGTGGCTTCTTGTGTGGTTTTGCACTATAGTGCACAGCTTAATTGTTGCAGTAAACATATTTAATATCGCAATGTCTCAAACTATGGTTTGTGCCTCAAGCATAGAAATCAACATGCCATCTCAGAAATATTTGCTGGCTCATCTCACCACCCATTAAGAACTGTGTGTCCTCAATGGTTCACAAATCACTATTACTTCACTCTGCCTTGTTCTTCAGTCTTGTTTTGGTCCACATTCCATCGTGCCCCGTATGTTACTTGACTTCTCTAAAAGCATCCGAGTCTCACAGTTTCATACAAATTGTTGTCTCTATCAACTGTTCCCTCTGTCAATCAATCAGGGATGGGCTAATTGATATCCTCAGATTTTAGGTGTCTTTTTACAGTCTCTTGTGGGCCTTTTGATGGCTTCTGTGCATAGGTCACAACCTTTGTCCTCCACTCAGAGCATCCTTCTCTACCAATTGCCCTGTTTATTTCACTCACTGCATTTATCAAAACCTAACCCGTGTTATCACCTTCACTTTCTTTATTGCTAAACTGCTTCATGGAACTGCTCTTTCCACAGACATAGAAATAGGTGTTTTTCAACACAGCAGCCTCCCCTGACCTACTAATCATATCATCACATAGGGCAGTTCTTGTTCTGGAACTAACAGAGCCACAACTAGCCTACTCAAGAAAATAAAATCAGATTACCAGTCCAGAAAAGGAAGATGTGGTACAATTTCAGATTGCACAGATACTGAAAAAAAAAGATAAAATAATGCTTTGTCTGTGAATTTGACAACTTAGATTTTAAGGAATTTTGTCTTATAAACCACAAAATAATAAACCTAACAAAGAAACAATGGGGACTTTGAATTACTTTTTGAAATTGTAATCAGAAATTATGAATAAAACTTATCTACTAGTGTCTTCATCAGCAAATTTAACCCAACATTGGAAATATTCTACAAAAACTGTCAAAAATCAGTGCCTTAAATCCCTGCACTTGGGAGGCAGAGACAGGAGGATCTCCAAGTTTGAGGCCAGCCTGAGCTACAAAGCAAGTTACAGGTCAGCCAGAACGTCACAGAAAAACCCTGCCTTGAAAAACAAAACAAGAAAAGTTAGACAAGAAAATTCGCACTCACATGATGAGACTCAACTATTAAAAGTAGCAGAAAAAAGGAATGATTACCAAACAAGCAAAATTTAAAATTTTCAACATCATTTAAAATTATCAAATAGAATTCACAGTGGGGTTAGTACTTTAATTCAATGGAGTGTCTTTATCCATTTATTTTGATCTTATTTAATTCTTTCATCAGATTTTTATAGTTTTCACTCAGAACTTCATAACACCTTAAATAATTTTGCATTTGTTATTTCACTGATGCTGTTAGAAATGAAATGTTAAATTTTAAGTTTTAAATTATTTATTGCTAATTTGTTACTATATTATTAAATACTGATTTTATTCTTGTAATTGACTCTGAATGTTTTGATCATGATAATTATTTTTAATTGCAGTTACTATCTTATAGATTCAATAAGAACCGTTTCATAATCGTAGTAATCATATTCCTTATACATATAGAACCATGACTTGGGAATAGTTTTGAATAGACAAGAGAATTTTTTTTAAATATTTATTTACTTATTATGTATACAATATTCTGTCTGTGTGTATGCCTGAAGGCCAGAAGAGGGCGCCAGACCTCTTTACAGATGGTTGTGAGCCACCATGTGGTTGCTGGGAATTGAACTCAGGACCTTTGGAAGAGCAGGCAATGCTCTTAACCACTGAGCCATCTCTCCAGCCCCCTAGACAAGAGAATTTTGAAGGAAAAAAACAACAACAGATAGACCAAAAAAAAAAAAAAAGGCAGGAAATATGAAAATTAGTAAACCCTGGTTTCAAATTTTAATAAAACTACTGTGATCAAGACATGCCTTGCTGGCATTAAGAATCTAAATATAAATTTTAAAAAAAACATACACATAAAAGGATTAAAAAGAAAGTATGATTTCATTCAATAAACTTTTAATAAACTTACAGGTGTAATTTAGTAGAAAAACAGTCTTTGCAGCAACAGATGCTACCTAGTCCATATGTATCTCTTAACCCCAAAGCCCACAGTTAGTAAATCAATCTCAGACTGGCACGAAAAGTGGCGACTCCCTAACTCCTAGTACAAAACTTGGAAACAGTAGTCTGACATATTTAAAGCTTTGATACTTTTAAAGGAATAAACAAGAAAATAAATATCAAGTGACAAGCCTAGAGAAAGCACTTGCAGGAAGTACATCTGGCTGATCGCTTGTTCCCTGAAAAGATAATGAATTTATTAAAGAGAGTAGGGACAAAATATCCTCCATTTTAAATTAACACTCACAAATGGCAGAGAAGCTCTTAAAAGGCACATTCAACGCTGATAACTACTACTAACTATATGAAACTTAAATCCACAAGATGCCATACCCGCCCCCTGGAAAGGCTAGAACTCCCGACTGTCAAGAGTGAGCGCAGCTCAAGAGGTCCTGGAACCGTCCTTTGCTGACAGTAATGCAGCGACACAGGCTGTCGGAAAACAGTGACTCTTAGGAAGTGGCTCAACAATCTGGGTTCTACAGGTTCAACCCAGATAAACAGAAGCAGATGTCATAAGAAAGTGCACAGTCATATTACTAGAAGCAGATTGGAGCTAGGTCCTCAAAGTCAAGCATTCCCTCCTGGAGAGGGCTTGTTAAGAATCTGGAAGTAACCAAATACCCAAGTCTGAGGAAACCACTCAAATTTACAGGATTCACACGCCTCCGCCAGGGTTATACAAACAATTACAGCTGTGAGGAAATGCTCCACCCTGTTGAGCTGCCTGCAAGAGACTCCCAACTAGTAGAGGGGTTGAGGACTGGCCTCAATAAAATCACCTCTCACCAGTGTAGGGCGTGGGAACTGAAGGCAGAAACAAAAGATAGAATTGAGAGGGAGTTTCAGGGATTACTCAGATCCTGAAATACCCTGTGTTTATTTTTCCATAGCTTTTATACCCAATGTAAACCGGGGGAGAAGGTAACAAAGACTTTATTAATATGATACAGCAAGGGTAACTCACACAGTCCCTCTGAGACTTCCCATAATCAGCGGTCTGTTGCCTAGGTAGCGAGATGACCCAAATCACTACATCATTCAGGTACACTGAATCGTGTAAGCAAAACAGACCTCATAGCTACAATGGAAGGAACACAGGTACATTTCCATATCCCAACCACCTGTCAGGACATAACCGAGCTATCTTAACTTCACAAAGGGGCCAGGCAGCCACCTCCTGAGCTAGAAGATGTGATTAAGCCTTGTTATTCCTCAAACTCTCTGACAGTCAGATAAACTGGGAAATGAGCCTACATTTCTCAGCCTCCACAGTGACCAGCAAGTCATGCATTCATGTCCAGCTTTTCTAAGTTATCATTTAGGAAGTATGGTTTCTTTGTGTGTGCATGCGATATAGACCCATTTGAAACACCCATACTCCTAAAAATAATCCCCTACCATACTCCTGTAAGTAATTCCAACGAACTCTCTACTTTTGGTCAAAGGTAGGTACAATTGCTTTTTAGCTGGGGTGACAGCCTACAAGTGGCAAGTCTTTACTACAGACTAGACTGCAGTGAAGAACATGATATTGATACAGCAGCAAGATGAATAAATACCTCTGCATTATAGGAGTCTGGAAGCATGAAATTCTAATGAAGGTGCATGTTTAAAGATGGCAAGCAGATCAACTGGGGGAGAGGAATGGTGGAAAGGCATAAAAATGCTTGTTTAGAATTTTGCACTGTAGTCATGGTAGCAAGATTGACTATAATTGCCAAGATCCATCAACCTGGACAGTTTAAAGGAAAGACTTTATTTTATATAAATTGTAACTCCATAAAGATTACATTTTAAAAAAAAGCAGACTCTGAATAGGAGGAAAGTGGTGCCACAAGGTGGTCTGAAATCAGTCGGAAACTGAACATTTGGTGAATGCCCACCAGAGCCCAGAGATACCCTGGAGTACAGAGGTGTGGATGCTGCAGTGGGTTCTAATGCATATAAGTAAGTCATTGCCACATCCTTCAGAAACCCTCAGGTATGAATACACAAGACACACACACACACACACACATGATGGAGGAAGATCATTGGTTAATTATAATAAACCAACTGCTTGGCCTCATAGCTTAGAACATAGATGGGAGGAGGAAACAGAATAGGATGCTGGGCGGAAGAGGAAGTGAGGTCAGACTCTGCTCTGCTCCCAGAGAGACCCGACAGCTCTGCAGTCCTGGAGCATAGACACCATGATGGACGGAGGCTAGAATCTTCCCGGTAAGCGCACCTTGGGGTGCTTACACACATTATTAGAAATGGGCTAGTCCAGGTG
>NW_026067897.1:562931-573444 GCF_014885135.2 Alexandromys fortis | reverse complement strand
ACTATGGGCCTGTAGGCCGAAGATGGATGCCCCAACGGTACAGAGGAACTTTGGGTGACTGTCCAGGCAGTGAGATGTCTCTGTCATTTCTAGAGTTTGAAAGTTGCTTTTTTCTTGTTTGCTTAGGTAATATTGTATCTTTCTCGACTCTTTGATGGAGTTAAGAATAGTTAGCTATAGTTATAGTTTTCCTAAGTTATGATATAGATTATTGTAATTTTATTTGATAACTGTTTTGTTATATGTAATTTTGCTATGTTAAGTTAAAGCCTTCCTTTTTTTGTTTAAACAGAAAAAGGGGAAATGATGGAGGAAGATCATTGGTTAATTATAATAAACCAACTGCTTGGCCTCATAGCTTAGAACATAGATGGGAGGAGGAAACAGAATAGGATGCTGGGCGGAAGAGGAAGTGAGGTCAGACTCTGCTCTGCTTCCGGAGAGACCCGACAGCTCTGCAGTCCGGGAGCATAGACACCATGATGGACGGAGGCTAGAATCTTCCCGGTAAGAGCACCTTGGGGTGCTTACACACATTATTAGAAATGGGCTAGTCCAGGTGTGAGAATTAGCCTGTAAGGGCTAGAGTTCATGGGCCAAGCAGTTCTTAAATGAATACAGTTTGTGTGTTGTTATTTCGGGCATAAGCTAGCCAAGCGGCTGGGGTGTTGGGGACGCAGCCCCGCTGCTCCTATTTCAACACACACACACAGCGTACTCTCCAGTTGGCTCATCTGTACCACACCCAGTTCGTATTCTACTTTTATGATAGAATACTGATGTTCTCAATTTTGTGTAAAGCTTCCAGATCATGCCCCATGTCCTAATCAATTGTTGTAATGAAAATACATTCATACAAACATTCTGGAAGACCCTGTGCACAAGCCTGCAGAAAGGTCCAGGCACATGTGCAAGCTCTGCAGACTCTGTGGCATACACTGGGTGACCCAGGAGGCACAGAGCCTGTGTTGTCACCCAGCATCGATGTGAAGACTCAATCAATCTAAGTGTCAGTGCTAATAAACATAGTTTCCTCATCTGTTGAAAGAGGACTAGATAGATTATTATGAATGTTAAAGCAATAAATGAAAAGCTCAATAAATGTCAATGTTTATTGCTGGTCTACATTCTGAGAGTTTACAAATCTCTTAACACCAATATACAAATAATTTATTCCATAACACAGTCGACTGTAACCAAAACTGTAAGTAGTCTCTTTAGACTCTTCATAGCATAATTTACAAAGCTATTAAAGTAAATTTTGTGTTGAAAGTGAACTCTGCTATTTATTAATTTTAATTGACTGAGTATCAGTTGGTGAATGTTTATGCTGTCTCAAATTACATTTAAAAGAAGGAAATAAAACCACATTAAGATACGTGGGCAGTGATCCAGATCCTCACAAGGAAAGTGGTGAAATATGGAAAATAAACAGAGCATGGACACCTTTCATCCTCTGTCGAGTTTCTGGGTGACAGCAACGTTTTGCACAAGCTTGACTGAATTTCTTTCTTGCTCTGGGTTGGGAGGTAAAAGGCAGGAGGAGGCAGTACACATCCCTGCAGGAAATTAGACCCCAGAGAGACAAGGCAAGAGAGACATTGCGCACATTACTCACTAAATGAGAAATTAATTTTCTTTGTTTTATTGTATGGCATCCTGCATTCTTAGACTGATAACTTTACAACTGTTACAAATTCCAATGTTTCACACAAAAAGATGACCATCAGATGGTATTCAGAACTAGATCACATGATAGTTTTATTTTATTTTTTTGCATCTTGAGGAAACTCCATATTGGTTTTCATAGTGGCTAGACATGCATGTATCTCCACCAGTAGTGTATGAGGGTTTCTTTTTGTCTATATCCTTTTATTTGTTATTTGTTTTCTTGGTGACTGCCATTCTGACTGTAGTATTTTGTTGTAGTAACAGGTTCTGACTATGACAAACAATGCTGCTATGAACATAGTTGAGCACATGTCTGTTGAAATAGGAGCAGCGGGGCTGCGTCCCCAGCACCCCGGCCGCCTGCTAGCTTATGCCCGAAATAACAACACACAAACTGTATTCATTTAAACACTGCTTGACCCATTTCTATCTAGCCTCTTCTAGGCTAATTCTCACATATTAATTTAGCCCATTTCTAATCATCTGTGTAAGCACCCCAAGGTGCGCTTACCGGGAAGATTCTAGCCTACGTCCATCCTGGGTCGGAGGTGCTTCATTGCGTGCATCTGCCCGGGAGAGCAGAGCAAGCCTCTCTGTCTGAGGCGTCTGGCTCTGAGAGGAGCTGCATTACTTCTGACCTCACTTCCTCTTCCTCCCAGCATTCTCTTCTGTTTACCCCACCCATCTGTGTTCTAACCAATAAAATGGGCCAAACCAGTTTCTTTATTAGCCAATGACCTTCCTCCATCACATGTCCTTGTGGCATGACTGAGATTGAGCATCCATTGGATAACAGAATATGGACTAAGACTAACACAGGCTTAGAAGCAGTCTGTGAGTTTATTTAAAATACTAAGCATAACTAATCAATAAGGAGCTTTAAATTAAAATCAACTGAAAAATTCCTGTTACAATAACTATTGTCAGAGATGAAAAATTATAAGTGTAGACAAGCATGCAGAGAAAAATCTCTGTCTACTGAGGATGTAAATTTGTAAAATCGTTATACAAAACAACAAGAGAGCTTTCATTAACAACAACAAAAAAAAAACCCTGATGACTCAGTGGTTAGAAGCTCTCGCTCCTTTTCTAGAGACTGCAACTTCCGTTGCCAGCACTTGTAACAGGAGGCTCACATCTGCCTTCCACTAGAAATGAGACAGTGTGGATCAGTATAGCACTCTGGGGTGCCGAGAATGATGTGTCAGTATAACACAGAAGCACAGAAACACTCCACTAGTCAAAAGAATAATACCCTGAGAAAGGATTATTAAAAAAGACTGCACAGGATTGAGGAAAAATAGTAAGGGGATAATAGACCAGCAGCTGGAACCAGGGACAGTAGGCAACCGTGAGCTATGACCAGCCTAGGCGTGAAGGGATAAGGGGAAAGATGAGGTCACTGATATTCAGGGAAAGCAGTAGTGGGAGAAGGTGGGAGACTGTGGTTTGAATCTGAAATGTCTTCAATTGGCTCGTGCTGTGAATGCTTGTTCTCCTTTTGCTTTTTGGTCCTGGCCATACAAAAGCACCTGATATGGGCATTTTATAAAAGCTTATGCCCAACTGTGCCTGAATGACAAGAAACAGCCAGGTGAATGACTCAGACCTCAGGGCCCCCATCCCTTGTTAACCTCCACTGTTCCCATTATGTGAATTCAATTGACGGTAAGTAGCAAGGAAGATAGCTGAGATGGCCGACCTAAGCCATTCTGTTGGGGTATAATTCAAGATAGAAAAGGGTCAAGAGCTGTGTGTGTGTGTGTGTGTGTGTGTGTGTGTGTGCTACTGGGTATGTAGTTCTGTGCATTTAGGTACTTTCTGTGAATGTTTTTGAAGTCTTATAAAGCACTCAGAATTAGATATATTTAACATACTTTTTGATGATAAAACTCAGGCAAGATATATTATTTCCATCACAGTTCTACAAAGAGCCAACATTACAAGGTATGGAGAATTGTGAGAAGCAAACTTAAAAAACGTGAAAACCACTTTATCACTACAACTGTTTAATTTCTTCAACATTCCAGTGAATAAATAGCCATAAGAAATGAAGATATACAAAATATATGATAAACTACTGTTATTCCCAGACTTCATTATCATTATTTTAAATGATTAAAAGAAAATATATGTAAATATATTATGATAATGTATGCTCATTAAGGCAGATTTTACAAATACACGGAAGCCAATTTAAATAGCTCTTACATATATTAAAGATACTTAAAGAAAATAATCTTATTCTAAGCTAAAGGCTTATATTGATTGCAAACTGAACAAATTCTAGAATCACCTTGAAGAAATGTAATGAGACCAAATGATGTAGCAAATACTGGAGAAAAATAAAACAGAGGCCCTAGTGAGAAGCAAACCATATTCTCAAGGGGGGCGGAGATTTACCACAAGAAAAATGTGGCAGGCTAGTGGTAAAACAACATTCAGAAAAACTGGATAAAGTCATCAATTCTAGACTTTAAGAATTTAAAATCCAGAGGACATAAAATTTTTAGAAAGTAAAACAAGCATAAAAGTATCTAACAAAAGTTATTACTTTCAAAAATCCAAATCAACTATCTGACTTTAGAGTCGAAAGAAAGCCATAAAAAAAGTGAAAGAAAATCACTTCCTGTTAGGAATCTGCACTCAGCATAACTTCTGTGCTGAAGAGCCAAGCACCAATCATTTTAGAAAAGAGGTTAGAGAAGTCTTTACATATATGATCTGAGTTCACTGTCCACTTGTACTTCAGCTTTTGAAAATTATGTTTACTTAATTAACCTATGTGTTGACTGAGTATTTTGTTTTCAGGGATTTTTAGTTCTTTATGCGTTCTGAATATTAATTCTCTGCTAAAGTTTTGATAGCGACTTTGTTTTCATTCTGCTGCCTGTCTCTTCAATTGATTGTTTTCTTTCCTGGGAAGAACTTTTATTCAACCTCATTTGTTAAATCTGCATTTTATTCCCTGAATTATTGCCTTTCTCTTCAGAAAATCCTTCCTAGGACAATATATCAACGTCTTTATCTGTGTTTTATTTCATGCCTTCAGGTCTTATGCTAAAATAATTGATCCATCTAGAACTGCTTTTTATACAGGCTAAATGGCAAAGATTGTCTTAATAAGTTTCTATTGTTATGATAAATCACCATGACAAGACAATTTATAAAAGGACTTTATATGGAGCTTAGGGTTTCAGATGGTTAGAATCCATATCCACCGTATGGAGCTTAGGGTTTCAGGTGGTTAGAATCCATATCCACCGTATGGAGCTTAGGGTTTCAGATGGTTAGGATCCATATCCACCGCGATTGGAGCAGAGAAACAGGCGTGGAGTTGGAGCAGTAATTGAGAGGTCACATCCTGAGACACAACCAGGAGCCAAAGCGTGAGACACCGGTAAAGAAACAGGAGTCTAGAAACCTCAAAGTCTATACCTAGTGAGACACCTTCAACAAGACCATGCCTTCATTATTTCCCAATAATTCGATTAACTGGAACCAATAATTCAAACATATGAGCCTATAAGAGGCATTCTAATTCAAATCATCATGGGGGAATCTAGCTTTATTTCTCTGCAGGATTTTTTCTAGTTTTTTTTTTTAAACAGTTTGGTGAAGAAGCCATCATTTCCCCACTGTGCGTTTGTGGCATGTTTTCAGCATTGAGTTGACTGTGATTTCATGTATTTATATTTGCATTCTTGATTCCACTCTATTGAATGATGTGTCTGTTTTTGTGCAAGTGGCATGCTTCTTTTCATTACTATGGTTCTGGAACACTATGACTGAAGTCAGTTATGGTGCTACATAACTTGAACATTCTTTACTTTTTTCTAAATAATATTTTCATAGTTTTGGGACTTCTTGTTTATAAAGTGTGCTCTTTGTTTTTAAGACATCTTCTGCATACACAACCCAACAGCAGTAGGAATGAAAAATAAAAATTAAACACTCTAAGATAACATGCCACAGAAACACTAGTACATCATTATTTGCAGCAGCACTATCTGTAATAGCCAAGTTATGAATCATAAATGCATATTGGAAACACATTAGGAACTACAAACTATAGTCTCATTCTTTATGCAAACTAAGATAGGTATTTAGTGGATAAAGCATAGAATGACAAATAAGGGTTGTTCTGTAAGTCACTAAAGACAATCAAATAATTTGACACCTCTCTGCAGATAATTCTAGAGATTGACCTCAAAATGACCATGTAGACCCATAGTCTACTAGAAAGAACCACATGGCACATGATTTTGTAGATTTAATATGATCCGGATGTGATTTTCCAAGTCTTTCTAAATTTATTTTGAACATCAAAATGGCCCCTTATAGTCCAACAGCATGGTCATATTTTTAAATCCAGTTGTTTGTATGTAAACTAAAACTATTTGAAAAGTTAGGGCTGGCTCACAACAAGATGGCTTAAAATATTTGTGATAATAAGTAAGTACAATAAGAATGCAATTAAATTTTTTGTCAGACATGTTTTTAAAAAATCATATGTGTTTGTGATAACAAGATAATTGTTACAAATAATCTATACACTATATTTTAACCAGTGTGTTATTAAATCTATAATAAAATACATATTAAAATCTTTCAGTAAGACCATAACAATCTGATTCATAATATTTAATGTGTTCTCTCTTTTGTATTAATACTATTGAAACATCTCTGTGAAAAAACTCTAACTTGAAATGTAAGAAGATGAGTCACTGAAAATGAAGAAAATTAAGCTGTACTTTAAAATGTATTCAAAATAATTTACTAATCGAGTTAAAGTGTGTTATTAGATATGTTATAATAGAAGACCTGTTTATTTCTAAACTACTAAAGATTGTTACAAAGATGAGTTTTTAAATGCTCATTCAGGTGTGAAGAACTATAACAAGCAACATTTTGAACTACAGTATGAAAATACCATGGTTGACTTTGTACATAAATACATGAAAAATAACTAAGAGCTTACATTTGTTCATCTATCATAACAGAAATTTACATATTCTTTCTTGAGAGAAGAATTAACTTGAGATGGTAGCAAACTATAATTCATTGATGAAAATTATGTACAAGACAGCTTTGACTCCTCTGGGTCTAACAACAATAACAATAGCAGGATTTATGGATTTTATAGATTAGTAAACTGAATATTAAGAGGTCGAATTTCCCAAAGTTTGCACAGTCGATGCTCAGTACGGTCTGGATCATGACCTGGATTCTTCTGATCACGGGCCAAGTTGACGAAAATGAAAACCTCCCAAGTGTAACTATGGATCTTGCTGCCCCAGGCAGACCAGGGCCCAGTGCTGTTCTTCAGGACAGCTTCATAATATCTATATGATATCAGAGAGTTAACATTTTGTTCCTTGTTGCCTCATCTCAAAAAACTGTCTTCCTTTAATCACATTCCTGTAGTATCTATGATCATGGTTCCTGTCATTACTATAAATATCTGTATTTACACCATTCTCTACTAACATAGCTTCAAAGGAAGATCCTGTTTTCTAGGTGAGAGCCTTCCCAGGCTGTTTCCAAGCAGATTTACTCCAAATGAGGCAATTACACAAAACTGAGAGCTGCATAGCACTTCCCTCTCTGATTGGCACACAGCCTGGAGTGCCGTCCCAGACTGCAGTTCCTCGTCTTATCAGCCACTTCACTGGAGGACAGTGGGAGAAGCAGGCTGCATTTGGATTTTTTTCACAGCCTGATTCTAAAAGGCAAATACACTGATTTCTTTCAGGGACTGAGTCCTCTGAGTCCTTCCTGAGAAGTGGCTCTGCATCACTGCTCTGCCGAAATGTAATGATCTTCAGATGCTTCATTCCCTCGAAGGAAGCATCTTTAATTGGAGAAAGCAGACAAGATAGCAAGCAACTGGGCCGAATTTTCTCTAAGGACCTCAGGCTGCTTCACAATCACTTCTGAATTCCTTGCATTTCCCAATCTTCACATCATCCCCAAACCCATATAAATCACTTTTTTTAAGAGTCGGCAGATTGTAAATAAGTTGTTTCCTACAAAGCATTTCATAATTACATTTGGAAAGCGGGCAATGTTACAGTCAGTGCCATAGTATATAAGCCTTGGACGGAATGAGATGGCTTCCCTGCGTTCTCCATGAAAAAGAGGTTACTGTCATTTCCTGTCTAGAACAGCTGGACAGCCCACCCCGAATCTCCTCACAGAAACCACGTTGACAAGGGATACATGAACAGTTGGCATCCCACCAACATAAAAATCCCACCATGCCTATGACCTACTTCTTGACAGTCGGGTTCCTGAGTCTTTCTACAACAACAACAACATTAATTAATTAATTAATTAATTAATTAATTAATTAATTTAAAATTTAAGAAAGAAATACAGACTCTTCCTTTCTGGCGTATGAAAAGGTAAGCATTCATGTTAGGTGACAAAATGAGAGAAAACCACATTGTGAGGCTACAGGGGTGGGGGCGGATGTCAAAGGCTGATGTCCCTGCTTAGAGCTAGCAAGAAAGTGAAGGTATCAGCTATTCAGTTGTAAGTAATTTAAGATCCTGCCATCAACAGCATTGCCATGGAGGAGAGCTTCTTGCTTCAGAAATGAACAGCTCACGGCAAGTCTTGGTTAAAACTCTGACATGTTAAGAAAACCAGATATACTATGCCTAAAGATATCAACATGAAAAAGAAACACACACAAAAGTATACCAAAATGCACATTATTTAAACCACTGAGTTTATAATAATTTAATACACAACAGAAACAGCAAAACAAAGGTACTAGAATCAGGCAGGCAAAGAGAAAATGTGCATTCTCTGGAAGAGGTAAGACAAATTTCAGCACATATATTGTAATAACTCATCACAGCTGTCTCAAAGAACTGCCATGAGAACTATTTAGAAATTCCATATCTATGCATAGAAATATATGTATGTAACAATAATTAATAGGAAGGAGGCAATGAATTTGAGAGAGGGCTAGGAGAGGCATATGGGAAGATTCAGAGGAAAGAAAGAAACTGGTAAATGATGTGATTATAATCTCCTCATTTGCTTTCCTGTGTGGGTTTTTCTTTCCTTTCCATTTCTCTGCTTTTTACCACTAAGCAGTTGTGTTCCAAATGCAAGACAACATGCTCAAAGAAAAAAAAATGAAATAAAAGTTAAGTGTGTTTAAAGGTTCTGTGATGGAAAAGACAGTTAAAATTCTGTGGAAAGTCATCCAGAAATTAAATCTAATGAAATCATAAACATAATTTTTTTTACTTAACATCAGTACACAGCACATTTTTTTTCTTGCAATGCAAAATTAAAATGAGGATGCACATGCGCAGCTGTATATATTGCATGTCATGAAGACTGAGTTCATGAGGGTTGTTGGCATCTCATGACAGTCTCCAGACTATCCACTTCTCCTGAATTCCTCAGTCATATCAAGTCATGAATAAGTCACAATAGTCCTCAGGGACATAAACTGTACCATTAGGAATACTTACAGTTTCTTTAAGGTATCTAGGAACTGTTTAAACTTCAATGTAGCTCTTTCTTCTTCATGAAGAATAGGGCCACCACGTGCTTGTCTGGCATACACAGATATGTTGTGTGCGTAATCACGTTGGGGTTTCTTTTCCTCTGTCTTTCCACTCCACATTCTGAAAAAGAAAACAATATTAATAATATTTCACAATAAATAGAAATTTTACATGGAGTTCTACTTACAGTCAACACTAGAAATAAATGATTTGATAATAAATCAAACATTTGAATAGAATTCCTTCTTAGTGCTTCTTTTTTTTCAGACACTACTGTAGTTATATTTGTACTCCATTGTACCCCAAGCCTAAAAATTAGCATATATAAAATATTTTCAGCATGTATAATTTTATTATATGTTATAACTTGTAGCATTTTAAATATTATATAATTCAAGGAAATTTTATGAATTAACAACCATATTTCCCTTTCCATACAACAGATTTACCTATCAGTAGTTTTGCCACTAGGACATTTTTTAGTTGTTTCCTAGTTACAAACTACAAATGTCTTTACCATAATTATCACAACCATATTCATATTCAATAGCTTGTTGTACTTTTCAGTCTTCCAATAAATGTATGAATAAATTATGATTTGTTTCTAGTTCATTTCCCCAAGATATTCTGTTAAGTCTTTGAAAACTTAAAGAACAAAAAAGTAAAACACAATATCCATCTTTAAAAAGAAAATTGGCAATAAAATAATCTAAACAGCCACAAATTAAGTTCTGATGATAGATTAGGTCACATTAGCATCTAACTTTTACTGCATTGTTAAGTGTGCTATTTCCTATGCTATACATTATATATTCATTATTGCAAAACATTAGGACCAACAATTCTCTCTCATTTATAAACTAAGGAAATTTCAGAAAGTTTATTATTTCTTCAAAGAAAGAGACATAGAGATAGATACGCAACAAAGGAAAAGACAAGCTCAGAGAAAAAAAGACATGTGAGTAGAGATATATCAGATGAAAACAAGACAAATTAACCCGAGGAGATTAGACTAGAACTATTTCTAGAGGAAAAAAAAACTTAAAAATTCTAAAAATGGTGAAATTCTGTTCAAAAATAATTTTGGCTCTTCAGTGGTCAAAATTATAAATAGCTTCAATTGACCATCTGTGCTTTTTTGGTAACTCTGTATCCAATTATTTATATGTTGATTTTCAGTTTTTGACAGAAATGCACGAAATTACTTATGGAATTGTTATCAAATAGAATTACTTATAAAAGGAATCTATTTTATCCTCTATTGTTGACCTTATACATTTTAGATATTGTTTCCAATTATAAAATAAAAA
>NW_026067897.1:464469-562756 GCF_014885135.2 Alexandromys fortis | reverse complement strand
GTTTCCAGTAAGATTTATTATAAAGTATATAAATTCTATAAAAATAAAAATTTTTGCACATCTTAAATTTCTTATTCTGGTGGCTTTTATGGCTTGATTTTTTTTATTCTTCAACAGTGTTTTCACAAGATTAATGGCTATAGTTTTACCATTTTGCTACTGTAGGAGATTTCAGTGTACATTACTCAAAAAGTTTGTTTCCCTTTATGTTCATTTTTGCAAGTTATTGTACAATCGGGTTTTTGCTTCCAGATTGGTTTCTCATTACAGGTCCTTTAGCGGAACAAATCCAATCACGTTCCTCCCTTGCACCCATCCCAGTGGTTTTCACAGATCTCCCTCTCCTGATATCCCTTCAGGTACTCATTGACTTGTTGAGGCCCCAACTCCATAGATACTTCCTGGGAACCTAGGGGTCACTCTGGCCAGGAAAGCATGTAACTAAGTTAACTCTATTACCTAAAATTACAATCTTACCAATCAGAGATGCCTAGATGCCAGCATAAAAAACAACAATAACAGACAGGACAGAATGTTTACTAGATCCCAGTAACCTTAGTACAGGCAGGCCATAATTATTGCAACATAGCTGAACCACAAGAGAAAAAAAAAAACATTAAAATAGTTTTATGAATATTTCAGTGAGGCTGAAAGAGGGACTGGATAAACCCTTAAAGAAATCTATGAAAACACAAATAAAAAGTGCAAGGAAATAAATAAAATGGTGCAAGAGCTTAAAGGAAAAAACAGAACAATAAAGAAAACCCAAACTTAGAGAAATCTAGAAAATGAAAATACAGGAACCTCAGAGGCAAGCTTCACCAAAAGAATTCAAGTGACGGAAGAAAAGTCCTCAGGCATTGAAGACACAATAGATAAAATATATATTTAAGTAAAAGAAAATATTAAATATAAAAAAACTCTTGGCACAAAAGAGTCAGGAAATCTAGGACATTGTCAAAAAACTAAATCTAAGAATAATAATATTGGGGAAGGAGGAGAAAAACAAGCCAGAGACACAGAAAATATTTACAACCAAATTATAGAAGAAATTTTCCCTAACCTAAAGAAGAACATGCATATCATGGTATAAAAAAACATACAGAATATCAAATGGATTGGATGAGAAAAAAACTCCTCTTAACACATAAAAATTAGAATTCTAACTGTACAAAAAAATTGAAAAATGCAAGGGAAAAAGACCAAGAAGCAGATAAAGGAAGACCCATTAGAATTACATCTGAATTATTAAAGGAGACTCTAAAGAACTAAGGGCCTAAACAAATGTGTTACAGATTCTAAGAGACCACAGATGCCATCCCAGACTACAATATCAAGCAAAATTTTCAATCACAATAAATGGAAAAATACAGTCCATGATAAAATCAAATTTAGTAATTATCTACTACAAATCCAGTCTTATAGATTATCAAAGGCACTTTAGGGAAAAAAACAAACACAAAGACACACACACACCACCACCACCACCACCACCACCACCAACACCACCACACAACAATGAAAACAAAACAACACACACAAAACTAAATAGGCATCAACAATCATTTCTCATTAATAATTCTCAATATCAGTGGTCTTAATTCCCTAATAAAAAGATACAGACAAACATAATGGATGTGAAAACAGGATTCATTCGTTTACTGCATCCAAAGAAACACACTTTAGCCCTGAAATCGGAACCAAAGAAACACTACCTGGCCCTGAATCCAGAGCTAAAGAAACACACTTTGCCCCTGGAACCAGAGCCAACTCTGTCCCTGACCAATTGAACATGAAACCAACCAATCCCTGAGTAGGAAACCCAAAAAGTTCCTGATCAGAAAGCCAACTAATCCCTGAGCACAAAATCTAGTCAATCTAAGCATGTCCAAGCTCAAGAGGACCAAAATCTGACCAATTCCTTTCGTGAAAATCTTCTCCCTGGAAAAACTCTCCCCTAAGAAGCCCTATGAGATGGCACACACCTTTAATCCCAGCACTTCGGAGGCAGAGGCAGGCGGATCTCTGTGAGTTCGAGGCCAGTTCTGGTCTACAAGAGCTAGTTCTAGGACAGACTCCAAAGCTACAGAGAAACCCTGTCTCGAAAAACCTAAATAAACAAGCCACTCGTCTGCCTGTTCAGTTGGCAGCTGTCCTCCTCCACCATGGCAGAGGTAGCCACTCTCCTGGACTTCTTCCTAAATAAATACCTTTCTTGTGAGAGTTTTGGGTGAAGATTTTCTCTCGCTGGTGCAGAGCAGAATCTCTGCTGGGAAGCTCCCTTAGGAGAGCAGGGCAGACGTAGCAACTGATACCTCTGCTGAGAAACTCCTTTGGGAGTAGAGCAGAAGCCGATTGCTACATTTCTGCAGGGGTTTCTCCCTTACAAAAGTGAAGCAGAAGTAACATCTACTCAGGCCAGAGCTGAGTAGAAATGGACACCTCTGCTGGGAAACTCCCATAGGGGGTTGGAGCAGAGCACAGCTGTAACCACTTTCTCAGAGAGTAGCAGGATTGCTACGTCCTATGGGGAGACCATCCCCCAACAGATCACAGCTTCAATTATAGCCTGACTTCCTGACAAGTCAGGATACCCTTTCCTCCAGAGCTGTGAGTATCCAGGATACCTTCCTGTCACAGCTAGCTTCTGCTATAGTCCAGAATAAGAAAATCCCTTACAGGTTGTGTATAACCAGATCTTATAAAGGCATTTTCTTAATTGAGGCTTCTTCCTGCCAGACAACTTTTGAGTGTGTCAAGTTGACATAAAACTACCCAGCACAGGGATTAATATCAAAATACACAAAGGACTCAAACATAAGGACATCAATTAAAAAGGGGAGTAAAAATCTAAATAGACTATTCCCATAAGAAGAAACACAGATAGCTGAGAAGCACCAAAGGAATGTTCAGCATCCTTTATTATCACACAAAAACAAACAAAAACTTCTTTGAGATTTCATCTTACACTAGTCAGAAAGGCCAAGATCAACAAAGCAAAGGACAGCACATGCTGGCAAAGATGAGGGATAAAGGGAAACACTCATCCATTGTTGGGAGTGCCTCATTGCTAGAAGGCAAATATCAGTAATAGTGACTGGAATAAGTGCCTTTCTCTGGAGAGACTGGGAGAGCCTGTTTGGGGACATAGGGTGACAAACTTTTAGCCACTGATAGGTCAAATTCTTAGAAAACCTCTAAAATTTGCCCTATATCATTTTGAAGTATAGATTCCCCTCAAATCAAAATAGGCTTTTGTTCCTTAATTCTGCTTATTGTTTGATGAATAAGATTTGTAAGCTTGTATGCAACCAAGAACATTACATTTGCAGATGTACTATGTATTAGTTAGTGGTACCACACTGGTCTATTGCTGGAATGCTGGTCAATAATCCATACAACAACAAAAACTGATGTTGCATAATTGGCTGCTTAAATTCGAAGAAAAAAAGTCTCCATCTGTGAAAGAGAAAAAGACTCTATGATTTCGGCATTGCCCAGAAAATCTTATTCTAATATCACCTCCTCTACTATGCTTTTCCCTTCAATGTATAACTTTTATTGGGGGGTTGATTTTAATTTGGAAGTTTTGTGGGGTTTTTAATTAAATATATCCTTAGGTATTTTTATACACGTATATAATATATTCTGATTATTCCCATTGTCAATATCTCCTATCTCCCTCTTACCCCCAACAACTGACCTCCCTCAAAACAACAAATCCCCTTTTCACATTAATATTTGGTTTGTTTTATGATGTTAACCAAAGAAATCCATGTGGGCATGTATTTAGAGCTAACCATTAGAGTATGACCAGCTCATCAGCAGCTACATTAAGACACTGAAATGTTATTACATTTGAAGTAGACCTTAGAAGTTAGATAGATCTCTCATGCTCATTCCTGGAAAATACTATGAAAATGGCCATCCTACAGATGGCAACCTTCAGATTCAATACAATTCTAAACAAAACTCCAGGATCTTTCTTTACATACATGGAAAAAGCAGACTTAAGATTCCATGTGGAATCACAAAAGGCTGCAGATAGTCAAACAATTCTGAACCAGAAGAATACTGCTAAAAGTATCATCACATCTGATTTCAAGTTATCCTATAAAATTATATTAATAAAAATGGCATGATATTGGCAAAAAACAGAAACATAGACAAACTGAATAAAATCAAGGGGTGATATATAGTTCAAATATATAACGTATAATGATATAGAGCCACCTGTCTCTTGACAAAGACAGAAAAATTTACATGGGGGGAGAACAGTATCTTATAACAAATTGTATGGTGGAAACATGATGTAAACATGTAGGAAAATGAAAGAATATTTTTACATCTTATTCTGTATAAAAAACACCTTCAAATGGATCGTGAACTTCAACATAAGACCTGGATCCCGAAACTACTTGAGAACAAATTGAGAGCACACATTTCAACGTGTATGTGAAACAAGAACTCTCTGAACAGGATTCTGGTCACTAAGGAAATACAGACAACTGTAACTGGAGACTACTCGTTTGTTTCCAGGCCGCCCAGACCCAAATAATCACACAGAAACTACATTAATTACAGCATTGTTTGGCCAATAGCTTAGGTGTATTCCTAGCTATCTTTTTCATCTTAAATGAACCCATTTCTATTAATTCATGTATCGCCATGTTGCTGTGGCCTACTGGTAAGTTTCCAGCATCTTTGTCCTTCAGCAGCTACATGGTGTCTCCTTGACTCTGCCTACTCTCTCTCTCTCTCTCTCTCTCTCTCTCTCTCTCTCTCTCTCTCTCTCTCTCTCTCTAACATATATATGTGTGTGTGTGTGTGTTAGAAATATATGTTAGATATATCTGTTAGAAAATCACACCTGATTTTATTCTGCTAAGCCATTGACCAAAAGAGCCTTGTTCATCAATTAATAAAATCAGCATATATACAGAAGGACATCCCACATCAGACAACAATCAACACAGGTCACGCCATGAAATAAAAAGCTTCTGTACAGCAAAAGAATAAGTCAGGCAATTGAAGGTACTGTCTGTTGCATGGAAGAAAATCTTTTCAAGCTATAAATATTACAGAAGATATGTGTCCAGAATATGGAAAAATTTCAAAACAAAGCAAATTTTTTTTTAAAAGTTCAAGCAATCAATTTAAAATGTCTTTTTTTTTAAAGCTAAACAGAGTTCTCAAGAGAAAAAATACAAGGGAAACAGTTTGGAAAGATATCCTTAATCATCTAGATAACTCAATTTTTAAATTTTTTCCTGACAAAAAAAATTTCACTCTGAAATTAGGATAGTTCCAAACTCACCCTAATTCTATGGTAGACTCTCAAGTTAATAGAGTTCAACATGCTTAGCTCTTAAACGCAATCTGAGTTTGACTTGTTTGTTCAGAAATATTTTTTCCTCAACAACAAAACTAAACAAAGCACCTCACAGAGTCTCTTCACTGCGATAGAGTTTATAATCCTGGAGATATTCTAGAGAGCTGTCAAATCATGTGTGACACAAAGAACTTAAAATTTACTGACAGACATTTCTCTTCTTACTTGTTATCAATTCCCATGTTGAAGGGAATTGTCTCAGCTTTATTTGTAGACTGCCTGACTTGTATGGCTATAAGATTATTTTATAATTATAATTGCCTACATGTAAGAACACGCCGTTCAGAGCCACCTGACATGGCCCCTCCGAGATGAGAGGAGTGTTGTGTAGCACTTTCATTTTCTTTTGTTCACACACACAAAAAAAAAATTCCAGCAGATCCAAATGTTTCTCTTTCTCTCTCCTTTTTTTCAGTCTCCACGCCCCTTTCAGAATTCAGGGGACAAAATATAAGCTTTGGTTTAAAAAAAAATTAACAAAATTTCACGACAACAAGTACTAAATTGAACAATTCCAAAATCAACTTAATTGTCTTGCCAATATTTGGATAATCAATAATGTGAACAATATCGCCTGTGCTCTTCTTTGGCCAAATCCTAGTTTTCCTGAAACCTGAATATTTCTTGAGGTTCCTGTACACTCTCTGATCTAATGCATTGCCGTCTTTCTGTCAGATCCTTTGATGTGCTATCCCTACAGTTATCACTCCTTACTCAGAGCTTGTCAACACTGTCAAGTTCTGATGTAGGGACTTTGGCTGGGTAGCATTTAGCACACAGTTACTGCTCAGCATGCATTGTTCAAATGAATAGAAAAATTATAAGGTATTGCCATGTGATCTTGTATCAGGTAGTGCGATTTTTATTTTTAGAACATGATAGCATAATTACTGTGGCCTTAGTTTTTTAAATACGAAGGGAATATTCCATTTAATAAACTTCAGAACTTCAGAAAAAAACATAATTTCTCTGATCACAAACAGGCAGTATCAATTATGCTAATATATATATATATATATATATATATATATAGCTTTCAACTATCCCATGATTTAACATTTATTAATGTTCCTGAGGAGAGATGCAAGGTATCATGAAATAACAGTCCTTGGTAATAACTGTAGCATATAGGTAATTTAAACAACCTGGGGGTGGTGGGGATGCATTAAAAAAGCACAAGCTTATAAAGCAACTATACAAACATTGAAATCTTCCAGTCTATCACAAGTTATTTGCTTCAGGCTTCCCTTGCTGCATTTCCAAATATTTGTCTTTATTTTCTAACATTCTTGACAAGTCACACATTTAGAAAAGATGTATACTACATCAAGGCAGTAAGTTCACTAAACAAAATGATTGCATTCAAATGCTTTTAGTAAGCATACGTAGTATATGTTAATATATTATGCCCAATATATTAACATAATATATAAGTACAGGTAATGTATTTCAGATAAGTCATTTGGCATTTTAATTCACAGGAAAGCTACATGTTTACTGTTATTATACCAAGTAGAATTCTGAGTCGCAATTCAAATAACCGTGTTATTCTAACCTTTTGATGCCTTTAGTCCAAGGCTCAGTGACTATTCTTTGCTTTGACATAGTTGGACAGCTTGGAAGTGATCGATAACATGGCTGACTAAACATTCAAAATTGTAGGGCCAGGAGACAAATTCCCAAAAGACCTCTCTGAAGGCTGCAATTGTCATTTGAGGGTACTATAGAAGTGATCTGGGTTGCTAAAAGCAAAGCAAATTGCCAAGAAGCCTTTTGTTCTTTCCAAAAATTATATAATTAAAAATCATATAGCACAGAGTAAGAAAATTATTTCACAAAGTAGTGCTACTACATGGGTAAGTTATAAACCTGGAATTTGTTGTGGAATATTACTTTAACTAGGCAAAGATGTGTTGTTCATGCTGCATTTGTTTAACGAATTAAATATGTATTGTTTTGCCTCTCACCTAAGGCACCTGGTTGGTCTACTAAAAAGATGAATGGCAAATAGCGAAGCTGTAGAGGAATATTCAAGGCTAACAGCAGAGAGAACAAGTAGGAGGGGGAATCTACATTTGAGAAGAGAGAATGGAGAGAGAACAAGGGAAAAAAGAAAGGGAGATTACCAGAACTAGTCAGTCTGGTAGCCACCAGTCAGTCAGACATGGAAGTAGAACATACAGACTGAAAGAGAAATAATAAGTCCCAAAGCAAAACTGAGATGAAGACAAACAGATTGATTTAAGTTATAAGAGCTAGTGGGACAAGTATAAGATGAGGTTAAGTATCCATAAGTAATAAGTCTCTGTGATTTGGACACTGGTTGGTGATTAAAAAGAAAAAGCCTGAAGCAGGAAACTTCTATATTCAAAAGAGTAGCCTGGCTTCTCTTTTCTTTAAATAATCTTATATCTAGCTAATTGAGATACTAGATTCTAGACATTATTAAAACATTGTTATGGGGAGAAAACCTTCAAAATTTGTTGAAATATGAGCGGCGGGGCTGCGTCCCCAACACCCCAGCCGCTTGGTTAGCTCATGCCCGAAATAACAACACACAAACTGTATTCATTTAAAGACTGCTTGGCCCATGAACTCTAGCCCTTACAGGCTAATTCTCGCACCTGGACTAGCCCATTTCTAATCATCTGTGTAAGCACCCCAAGGTGCGCTTACCGGGAAGATTCTAGCCTAAGTCCATCGTGGGTCGGAGGAGCTTCATTGCGTGCATCTGCCCGGGAGAGCAGAGCATGGTGTCTCTGCTCCAGCCCTCTGGAAGCAGAGCAGAGTCTGACCTCACTTCCTCTTCCGCCCAGCATCCTATTCTGTTTATTCCTCCCACCTATGTTCTAACCTATCAGGGCCAGCCAAGCAGTTTCTTTATTGCTCAGCCAATGAAATCAACAGATTGATATGACACTCCCACATAAAAAATTCCATGTTGAACACATGAAATACAACATGTAATTTGATACCAGATTTAATAAAAGTACAATTGTCTTTCAGTATTCATGGGGACATTGTTGAGCAACTCCTGGAAAATAGCAAGCAACACACCACACCCAACTTCTCCACCCAGCCAGATCCTATATGTGTGTGTGTATTCATATACATAAACATACATATATACACATATACACATACACACACACATATATGTATATCTTTTGACAGGGTGTGCCAGAGCCTCCTCTCCAGATACCCTCTCAAACCCTTCATATATAGCCTGGGTCCAGCTATAAGTACTCCAGATTATTATGGACAGTCCTATTTATGACACCAAATCCCTTGGAGTCTACCCACAAGAACTTAGGACTTTTCGTGACAAAGAGGCACATCTGCTCCTGGCAGCTCCAATCTACTTCAAGAGGATGATGGGAACCAAAGTGGTTCCTATGGAGTTGATTAGTCATTTGGGCAAGAAACTGCTCTCTCCTGGAATGTTTGATGGTATGGTGTACGAACTGGACATGCAAGACCCACAGAAAATGATGGCTGAACTTGTCTAAAGAAGGTGAGACAGACCTTCAGCGTTCCTGCTTCATAAAAGAGTCTGCCATACATTCTACAGGACATAGAAGAAAGTGACTGACAAAATGTCAATTTAGACAGAATTGTCTTTGAAATTTTCTGCTTTATGGAAAAGTTTGCTAAATGCTATTGGCCTGTAGGCTGAAGATGTGTGCCCAATGTTACAGACAACTTTGGGTGACTGTCCAGGCAGCAAAATATCTCTGTCAAATCTAGAGTTTTGGAAGTTGCTTACAATGCACTTCCTGTTTACTTAGGTAATATTACATCTTTCTGGAGACTTTGATGGAGTTGAAGAAAGATAATTAAAATTTTAAAAGATAAATTAGGTGTAAAACTTTAGACTCAAAAAGATAGGATAGATCAAAGAATTTTCCTTAATTTGCCAAATGTAAATGTAAATGGACTAAATATTGTATTACTTGATAATTGTTTTGTTGTATGTAATTTTACTATGTTAAAATTTAAACTTTCCTTTTTATTTAGACAGAAAAGGAGAAATGGTATGGGAAGTACTTCTGTATATGTGTTGCTTTTATTGGTTAATGAATAAAGAAGCTTCTTGGGCCTATGACAGGGCAGAATATAGCACAGCGGGAGTTCCAAGCAGAGATAGAAAAGAAAAGAAGATGGAGTCAGAGAGATACCATATAGCCCCCAAATGACAAAGATGCCAGAACTTTACCCAATAAGCCACAGCCATGTGGTGATACACAGATTAATTTAAGATATAAGAGTTATCCAGAAATATGCCTAAGCTAATAGGCCAAGTTGTATTGTAATTTGTTGCGGGAGGTCTTTCCGCCCCTCCAACCAATAGCTGCTGTAATACCAGCCCATTGGGGCGTGGTCTCACTCCCTTTAAAAAAGCGGCTATTTCCTCTGCTCGCTCTCTTCTCTTCCTGCTCGGCTGGAGACTAGACTCCCTTCCTGGTTGCGCAGATGGCTGTTGTCTGGGATTGTGATCTGTAAGTTTTTTCCCCTTTAAATAAATAACACCCTATTAATCATAACTCCAAACTGGTGTTGCCTTGTTCGTGACTTACGCCTTCAGTAATTGATAAAGTTTCTGTGTGATTATTTCGGGTCTGGGTGGCCAGGAAACTAATGATCAGCCTCCACCTACAGGAAATGTGAAGAGTTGTAGGCTTTGTCTTTTGCAAACTCTTGTAAAACTGTATTGAAGCTACTCCCTGGAATTCCAGAGAGAACCTGCTAGAATCTATCCCGGTCAGTATCAAAGCTTGCTTCACATTTGATTCAAAATCATGAAACTGTTTTTTTCTTTATCTCAGAATTAACAGAACCCCTGCCTAGAGAATGGTCCAGGTAACAATTGCAATCTATCTTACCAATCAATTAATGTGAGAATGATAATCCCCCAGAGGTGTATCCAGACTCCCATTTGCCAGGTGATTCCTGACAGTCACATTGATAATTAACACTATCATAGCTATTGGACTTTATTTGCATGGTTTTTCTTTGTTTTAACTTTTACTTGTTATTATATGTGTATGTTTATGTGTGTGACTGCTTGTCTGTGTGCACATCACATGCTGCAGCTATCCACAGAAGACAGAAGATAATGTTGTACTCTGGAACTGGAGTTACGATAGGCAATTATGAACTGCCCAGTGTGGGTGCTAGGAATTGAAGCCAGGGCCTCTGCAAAAGCAGCAAGTGCTCTTAACTACTGAGCCATCTCTCTAGCCAATGTTTTTCAAACATACAGAAAGTTTAAACTCCTGTTTTTCACAATGTGTCTTTTTAGATCACAGTACACATGAATCATACCTGTATGGTTTTGTTTATATTGATTTGTTTTGTAATACAGTCAGGGTCAACTCTGCTGAGGCTTGAAGATTATTTTTTCACTCTTAGAGATCTATGAAATTTCTTTTTTCAGACTCCTAATTAAATTTCCAATTGTTAAAATGCAACAACAAAGCACGCTGTGCCCCATGAATTTGCCATTTGACAGATAAACATCTGAGGCTGTTGCATAGAGGTCAGGTAGAGGAGGACTCCTCACCTTCAAACTCTCAGCTATTGACTTTGCTATTGCAATGTGGCTGGAAGGTCTGCTCTGCCCCCTGAACTAGGAAGATTGCACATTTTTCTGCTACTCCATTTCAGGAGACTCCTTTCTCCTGACTGTGTCAAGGTCCTGTAGCCTGAAGTTGCCACATGAGTGTCTCATTCCTTACTCACTGTTGTTCATAGTGGATCCTCTGCTAGCTGCAGGCCAAGAAAAGCTGACACCATCCCTTCAGGCAATCTCTCAGCATCTCCCTCCACAAAATCTGTAATATTGTTCTCACTTCACAATAAATGTTGTACTTAAATGGAGTTTAAGCCTTATTCTATTGAAATAGTCTCAGGAACGACTGTAGAATATTTTTAAGGGTATTGAAACGCTGGTTTCAAAACAAAGACCTAAATTTATAGAGTGGGAAAAGATCAATGATCAGGATTTAAAAAAATAATAACCCTCCAGGTGATTCCACTGTGTCTTCTAAGCTGATTATCATCTTAAAAGTTGTGATTTCCTCAACAGCCATCCAGATGTTTTTATGCCCTGATCCTAGAGCTTAGCCCTTTCCTCTGTCTGTATTACCGTTGCCTAAGATAATTCTTTTAAAATATCTTCCTCCTTCTCAAAGGAAGATGGTCTGTGTTTTCTTTTAGGAAGCTATGATGCCTGGAGTACAGAGGAAAGGTCACACCAGTAGAGCCATTTCATCTTCCTCTAATATCCATAACACCAATGAGACAATAGTAACAGCTTAGAAAAGCCTAAAGGAATCTTGAATACCATTTTTATAATGATGTTTAAAATAGTTAAAATCTCTGAAATATTATAGCTTATATCAATAAATAATACTTTAAGTTGGGGACTAGGTGGTCAATCTATAATGCATTCTTTTATTATTACCTAAATTCTAGTACTGAGTAGAATCTTTTTTTTAGCAATAATGCATCTTAAATATCTTGTTCTGGGAATTAATGGCACTTTATACAGTTATAATTTCATTTTTCCCTGTAATACATATTTTCAGCTATTATATATTTTCATTACTGCTGTTAATACACTTGCTCATTGCTCATTCAAATCAGAAATTTAAAAATTATTATATATTTCTTTCTAATGGTTACATTAAAGAAAATAATGTTTTAATAGGCAATTTAAGGAATACTTATTTTTAGAAATCACCCAATTATTGAATTTTTTTGATTAAGACATTTTATAAAATAGGATACATCTGACATTTAATTTAATATTTCCTTCAAAATAATCCAAATTCTGCATTTCTTAACTTAGCAGTTATGAAGGCACAGAAAGAAATGTCACAGCTAATCATTCAGCAGTATTAATGGTTCCCCCTCAACCACATTTAGTCTGCAGTTTAATGGAAATAGTTACCCTCATTGAGAAAAAGAATCTAAATCCACTACAAATAAATTCTTAAACTTTATTTGAATTTTTTGTTAAAATAAACTTTTAGTTTTTGTTTTATGCTTAACAATTTTTCTGGAACTAAAATAGTAAAAATACAATAACATTTTTATATAAATCAAATAAAATTATAAATACTCATGATTGTAAATATACCTTAATTTCTACTTTTAAAATAAATCACATTTTAAATAAATTATATCAGTAATGGTGGTTCCACAATTATGTATATCATTATTGTTCTCCTCAAGGGCTATCATTTCTTTAAAACTTATTTTCACTCTTGAAATAAACTGAACATATGCACTTATTAAATAATCTGTCATAATGTTTTAAAAAGTGTGGGCATTAAACTTGTTGGATAAAATATGAAGTATTTTAAAACTACTGTTACTATTATACACATTAATTTTATACCTAGTTTAGAAAAAGAGTCATGGCCATAGTCTCCACTCTCCTTATGCCACATCTTTCCCAGCCCCGTCCTCACTGTTCATGTTACCATTTGTCCCACTCTAGATCCATCTGAGTCTTTTCCACAATTATTCCAGCTAGAAAAAAATCACTTTCTTAGTCTCTCCTGTCCCAGAGCTGTTAAAAGTGAAAAATCATATCAGTTATGCTCCTATACAGACAAGGATTAGAAATTTGATGTCCACACACATCTAGATATTTTATTTAATCTTCCCCATGGCCAGCCTCATCCTTCCTCTGGTGACATAGATGGGCCAGTAGGCAATCCCTATTTTATTTTATTTTATTTTATTTTATTTTATTTTATATATTCCTTTGAGTAGGATTTCTATTCTTATACCCAAAAGTCTGGACTAATGACTGTTCATAAATATTAATCACAGTGAAGGGATCGGTGCTTACAGCTGAAGGCCCTGCTTGTCTTACTCTGTACTAGCAGGGGACCTAATATACAATAGTTAAATTAATTAGTGAAAAAAAGAATTAACACAAACAATGTGGTTATAGTGTCTAGCACAAAATTTAGCATTTCTTGGCATATATTTCACTATACATTTAATTCAAAAGCATTATAACCTTGTACTATAATTCAAATTTTTCATAAAGATGTTTCTTATTATAGACCAAAGTGCCCTCAAAGTTCAAAGAATGTGAATTTGAATCAATGTTCAAAGACATGGATTGACCTTCAGTTTGCATATTCTGAATAAAAATCATCTGTGTACTGATTTGTACTTCTCAAATTATAGAAATTACATTTGCTCTTAAAAATGCAAACTATTAGTCTAGTTCACTGAGATAAGTGAATTGTTTCTTCACATTTATAGATATAGTTCTCAGGAAATTATATCCAAGTCTCTGAAACGTTATTTAAAAGAAATTAAACTGTCAGTAGAGATACTAAAGTTCTAATTGGTGATCAAAAATATTATAAAATTACAATAGGATTACTTAAAGCAGAAGCCCTAACTATTAACATAAACATTAGCATTTTCTTCTAATTTATTCATAATCACAATGTTTTATTGGTACAGAATATAGGTATAATACTGCAAGTATGCCCACTTGAATGAATTAAAGGTATTTAAAACACTGACTATGGCTATTCGACTCGCTTATTTTAAAAATAATCATCATTAAGATTCCTAAGAATAGATAAATGTGTTGTCATAGGGTAATAATACAACAATGTAGAGAAAACCCTGGCACTGTAAATTTTGTCTTCTGATTTTAACATGGAAGTAATTAAATTGTGCAGCCTTCTTAAATGTAATGGTATTTTGTGTAGTCCCTTCTTGTATCTTTTTTTCCCTTTATGTTGCTATTTAAACTTTTAGGGGGAAAAAAAGAATTCCTTGACAGATGCTATGCTGGTTAGTGTTAACTCTCAACTAGACACAGCCAAGAACAACCCAGGAAAAGCAGCAGGGTGGCCTTCGGGAATGTTTGTGAGTAATTGTCTTATTGTTAACTTAAGTGAGAAGACCCAGACCACTGTGGGAAGCACCATTTCCTAAGCTGGTGTCTCTAACCAATGAAAGGAGACAGGTAGCTGAAAGTTAACAAGCAAGGATCCACGTGTTTGTTCTTTTGGGGCTGTTGGTGGGATGTGAGGCTCTAAGTTCCAGCCTTTAAACTCTGCAACAATTCTTTGTAACCAGGAATTGCAAGCCTTACTATATTGCTAGTTTTGTTTGTTTTTGTGATACAGTGTCTTTCTGCTAAGCAGTCTATCAGTCTGGCTGTCCTGGAACTTGTTATGCAAAGCTGGTTGGCCTTGAACTCACAGAGATCTACTTGTCTCCTCCTCCCAAACACTGGGTTTAAAAGCATGTGCTATCATTTTCATAATCCTATATTGCCTTTTGTAATATTTTCTTATAGCAACAAAAATGAAACTAGGATAGATTGTGTAATTACATAAAACACCAATGCCATCCCTAAAAAATTGTAGTAGTAAGAGCTAGTATGATTAAAAAGCTCTTTCAAGGTAGAACAGTAAACTACTTTGTTAAACTTGTGCTCTTTTTCTGAATAAAAATTGGAAGTCATTAAGACATTTTTAAAGCTACATTGATATTTTTTGGCAAAATGAAAATTTAAACTCCAGACTTCAGGGTCAAAATTTAGTGTTCTTTGAAAGCAAAACAAAATACAGCTGCTTTTGTACTTGATTTCTTGCATCCTAAAATATTCTAGAAATTTACCTTCTCATATATTCCCAAATAAAATAAAATTCAGATAGTGACAACAATTTCAAACCATTTTGACATCATCCTTGACCTGTTTTTCAGCGTTCAAGTAGAAATGATTTTCAATGTCTCAGTCAGGTCCTCTATTTTTATTAATGAGAAACTGCTCCAGGGAGCTACACTCCTTCTGAGAGAAACTGTACATGGCAGAGTTCCTCCAGTCTTTAGCAAATGCTCTGGCATCATTCCTCTTTCTGGCTGCCCAGAGTCAAGCAGTTGTCTGGCTTAGCATCAGAGTCATCTTATACAGGTGTTAGATAAATTATACAGGGAGAATATAACAATAATAATAGACATTGGTGTTGGTCTATAGTATCAATAACACCTAGTGTCACTGTTTAGGCCTCAGCCATGACGAGGCTCAGGCTTCAGGGGAGGCTTTCATCTTCTGTCCACCACTGTCCCTAACCTTGATGTGGGATTCACCTCTGTAATACTATTAGTTAATAAAGAAGCTACTTTCGGCCAATTGCAGCACAGAATAGGGCAAGACAGGAATTCCAAGAAGATAGAGGAGGAAAGTGGAGTCAGAGAGAAGCCATGTAGCTTCCCAAGGAGAAAGAAACCTGCGGGAGACCACTGGAACCTTGCTGGTAGGCCACAACCTTGTAATGATGCACAAATTAATAGAAATGGGTTAATTTAAGTTGTAGAGCTAGTTAAAAATATGCTTAAGCAATTGGCCAAACAGTATTGTAATCAATACAGTTTTGTGTGATAATTTTGAGTCTGGGCATCCAGGAAATAAATAAGCAGCCTCCACCAACATAAGCAGACTAGTTTTATCTCAACTAGACACAATAGTCATTTTGGAAGAGGGGATCTCAACTGAGAAAATATCCCCACTAGATTGGCCTGTAGGCAAATTGGTGATGCATTTTCTTGGTTGTAAACTTACATGAGAGGACCCAACATAACACTATAACACAAACTGGAGTCACACAAGACCAGCAGGAAGCCACTGGCTTCCAGCTCTAAGGTCAAGTGCTGTTAGGATCACCACCTTTAGGATAAGAAGATCAAACCTGTCCAAGGAAGAAGAGGGTAAGAAATTAAACTCCCCTTTCCTGTTCATATATCACATATCATGGTCACATATCACATAGATCAATAAAGCCACAGGTTAAGCAATGTTTTCAAGGAGGAAATCTCATGAGGGAACACTTCTCAACATAAGTTAAATACATACATTATTAAATTATTTCCAATGGCTGATCTATGTGATTTGTATGTATGTGCATATACACATTTGTAAGACCAGTAACTGAGTTCAAATTTTATAATACACTGTGGATTTCAACTCAATTTGAAATGTATTTGTTGTTCTTTTGAGGTAGATTGCATGTTTAACCTCAAGAATATAGATTAATGTTCAGTAATAAAATAGGAAAGTGTGATTTTACTTTTACCATGAGACATTCACTGAATTCTATCAAATTCCTTTAATATCTTCTTCTGAGAAGTATCTTTTAGAGTTTTTGTTCATTATTTACTCATTTTGTTTTCTTGGTATTGATTTAAATTCCTCCCATATTTTGGGTATCAACTGTGCACGTCAAGTGTGGACTTGCAAAATGCAGATTTTCGGCCAGACCATTGATGTGTTCTCACTCTCTTTCTTTGTCTTTGAAATGTGTCTTAGTTTAACAAAAGCCACTTGTATATTTTTTTTTATTTTGCTTGCTCTGCTTTTTGATATGTATCTAAAACATGTAGCATAGTTTTTACTTCTTTTGCCTAAAATTTTGTGTGGATATTTTCAGGTTTGGGTTTAGGCTACTACTTCGCTTCTAAACGATTATCTTTCCTTCTAATCCTCAAATCATTTTATTTTAAGGTATTATTTTAGTTAAGGACTGTGTGCAATCTCTCTCACTGTATATAAAGTTTCAAAGTTCATTGGCCTTTCCTGCTTGTTGGTTTTTATCAGTTTGACACAAACCTGGTTATAGTATGGAAAAACAAATCTCAACTGAGGAATTTCCTGCATCTGGTTAAGCTATAGGTAAGTCTGTGGGAACATTTTCTTGGTTAACAGTTGATGTGGGGAACAGCCTACTATAGGTATTACCAACCCTGGGGTATAGTCCTCAACTGTATAAGGACAGCTGAGCAAGCCATGGGAAACAATCCAGAAACCAGTGGTGCTCTGTAATCTCTGCTTCATTTCCTGCCTTGAATTGCTGCCTTAGCTTCCCCCTGATGATGAACTATACCCTGCAACCCAAATAAAACATGTCCGCGCCAAGTTGCTTTTGGTTACAGTATTTTATCACAATCAAAACCTAACTAAAATACCATCTTTCAATGTACTACCTTTTTTCAAAAAGAAAAATTTTCTAACCTCTTATTGAATTTTGTGTCTTCAAACAATTCTTCAACTTTTATACATCCATCCACAATTTCACCCACAAGATGTCTGCCATTTCTAGGTCTAGTGAATTCCTGAGGACAAACACAGCTACACACCAGGTCTCTGGACTTAAAGAGGGAAGAATTTCCACCCATGAGCTGCCCTCTGTTTCAAGCAAGTCTTCAATTTTTATACAATCATCCGCAATTTTCCAGTTGATAGCACTTTAGTTTTCTTCACAGATTCTACTTGTGCTCATACCTACCCCACAATGGTTTCTATTTAGCGTATCAGCAGGATTTTCCACTGAATGATGTAGGCACGTGGTTCAGGACTAGCAAACCAGAGCACAGTGAAAATCCATGGGTTTAATTTAATCAACTAGAGTATGGTGAGTTTCTGTTCAGGTTCTTTTAAACGACTACTTCATTCCTCTCCTAAAAGTTAAGTACATGAATACAGTCTGTCTACATCTACCACAAGAAGTATGAAAATGAAAACAATCCACAAAAGGTAAGGCAGACCCATAGAAGGAAACTAGCTATCAAGATTATAGTTTCAGCCTGAGAGTGGCTTTCCTCCCAAACATTCCAGAAAAAAATCCCCATGCTTGTTATACTAATTTGGTTGGATGATCAGGCACATAAACAAATCAATGTTGTGTGTTTTCCTAATGTGTTGTGTATTTTATACACTGTAATAGTTACTGTTATTCTGCTATGTTAAAATAGTAAGATGGGCAAACACATAAAAACAAATATAGTTTTTGTTTCTTTTATAGATTTTATATTTTACATAGATACATAAAATCCCCTAAATATGTAATTTATGCATATGTGGCCTGGTATTAGAAAGAAGACTAGGGGAGTAAATATCAGAAGAGAGCACATAGAAGGAGTGTGGGGAGGTGGATATGTCACAGGACATGATATACTTGAATAAAATTGTCATTATGAAACTCAGCATACCTATGCAATATAAATAAATACATGCCAGTCCTAAAAAGCACACAAACATTCACTCATAAATTTTATTTTCAAAAGAAGACATATTACCTTTTTTCATCCTGCTGGAAAATTTTAGGAAATACTGTTTTTTCATGCAAGAATATTTGAGGATATTGCTTGATGAATGTATTGTGAGCTGTCAAATTAAAGGAGGAATGTCGGCTTAAGAAAGAGAGAAAAAATAAGTGTAAGTATAACACACAATAATTGTTTTAAAAGAGCTTTAATACTATATATTAATTCTGTGTCAATTTTATTTCAAGCATTTTATTACTGCAATTGAATAAAGCTGTTATTTAATATAACATAATGAAAGTTACTCCAAAATGATTCTGAATTCTCTTACAAACTTGTAACCTGGGACTGTAGTTTTCTAAATCTTTGCAATGATTAATGAAAACATCATACATCATTATTTAAGTCTGTAGTAAAGAACTGTTGTTTGAAAAATCTCAGTATTTCCCACTCTGGAATAACGTAGGTTGATAAGTGGAAGTTCAGTTATCTTTTACTGATAAATCATAAACTCCTTTTGTGGATAAGGGTAGACTTTTCTACTTTAAATGTCCTCTCCTACATGATTCTTCCACTGTAGACATAACAATAAAAAAGCTATGAAAATAGGGCAAATTGTCATAAAGTGTTGGATAATAGCTGTTGTTTCTAGAAAATCTGCCCCATTTAATTTTCAAGTGACCACCATCTAAAATATTGGCAATACCCAAAATGCTAAACATTCATCATGATAGCTCATTTCAATAATTAGTAAAAATAGTCATCTTCAAATTGAACATTCACAAAATCTTGGTCAATATTTGCTTCATGGTAACGAATAAAAAAAATCCCCCAATAAAAGTCTTTTTCTTGTTTTCCTGTCAATGCAAGCAGTGACACATTGAAATATTTGCAGCAATTTCTTTTTCTCTGGGCTATCTTTTCTAAAACATTGTATTGATATTTCACACAAAATAAATTATATATAACTTAAAATCTTATTTTGTTTACCTCGATTCAAAAAGTAAAATGTAAGTGTGACTTAATATTTTGGGCACTTTAGTTCTTTTCTCACATCATGTGTATATACTGATTAAGTATCTACTCAATTTTTAAATCTGTGCACTTATGTCTGTGGAGGATTTCCAAAGATCTCCCATATGTGTATTTGGAAACTCACATTCAGTAATCATCTGTTAATTTCTTTAAGGACTTGCTCTATCCCATATACTGAAGTAAGCTTTCATTGCATATTTGTATAACCTACTGATGTATATATATAAATATTTACATATAAAATACTATTACTTTAATAGTTAGTCACACCATATAACTAGGATGTGAGAGATATATAATAAAAATTAAAATTTAACTGACTTGAAGTCCCATTTTCTTAACCTCTAGGATATGGTGACCCAAGTAAAAATGTAAATTATTTCTTGTTATGTCAGGCCATATTTTAACCAATTCACATATGGCACAACATTTAATTCTTACATGTCTGTTTGTTTCAATACTCTTATCCACATTTCATACATGTAGAACTAGAGATTCAAAGAAATATTTTTTTTCTTTTATTTACATGTAGACCATGGTGTATGTCTTAGAACATTATCTGGACTGTGAATTGGATCGATCGCCTTAGGAACGGGTTAAAAATAGTTTCTCCCAATTTACTTTTGTCTATCACTTTCTACAGGTGTGACAGACATCTCCTTAACCTAATTCCTGGAAGTTTCCAACACAAATTGGATGGTATACATGAATTCAGTTTTTATCATTTGGGCATTTGAAAACAATGTGTCCAAACAGTGCTATCAAGTGCTATGTCTGAGGATGACACAACTCTCAGCAAATCCACAGGTGTCCTTATGATACTGATGATATGTGTTTTATGCCAAAAAAAATTACACTGGTAGTCTATTCCTACCTCTGTATCTCCTATATTCAAAGACCATGACACTAAATGATAAGAAGGTACAATAAGGGAAGAACTGGTAAAGTGAAGCAAGCATGCTCTCAAAAAGGGATCCAAGGCCCACTCATTAAAAGTAACAAAATATCTTTGAGTAACTGTAACAAAACAAGTGTATGGCAAGTATATAACCTATATGACAAGAACTTTAAAACTTGGAAGAAAAAAAATTGAAGACGCCAGAAAATGGAAAGACCTCCTATACTCCTGAGTAGGTAGAATTAACATAGTAAAAATGACAATATTAACAAAAGCAAACTACAGATTCAATGCAATGCCCAGCAAAATTCTTCACAGATATTAAAAGAACAATACTCAACTCTGTATGGAAAAGCAAAAAAAAAAAAAAAAAAAAAAAAAAAAAAAAAANAAAAAAAAAGACCAGGATAGCCAAAATAATCCTGTACAGCAAAGGAACTTCTGGAGGTATCACAATCCCTGTCTTCGAACTGTACTACAGCTCTTTTTGCCCCATCTACTGCGAGAATGAAGACCATTCTCAGCAATCAGACGGTCAACATTCCAGAAAATGTGGACATCAATCTGAAGGGACGCACAGTCATTGTGAAGGGCCCCAGAGGAACCCTCTGGAGGGACTTCAATCACATCAATGTAGAGCTGAGCCTTCTTGGGAAGAAGAAGAAGAGGCTCCGGGTTGACAAATGGTGGGGCAACAGGAAGGAACTGGCCACCGTCAGAACCATCTGCAGCCATATTCAAAACATGATCAAGGGTGTTACGTTGGGCTTCTGCCACAAGATGAGGTCCGTGTATGCTCACTTTCCCATCAACGTCATTATTCAAGAGAATGGGTCTTTGGTTGAAATCCGAAATTTCTTGGGTGAAAAATACATCCGCAGGGTTCGGATGAGGACAGGCGTTGCTTGTTCTGTCTTTCAAGCCCAGAAGGATGAATTAATCCTTGAAGGAAATGATATTGAACTGGTTTCAAACTCGGCGACTCTGTTACCAGCAGGCCACAACAGTTAAGAACAAGGATATCAGGAAGTGTTTGGATGGTATCTATGTGTCTGAAAAAGGAACAGTGCAACAAACTGACCTAAGTTACCAGTTCCAGAAACAAGATCTTGAATTTTAATATGATTTGGGGTGTCTTTTGGGACAATAAAAGACTTGTATTGAAAAAAGAAACTACTACAGAGCTACAGCAATGAAACAGTCTGGTGTTCGCATAAAAACAGACAGGAGGAAGAATTGAATCAAATCAAACACCTTGGGATACCAATCCACACACCTGATTTTTGACAAAGAAGCAAAAAGCTTTCAATGTAAAAAAGAAAGCATATTCAGCAAATGGTGTTGGTGTAACTGAATATCAACATGTAGAAAAATGAAAATAGATCTATATCTATTGCCATGCACAAAACTCAAGTCCAAATGGAAAAAGACCTCAACATAAAGTCAACCACATTGAATCTCATAGGAGAGAAATTGAGAAGTACACTTGAATACTTTGGCATAGGAGACCACTTCCTAACCCCAGTAGCACACACATTGAGAGTAACAATTAATAAATGGGACCTACTGAAACTGAGAAGTTTCTGTAAAGAAAAGGATATGTATGGTCAACAATACAAAACAGCAGACTACAGAATGAGAAAAGATCTTCACTAACCCCACATCCAACAGAGGGCTGATCTCCAAAATATACAACAAACTCAAGAAGTTAGCCATCAAAAGAACAAATTATCCAATAAAAAATGGGGTACAAAACTAAACAAAGAACTCTCAACAGAGAAACCTCAAATGGCTGAAAGACACTTTAAAAATGCTCAACATCTTTACCCATCAGAGAAATACAAATCAAAACAACTTGAGATTCCATCTTACACCTGTAAGAATGTCCAAGAACAAAAACACTGATGACAGTTTATGCTGGATAGGATGTGGGGTAAAGGGAACATTTCTCCATTGCTGGTGGGAATACAAACTGGGTACAGCTGCTTTGGAAATCAGTATGGCAGTTTCTCAGAAAATTAGAAAACAACCTACCTTAAGACCCAGCAATACCAATTCTGAGTATATACCCAAAGGATGCTGAATCGTACCACAAGGACATGTGCTCAACTATGTTCATAACAGCATTGTTTGTCATAGCCAGAACCTGGAAACAAACTAAATGCCCTTAAATGAAGAATGGATAAAGAAAATGTGGTACACTTACACAGTGGAGTAACACACAGTGGAAAAAGAAAATAACATCTTAAATTTTGTAGGCAAATGCATGGGTCTAGAAAACATCATATTGAGTGAGGTATCCAGACCCAGAAATACAAATATAGTATGTACTCACTCATGAGTGGCTTTTAGACATAAAATGAAGAAAAGACAGCCTACAATTCACAACCAAAGGGAACCTAGACAATAAACAGGACCCTAAGAGAGACTCACATAGATCTAATCTACACGGAAAATAGAAAAAGACAAGATCCCCTGAGTAAATTGGGAGTGTGGGGATCATGGAAAAGGATAAAAGGGGAGGTGAAAGTAAGAGAGAGGAGTGGTGTAAAATATACAGCTCAGTAAAAACAAAAAATAAAAATTGTACTTTATACATACATATATGTACATCTATAAATACAACAAAAAGAATTGTAAGTTTATAATGTAAATATAATACCTGAACTTTGGGCAATTGATGTCTGTTTTTTAAACTATAAAATAAAGTAAAAGACTTCTCAAATTATGTATTTTGGTTTGAGAAACAAGAATTAAATAGAATCTGTTTGCAAAGACCTGATAACACATGTTTTATTATATAATTTTTTGCAGGAACATGAATTTTTAGTTTTAAATGGAGAGTGGAAAAATAAATAAAAGTACAATTTAAAAACTAATATATTAGAAGCCCAATGTAGTCAGTTCCTATAATTGCTTTTACCAAAGGCATAAATCTAAACTCTCATTTTAAATCTTACATGTAGATAACTGCCAAGACTGATTCTTATTTCCCGCCAAAACCATATCATATACTGAAGACTTAAACCTCAATGTGTCTGTATTTGGTGACTTACAAATACAAGGGACACTGAAAGATATACTCTAACTTTGTATAGGAAGAAAAGGACATAGTAGAAAAATGTAGCAAAGTCTGTGAAATAAATATAAAAATCGCTGTTATTTTTATAAATTAGAGCTATTATTTAGACCTACAGCTATCATTGATGGATAAGAAAATGAGGTCCATGGGGTTTAAATAATCTTCCCAAGTTTATGTAAAATAAAAAATACATTATGCAAATGTTGATGTCTTGATTTCAATACAAGGGCTTTTCTATTCATAGAGTAAGAACAGTCTGACAGGTAGGCAGTAAACAAGGGTCATGTCAAGAAATTAGGAAATTATGCCTACAACACTATTTGATATACATTACCTTACCAATCATGAATAGGATACTATTCCTATTATAGCTGAACTCTAGAAAGCGATAAACTATATTTAAGCATTTATCCAAGGCAATTTACATTTTTGTTCTAAATAAAATGAGCCATAAAAATTTAACCCATTTGACTTCTTATAGATTATTTCCACCTGAGTTTGTCTTTGAAAGAATGTAGTGTCTATATATTTTCATGATGAAAATTGAAAGAAATATTATTACTTCCCTTTCACAACAATAAGAGCAGGTGAACATTGACACAAGTTAGCTGAATAAATATATATGTATCTTCATATTGGAAATTATCCTCAAGATACAAAATAAGTTAAAGAAAATGCTATGTAATGATACAAATGAATTTAAGTCCTTTATCTAATTAAAAATGTCATTCTCTCAGTGCTTTTCAGATCTTGCATTACAGCACCTCTAGTCAATCTTCTCTACATTTATTTTAAAATTTAAAACTATTTTAAAACCATGAATCTCTTGCAATGAACTCACTTGATCATCTATCTCATTTATGTGCAGAATTTGCTAATCAACAAAAAGTTCATATTCAAATGGCATTTTATAAAGATAGACGTACATATAATTACAACCAGCTAACCATAAAGCTTCATTCTTTACTTCTCTCTTTCAAGACATTCCTAAAGAAAATGTAAAATATGTTTTGGAAATCCTAACTAAAATATGAATTTAAGAGGTACTTTAAAGAAGAGAGAAAAAAATCTGTAAACTCAAAGCATTTTTTTAACATAAACAGGAGTGAAGAAAGATGGGGGTGTAGGAGAGTGGTTATGGTTTATAATTTCAAAAGTGCAATTGAAGGAAAAGTCTTACAGCTGTGGTGATTTGAATAAGAATGAGCCCCATAGGCTTATATGTGTAGCTATTTGGTCTCCAGTTGATGAACTGTTTGGAAACAATTACATGTTGTCTTTTATGTCCTTGTTAGAGGAAGTATGTCAGTGGGGGTGGATTTTGATGTTTCAATGTTCCATTCAAGCCCAGTTTCTCTCTCTGTCTCTGTCTCTGTCTCTGTATCTCTCTCTTTCTGTCTGCCCTTCATGAAAGTAAAGCTCTCAGCTACTGTTCCAGTGCCATGATTGTCTGCTTCCCACCACAAAGAACATGGACTAACCGTCTAAAATGATAACCATGCCAATTAGACACTTTGTTTTAGAAGAGTTTCCTTGGTTGTGATGTCTCGTCACAGCAATAGAACAGAAATTGAGACAGAAATAGTTATCATTGCTATGATAGACCTGATAATGCTATTTGTTGGAAGACTATGGAAGATTTTTGAGACTTTGGAATAGAAAAGTAGTTGAGTACTTAAAAAGGCACTTAAGGGCTCATCCTAGGAATAGCATAGGAGATAATAGAATAGAGGGTAATTCGGACTACAGAAGCCTTGCTCCAGAGGTTTCAAAGGGGAAAAACTATTAGTAAGTGACCTACAGAACATTCTTGAGATGTTTTGGCAAAGAATATGGCTGCTTTATGCCCTTGTCCTAAGATCTGTCTGAGGTTAAATTGAAGAAATTTGGATTAATGTTATTGGCAGAGATTTTGAGACAGCCTAGCAGTGACAGTATTATGTACTGATCATTCTTATGAAGATCTACAATGAAAAAGCAACCAGGGTACAAACCAGGGCTCAGTTTAAAGAGAAAATGAGCAACAGGAAATGTAACACTAGCCAAATCATAGCTCAAGGACATAAAAGGTTTAAAACAAGAACTTACTCAAAATGGAATAGAGTGATGCCCTCAGGGCAAGACCCCAAACAGCTGAGCTTCCAACTTGGGAAAAGGAATTAAAGGAAAGCTTAAGTAGCAGAGAAAACAATCAACAGGAGAAAGCTTATGTAAATATAATTCAAGGAGGATGCCAAGGTTCTCCAGCACTAGCAAGCAGAATAACTATGCAGTTTAGGCAAGGTGATTTTGGATTTAGAATCCATAATATAGGAAAGTGTTTGTGGACTCTTGGTGTTGGAGGTCCTTCTGTCTATATGTTGCTTTTTTTGGTTAATGAATAAAGAAACTGCCTTGGCCTGTTGTTAGGGCAAAGATTAAGTAGGTGGTGAAAACTGAACTGAATGCTGGGAGAAGGAAGGCGGAGAGAGGAGAAGCAATGTAGCCCCTGCCAGAGACAGACACAGGATGGAACTTTACCAGGTAAGCCACTGCCACGTGGCGATACACAGATTAATAAAAATAAGTTAAATTAAGATGTAAGATTTAGCTAATAAGAAGTTAGAGCTCATAGGCCAAGCAATGATCTAATTAATACAGTGATTATTATGGGATTCTGGGCAGCTGGGAGACAAACAAGCAGCCTCCTACAACTGACTCTTCCTTTATTGTTAAGAAAGGCTGCTTAGTTCAGGCTTGTGTAGGGCAATACAAGGGGTCATTGGGTGAATATGTGAAAGTGAAGTCTGGATTGCATTGGAGACCCCAAGATGCTGGAGATGCCAGAGCCATGGGGTACTTGGCAAAGAAAGTTTTTAACAGGCTGTAGAACCATCCCAAGAGAAAGAAGTGTGCTGCATTCAGCAAATCTGGAAAGAAAGAGCTGTCTAATAAACCTTTTGACAGCAGACATGGAGCTGCAGAATGTGTAGTATCCCCTGCTGGATGGTCTTGCTTTGCTGTAGTATTTTCTCTCTTTTGGACTGGCAATGGGTATTCTGTGACACTGTATGTTGGAAATATGTGATCTGCTTTTTGCTTTTGTTTTTACATGGATTACAGTTAAGAGATTTTCTTGAGTCTATGAAGAGATTTAGAATTCAGACTGTGAATGACTAAGGGGACTTTTGAAGTTAGACTGAAAGCATTTTGTATTATGATATGGCTACAAGCCTATAGCACCCAGTGAGTGGAAATGTGGTAGTCTGAGCAAAAATAGTTCCATATGCTCATCATTTGACTGCTTGGTGCCCTGTTAGTGGAACTGTTTGGAAAAGGTTAGGAGATAATTATTTTGGAGTAGATGTGGTCTTGTTAGAGGAAGTGTGACACTGGGCATAGGCTTTGAGGTTTTAAGAGCCCATGCAGCATCTCTTTCTAGAGACCTGCTGCCTGCAGATCAGGATTTGAAAGCCCCCAACTACTGCTCCATGCCATGTCTGTCTGACTCCCCCATGATGATAATGGTCTACCCCTCTAAAACTGTAACCAAACTCCTAACTAAATGCTTTTTTTTAATATAAAAGATGTCTTGGTCATGGTGTCTCTTCAGAGAAATAGAACAATAATTAAAACAGCAGCAAAACACATTTTAAAGGTCTGTTTTCAATTCTCCCGCCTTTTAGAAATTCTAAGCTCTGACTGGGAATCAATCTATCTCAAGACCTAACAATAACACTCTTGGACAATATACCCAAAAAATGCACACTCATACCACAAGGACAGAGAGGGAGAGCAAGGAAAGAGATGTTTTGATTGAGGGAGCCATTATGGGGCTAGAAAAAAAAATGGCGCTAGGAAAATTCCCAGGAATCCACAAGGATGACCCCAGCTAAGACCCTAAGCAATAGTGGAGAGGGTACTTGAACTGACCTTCCCCAATAATCATTATGATTAGTACCTTAATTTTCATCATAGAAAATTTATCCAGATATGCAGAGATCCACAGCTGAGCTCCCAGAGTCCAGTCGAAGAGAGGAAGGAGCAATAATATGAGGAAGGGATAAAGATCATCCTGGGGATAACCACAGAAACAGTTGACCTGAGCTAGATGTAGCTCATTGACTTAACTGACAGCTGAGGAACCTGCATAGGCCCAAACTTGGGTTGTTAAATATGGGTAAAAGTTGTGTGACTTGGGGCAGTCTGTGGGACCACTGGCAATGGAACCAGGATTTATCCCTAGTGCTTGAACTGACTTTTTGAGGACCATTGTCTTAGGAGGGATACCTTGCTCAGTCTAGATATAGGAGGTAGGGCCTTGGTCTTGCCTCAAAACAATGTGCCAGACTTTGTTGACTCCCCAGGGTAAGGCTACCCTCTTTAACGATTGAATGGGGGTGAAGAGGGTGGAAGATAGAGGGGAGCAAGAGAAGGGAAAGAGGAGGAAACTGGGATTGGTATGCAAAATGAGAAAAGGTTGTTTTAAAATAAATAAACAAAACAAAAATAAAATTCTAAGCTCTAAAAAGAACTAGTTCCTATTTCCCTTTCTCTAGAGCACTGCAAACAGACATCCCTGTGCCTATCTCAAGTGCTTGCCTCACTCAATATTTGTGCTTTTAACCACTTACCTCTTTCTCCTTATGATTGCTTTTTGAGTACTAAAAGGAGCAAGTTTGAAATGAGTTATGTTTATTCCATAGTAAATTGGTTTTACTATGCCAAAAGTATATATATACTTTTGAATATATAGAAATAAACCCCAGGTTTCAAATGTATTTATCCATGTAGTAAATCAGGGACCTGTGAGAGATAGCACATTCTCATATTATACTTTATCCGTAAAAAAGCAGAGGTATTGCTTTCTGTTTGACAGAAAAGGAAACTCATGAGTACCTTACCTGCTCTGTAGTCCTCTAATGTGGCATAAGGCATTCAACTGACCATAATTAATGGTCTTGTTTAGTTTCAGGCCTGCAAAAAGAAATCAATTAAAGCTTGAGTAATTTTCTGTTATCTTATTAAGCAGGTATGTAAATAGTACTTAATTGTAAACATTCATCATACTAAAAAAAATTCAGTGATCATGAAATAAGATATTGTATTCACAGTCTTGAATAAACAAAAAAATTCAGCATGAGGATTAAGGTGAGTATATAATTCTCTTTTAAGATGTGTTTTGGTCATATCTACTCCCGACATCTTCCTCTCTTCTCCTTCAGGTCTCCTCCATCTATCATTCCCCAGTGAACTTCAAATATATTTTCCTTATAATTTATGGAGTCTAATTAGTGTACATTTAAGTATGGATATCAGACCATTTACTAGAAATAAGCAACTACTAAAGGCTACACCCTTGAAAAACATGAACTTTTTCTCTCTTCCAGAAGCTATCAATTGCTTATAGATCTCAAAATAGGCGTAGCCTCTCTCCATTCCATGATGTTTGACTTGACTTTGTACAGGTCTTATACAGGAAGCCATAGCTGCTTTGAGTTCATGAGTGCAGTTGTCCAGTCATGGCCATAAGACACAATTTTCTGGCAGTGTTCCTTGTCCTCTGGCCCTGCCAATCTTTCTGGCACCTCTTATGCAATGAATCCAAAGCCTTTGTGTGATATAACTGTGCCACATAGGGGTAAGTATCCCATAGTTACATGTTGACCAGCTGTGGGGTCTCTGATTAAGCACTGTCCACCAACAAAGAAAAATAAAAAATAAAAGTTGCTCAGGTGAAGTGTGTGAACAGCTCTAATCTTTTAGTATGAGTATTTAGAAGACACTTTGATACTATGTCAATTTAACAAAACAGTAATAGTCAATTTTCCCCTAGGGTCTATGAACAGTTATACAGCCAGACTTGCCATTCCATGCATGAGTTTCCTCCTCTAAAGTAGGCTTTAATTCCAATGGAAAAGTCATTGGTTATCCCAATGACCTTCATACCACTGTTGTACCATGACCATATCTTCCCATACCAGTGATTATTATCGCTCACAGAGTACACAGCTAGAAAAGATGATTGATGTTTCTCTTCAAACTGCTTGAATGAAATTTCTGTCCCTATTAAAGCTAGCCAGAGTTTCAGAGTCATAAAATCAGGATTTGTATGGACCCTGGATGACTTCAAAATTAAACAGCATGACAATACTCTATTCTAAGTATGAAACTAAAATAAAGGGAATGCAGGCAGAAAACTCATTACTACCCTAACAGCATAGACTTTAATAAATCTGAAACTACTATTCACATGATTTAGGTATTTCCCCACCCATATTTCTCAGGTAAACTTTAGCCAATGAAAGTGTTTGGTAAACAGAGAACCACTCACATTCCAGAACCAGTTGCTTCCCCCAGCCTTCCTTCAACTACTCAGTGCCAGCAGTAAAATACAAAAGATACCCTTTACAAAGCCCCTTTAAAGCCTGTGCCTTCAAGGCCTGCTCTTTCTTTTCCATCTTCCTTCAGAGGCATCCTTTTATACTCCCCTCCTCCAATCCCATCTGCCCCACCACCACCCACTGCCTTCCTTGGCCCTCCCATCAGAAAACCCTAACAAAAAGACTGTATGATTTAGTTTTAGTGTCATATAGAATTATATTCATTTTAAATGAATCAACTTATAACTTCTATATACATAAAATATTTGACAACCTATTATTTCTGGTGTGATCTACATAAAATGTTAATCCTAATAAACTAGACCTTTAAGCACATGGATTAGAAAGAGACCTGTATGAAATACATATTAATTCATATTCCTCATGTGGTTGACTCATAGGCTCAGTAATAACTCCAGTAAGTGGTATGGAAAAGAGCAGAACATCCCAGAGATTTGGGGGAGAGCTTTAATCTGAGAAATTCTGACCATAAAAAGCAGACTCAAAAAACTAGAATATTATCCTTCAGTTAGGACAATCTACAAAATAATTATAGAATAAAGATTTTAAGAATAAGAATTGCTAGCAAAGAGTAAAGAAATTAAAATTCCACTTGTTTATTTTATCTTTTACAGAAATACTTGCATGAAAAAAAGCTAACAGGAGACCAAGTTTTCATGCTTAGCTTGGAACAAAACAATAAGCTAAAACAGCATGGACTATGCAGCACTTACAGGCTTGTAGAAAACTTAATTCATCAAAAAATGTCTTCATCATTGAACGTCTGTTCTTAGAGGTGTGTGTTACAAGGGTTCTTATATGAAGTTTTATCCGTGTAATAGATGTTGTCTTTGAAAGAAGATTGTTTAAAAATGAAAAGACTAAACTTTCAATGTGAAATTACAACTATGGATAGACCAGATGTTGATCTTTCCTACTGATGAAATTTATTACAGGGATAAAACTTTCTTTCCAAAGCTGCAAAGTTTACATTTTTTTTCTAGACTTGTTTTCCACTTATGAAATGCTTTGGCCCAGCTTAAAAGCAACAAGGGCTTAACCTTAGAATGGGGTTAAAACCTAGGCTTTTAACCCAAGTATGTGTGAAAAAGACTTTGAAGCTCACGACTATAAATTAATCCTACACTAGAAACCCACCACGCAAATAAAAATTGAATTGTATATAGTCAAATTGGGCATTAGTCTACTGGATATTATTAAAATGGAAAAATTCTACTGTTGTATGTTATAATATTTGTTCCAAGTTAATTTATTTTCATTTTTCTGTCATATAATAAAGTAAGTATCCATGGATTGTTCTCTTAATAAAAGTGGTCAGACACACACAGTATTTCTCAAGATTTACATATTTAATTGCTTTCTCTCCATTTTTTATTTGCTAAAAATATCTTTACCCAACACTCAAATAAAAATTTTCAGAAAAATAGTTTATATTTAAAAATTATTAAACAATTATATTGTGTATATTGGAGATCACCACATGATGCTACCGGGCAGGTAGGCAGTTAAAAGGCTATCATGGTGAAGTTGATTATCTGACCATACTTTTATTTTGCCAATATAGAAGCCAACACATACACATTTAACAAAATCCCTAACAGAATACAACTACTAATTTTGTTTCTTATCATAAAGCAATTTTAATCAAATCTTTAACTCTCAGTAAAAAGAATTCCCAGAATAGTATAGCTGTTGAAGAAATGTCACAATGACCCCGTGGAAATGTCCAAGTACAGTCATTTGAAAAACAGAAGGCTGAGACCTCTTCAAAGGGTTTCTGTGCACACTAATAATTAAACCAACAGCAAGTAGAACATTTCTTTCTATAATTATCAGTGCACAGGCGTGAGTTTGGTAGCCATACTAACATAAAGGTTAACAACAAACTTGTTGCAGACTTTATATTGTAATGAGGAAATGTTGGACTCTAGCACCAGACTGGAGTATTAAGAAGAAACTGAACAGAAGAAAATTAAAGGATTGTAAGCATAACTAAGTATTTTTATATACTTGGATAATCTAGGAAAAGTCTATATATGTTAAGAGTTCATTCAGACTACTTGCGCTATTGGTCAATAAGAAACTTATTTACATCTTTTTTATTGATTTTTATCTGATTTTTATTGTTTCATAAAATTCTGAACTTAATCTTTCAAATAATATTGGATAAACATAACACTTGATACAACTAAATAAACCATTAAGACGGGCCTACTCTCAAACCATGAACCTCACCTACCTACCTTAGTTGACGCTAGCTCCAGAATGGTCTGTAAGCCAGTTTTGTTTCTGAGCCTCCTGTGCCTGGAAAATAGCTTTGTTCCTCTCCTATTTCTTTCTCTGCCTCCATTCATCTCCACACCTAGAGGCACAGTTTTGTTGACAAGTCACCTTTATCAAATAAATACCACCTTCGTCACCTATTTCCACCTCTGCCTGCTTCCTTCTCCTCACCCACAAGTCTACTTCCAACCTATCTGTGTTTCAGGAGGCATCTTTTAATAGTGAAATTAAACAGCTAATGTTCCAGCTTTACCTGGCCTCGCTCCAGCACTAACGCAAGCCAGCTTCTTACATGAGAAATACAACCATAGAAAACAAGAAAACAAGCTCACTCACATGCACAAGTGAGATGCAAAACCAAAAACATGAATGACAAAAACAGACTATCACCAAATCTACTAGTCCTGTAGAAACGTTAAGAGAAATCTACCTATATGAACTCAGGACACTGATCCAATGAACAGTACATTATATAATTCAAGGAGTTTTATAAAAAGACAAACAGTGCAATGAACTTCAAGAGAATAACAATACGTACCTGAGAAAATAAAAATATGTGGTGGAGCAAAATGACAAAGAACGCTTGAAATTTAAAGTCAGAATTGAATAAAGAGTTGGAAATATTAACAAGAATTCAGCTATAATAAAAATATAAGTAAAAAGCTCAGTTGGACAGGGAAGGAACCAGCATAGGAAGAAATTAGACCCTCTGAATGTGGTTGACAGTTGTATGACTGGGGAAGACTACGGTGCCCACCAGGATTGGCTTTTTGAGAACCATTCTCTTTGGGTGGATACGTTGCTCAGCCTAGATATAGTAGGGAGGGCCTTAGTCCTCCCCCAAAACAATGTGCCTCACCTTCTCTGAGGAGTGGATGGGGTGGAGTGGAGCTGAAAGTAGAGTGAATGGAAGGAGAGGAGGGAGTGGGAACTGGGATTAGTGTGTAAAATGAAAAAAAAAAGATAGTTTTTAAAAAAAAAAAAGAAAAAAGGAAAAAAAAGAAAAAGCAAGGTTCAACTATGAGTTGTCTCCATGAAACATCTGATAGTGGCAAAGACATCCAAAACTGATAGCAATCAGCGCACCAAGAGAATCTAAACTCTAAACAAGATAGCATAACTGTTCTCATATTTTATAAAGTACATGTCAATAAAAAATTATAGAAAAGATATAAAGGTGATTATTGAGGTAAAGTGTCAAAAACCTAATTTGAAACAACAACAACAAAAACAGATTTTTTATTAAATGGTGTTGAGAACACTAGATATCCACCTGGAAAAGAATTGAATTGATTCATATCTCACATGTATAAGAATAAATTAAAAATATATCTGTTACCATAATGTAAAGCCTATATCAAAACATAGACACAGGCAAGAGCTTTCTGAAAATTACCCAATAGCATAGGAATTAACTCTAAGAATTGACAAGTAAAATTACATAAAATTAGAGAACTTCTGTACAACTAAGCAAACAACCAGCAGAATCAAGAGACACATTATATATGCGAGGAAATCTTTGCCATATTTACTTTATCATGGGGTTAATGTTCAAAATATATTAAAAAACTGGAAAATTAAACTAAAACCCAATTCTTCCAATCAATAAATGGGCCAGTGAACTGAATAGATATTTCTGAGAACATAAAACACTAATGGCCAATGGACATGTTTTACGGTATACAAAATCCTCAATTTTTAAGTAAACGCAAATTGAAACTAATCCGAGATTTTATTTCACCCTAGTCAGAATGGCTAACATCAAGAAAACAAATGAACCAACATGGCGGTGGATGCCTATTATCCCAGCAGTGAGGAAGCAGAGGCAGGCAGACCTCTGAAAACCCAAGCCAACTTGTCCTACGTAAGTTCAGGACCAGCAAGGATACGTAGTGAGATACTGTCTAAAAAAGAGAGAAGAAAATAACTGAGCAGTTTGTCTTTCTATATATTTGTGCATAAACCTACATATATGAACATATATAGGGATGTAACAATAAAATTCAAAGAAAAAGGATGCTATCACCTTGATAGAAGGGATCACAGAAGGGGTTCTAGAAGGAAAAGGGAGGGTGGGGAAGGAACTGATATAATTGTATTTCAACTAAAAGCATATTAAAAGGAAGAAAATATTTACACATTCAATTACATGTCCATTAATCCCAAATGAATCATGTTGAGTAGAAGAAACAGATTCAAAAGATCCTAAATAGATGATATTCTGAAACAGGTGAAACTCTAATGATAGAGGCCAAGTCAGTCAGTGACATGGCCTGAAGATGGGGGAAGAATATTTGATGACACAGAAGAGGGTAGTGGGTATTTGGGAAAGTGACGCAATTGTTCCATATCTTGATTACAGTGGTAGTAAGAAAATAAAGTGGTGGTTATACATTTGTCGATTTAGCAGTATGCACCAATGAACAAATTTTACTATTTTTAAAGTAAGAATAAAATTTAAAACCCTAGAGAAAGAGAGAGGAAAAGGAAGAAAACACAACGCAAATACCAGCAACTGCTGTGTGAGGATGTTTATCTGGAAAAACAGGAAGCCGTAATCTCCCCTGATGTATGCACTGGTATAGCCATGCTGAAAATCAGCATGTAGATTTCTTAAAAACCTAAATCATACATCCCTGCTAAAAGTGAGTCACGAGAGAAAAGCAGAGGACATTTGAAAATGAGAAGAGAGAGAAGGCAGCTACTCAGTAATCTCATAGAAGCATTTTCATCAGTAGAGCAAGACCTGCTGCACAATTAACACCTGCCTGGGGTCCTTTCCCGTTCACCACTGTAGACCTGTAATTTTCTATATTGTCACAAGAAACCTCATGTGGAGAGTATATGTATTGAACCCCTGGTGCAAATTTAGTGGTTTCTGGCTTCAAATTATCAGATTGTAATTTCTGTTGGTGCATCTCTGGAGCTACCTGACATGTTTCTCTTACAAGAAAAAGGGAGAGTGAAAAAAAAAAAAACAGTTTCTTAGCAACTTTCGATATGTAGCCTCCAGAATGATATACATAACAAACACCAAGGCAGGACTCTAAGGAGAGCACTTAGAGCGCTAAGTGCTCTCCTTAGAGTCCTGTACCACACTTGGGTGTACTATACTTTCTTCTGAGTAACTTTCTGTTAACCTTCATGCTTAAGGCTATGTTAAAATAACTTTAATATAATTCCCAACTCTAATTAGCTATACTAGCTAATTCTGATAATCTTTTTATTGTCAAATCATAAATCCCTACTTTGCCTGAATTGGGGTTCCTAAAAGTCTAGAGTAGCTCCTTAAGCTGCCAAGGGTGGCAGGGTGGTGCTGTGTCTCAGTCACAACACTGCTGATTTAATCACTCCTGAAAATCTTCTCTCAAAGGACTCGAAGCTCCACCACAAAGGCAACTGCATGCCCATGTTATGGATACATTATTAACAATAGTGAGATGTCCATCAACAGATGAATGGATAATGTAAGCTACATATACACAATGGAATTTTATTCATCCATAAAAAATGTGAAGTTACTAGGACTCTAAGAAAATTGATGTAACTAGAAAGTCTCATGATAAAATAAACCAATAAAATAGAAAGACAAACACTGAATACTTTCCCTTATACTCTTAAATGTGGATTCCAGATTTTAATGTGTATATTTTGCATATATGAGTAAGTATAAAATTCAGGAAACTACAGAGCAATATGAGAGGAAAAAGAATAGTCTTTAGGGAAGGATGGGGAGGAAAAGAGAATCTAAGGAAGCAGAAGGCTAATATGGAAAAAGGAATCTAACCAAGGTGAACAGGGGAAGAAAAGTGAAGAAGGTTAAAAAAAACTATATAATGCACCAAAACATCACAATGAACTCATTCTGTCAATAGTAATTTTGAATTACTAATATGATTTAAATTATGCATAGTATGTTTGTCTGATTTTAAACAACAAAATTACCTAGAAGCAAATTTGCATTTTATGATTCGGTATCCAGTGATCATGAGATAGGAAAAACAGCAGTTATTTTAATGTAAAACAACAACAACCAAAAACATAAAACAAGAAACAAAAACAGATGCAGAGAGTTGTCAGACAGGTGTTGCAGATGGACAAGGCAAAGGAGAAGCATCAATTGACACCCAGGAACCAGCTGCCACAGTCTCCCTGGTGAAGCAGAGAGGAGTGGGTAAATTATTCAACTCTGGCTGCTGAATACTTATTGCTTGGGTAGGAAAAGAGAAATAATGCCAAGGAACAGAACAAAAACAAAAACAAAAACAAAAACAAACACTGAACACGTTCCTTAGCCTTCGCTTCAACTGTCTTCCACCATTTCTCTAATACCCCTATGAATGGATTTGAACAGTGAACAGAGCATTGGGTTTAAATAGATAAGAGTTTAATAAAGTATATACAATCAGACTGATTCTTATTACAATGAAAAAGATTAAATATAACACAACTAAAATTAATAAATTATATACATGAATGTTAAAAAAGATGCTCCTTTTTATAATATCATTGTATGAAGTATCACAAAAAATGCCATATAAGAAAACAAAATATCTTTTTTTTTTGAAACAAAATATCTTAAAACACAGATCTTGAAGCCGGGCTATGGCGGCACATGCCTTTAATTCCAGCACTCAGGAGGCAGAGGCAGGCAGATCTCTCTGAGTTCGAAGCCAGTCTGGTCTACAAGAGCTAGTACCAGGATATGCTCCAAAGCTACAGAGAAACCCTCTCTCAAAAAAATAAAAAACAAAACAAAACAAAACAAAAAACCCACACATACCTTGAAAAAGACAGCCCATGTTCAATGAAAGCATTAATAATTTTTAAATGCCCATACTATCCCTTATTATTTACAGATTCAGTACAACCCTACAACAATCTCAATGTTATTTTTTACCAGTATAGAAAGTCAGTCTTAAAATTTATAAAGAACAAAACCAAAGGACTGCACAATCAAAGCAATCTTTACAGAAAAGATCAGAGCTCATTCGAAAGAAAAATCTTATAAAAAGTTTATAATCAAAATAGAACCAGATTTTCAGCTAATTTTCAATGATGGTCCTGAAAACACAAATGCAGAAAAGATAATCTCTTCAAGAACTGGTACTGCAAAAAACTGGATATCCATGTGAAGAAAAAAAAGGAGAAAATGTTGGTTCTTTTGCACATGACATAAAAAAGAAATGAGAATTTTTTCCTGGAATTATCCATACTTAAGTTTCTACAAGTATAGAGAAACACTCAAATATTCAATGTCTTTTCTTTTTCTATTTTCTTGGTACTTCTGATCTTATTCTGGCTTCTTTTATATTCAATTATCTTTTTGATGTTGTTTCTTTAGGTATTAAAATACACTTCTGTGATTTTCTCCTCTATTGCACTTGCTCCCCCCCCCACCAGTGCCTCTAGAGGTTTGAATAGTTTAAGACATTTAAATGGTGCCACATTCACTTTTCTAAATACATGTTTTTAAGACCCCCTCTCATATTTAACTACTAGAGAACTCTCAAATGCAGAAAATGCCCTTGAAGTTTAGGAATGGCAGCATGCTATTTCCAAGCTTTCAGCGAACGCACACTCTAAGATGGAAAGGAACAGACAAAACCATTCACTTAAAAGTTCTACCTTACTTCCGAATTCCTTAAAGGATCTGCATTCTTGAACTCTTTTATTTTTCTTTTATATACTAAGAAGAACCAGTAATATACACCCGCTAACGTCTTGCAAACTTTGAGTGCTTTGTAACCCGGCAAAGCTCAGTGCCATGCATCAATCCCTCCAGGACGATCTAAAAGTTAAAGTGTACGATCTATTTTTAATTTTTTTTTCAGAAAAATAAGCCTAAGAAATGTGAGGAAAATAGAGGAACATCATATTAATGAAACAAACCTCACTAGATCATACTCCTAAGGGCAAGGGGGAAGGTGGACTCCTACATTCCACTAACACTCTTTCCCTTCCTTCCATTGTTTGAAGAAATCAAGTTATAATAGTGGATCAGTGAGAGTCCTCCCAACATCCATTATTATGCTCATGTGGGAAAACCACTCTAAGCTTTCTAACTGCAAGGTCTTTGAAATAACTCTCATCTAGAGTAAAATGTAAAAAATACTCCTCTGTTTCTGAACAACAACAAAAAAACCTCAATCCCGTTCCTGGGGTTACCAAGCTGTAAAGAATCCATAGAAAGCCAGAAACTGACTCAGGAGCCTGACCTGTGTACACTGTCTGGGAATCCTAATTTCAGAAGCAACGACAACCAGAGCAGTGATATGTGGAGTCCCTTGCATCAGAAGGTTAGCAGACAAAATGACAAAATGAAATTGATATCTCTAAAGGCTATGCTGCTGTTTTTATGAGTAGTGTTCTTAAATTTACGTGGGGGATATTCTGAGGAGACCCCACCCCTTTCCCAATTGTGACTCTGACTGTATGATATGCAAGCCTCTTCACCTTTGATTATGAGAGAGAGCTTGTATTCCTTTTTCCTTTCCCTTGCAAGCGATTAACCAGAAACATCTTTGAAACATAGATGTGTTGTGTTGAAATTCCGGAAATCACAATTCTGAAGTGATTTAATTGGGCTAGCATCAAGTTATCAGCAGGATGATAGTTGCTCCTGAGACCATAGGAGAGAATTCACAACTCTTTTCCAGCTTCTTGACACTGTCCAGATGCCTCCCTGTCTCATGTCTTCCCTCGTCTTCAAAGCTAATGGCTAGTCAAGTCTTTTTCACGTCTCCTTTCTCTAATAAGTCTTTATGATTTCAATATGCACAGTGGTGTCTGAGGTTCTCTCCAATCAGCAGCAGTTGATGTAACTGCCTTAAATTTACCTGTAGACATAACAACTCCCTTGCTTTGTCAGCATCTTAGCATATTCAAAGTTTCTGGAATTCGGGGTGTGGATATCATTGCTGGGTATTGCTCTGCCTACTACAGACGTCACAAGGTTTTTGTGAGAAATAAATCAAACAACATAACATGGAAAGTATTTATGCATTGTTTGTAGAAAGTGTTCAGTAAATGTTATTCACGTGAACATATTTAATAAGAAAGCAAATAAGCACCCTCAAGTCTAATTTTACTGACCAAATTCAAAGCAAACAAAGAAAGTGTGTATGGTGGCTAGATGTTGTAGGTATTTAACCAAACATCCCAATTTATGTACATTGTACTTTTACAGCTCCCATGTGAAACAGCTTAAGTCACTCTACAGATAAAGAATTGCCACTCTCAGGTGTCACGAGATTATTGTTTCAGCTGTGACAAGGAAAAAATGTGCCAAGGAAAACTGTAGACTTGCTGGAGGTCACACAAAGCCCGAGCCATTAAGCAAGCAGGACATATCTCAAAAGGGCAGTCACAGGCGCAGAGCATCCACCAAGGACCTCCACCGAGAAATCCAGGAGTGCTCCATTATGCTCCATTCCGCTCTGAGATCTAAATTACTGCCAATTTCTCATCTTTTAATCACTTCACAGAAGTCAAGTGTCCTTGGCAGAGACTGCAGAGGGCAGCAACATCTCATCCCATTTGATTCTAAATTAATTTGATCTTTTAACTCACAACTATCATGCTTTCTGGGCTGATAAAAAAAATCTTAGGGCAATTTATTTTTTCACAAATAAAACCCGATAGGGACAAAATTGCTTGAATACATACTTCCACTTAAATAGACACAGAAAATTTTGAGTCCATCTATGAATAATTTTACTCTAGGAATAAATATATAAAATAACAAATATATATATTTATTTATATAATTAATTGTAAGAATTTTATATGTTTAATATTTTTACATGTGTTGAAATATGTTATACACATATATATTCATATATATAGTATACACCTTCAAAAGTTATAAGCCTCTGTTTTTATATTTTTTCTTTGGAAATGATGACACTGAAATTTTAAACTTTATCTAGAAGTTAACTCTTAGAGGAAGATAGAAGAATATACTAGGAATAACTCCTTATTGAGCTTTGAGTCATAAGTATTTCCTATGTTATCTAAGGTTGTTTGTAATTTCAAGGCAGACATTATTGTCTGTCACTATTAAGTACTCTGGTGTCCAAGAGATCCAAGAGTTGCACAGCTATAGCCCGACATAGTACCTTAGAACCACACCCTGAGCATACATTGACTGCATACAATAAATACTGTTCAAAGCCTAAATTTCAAAATATTTAATTCTGTATTTATAAATTCTATGACATGATAAACCAAAAGATAAAATAGACATATATTTCACTCGAAGAATGGAAATTACCTTTATCACCTTATAAACTTAAAATGAGAATTCTCTAGGGAAAATGTACTCAGAACAGCAGAACTCAGTGTAGAGAACACAAGGTTTTCCAGAAGCAGATGCCTGTAGTTTCCTGTAATCTCAAATGGATTCCTATTTCCTTCCTCCTTAAAAGTATTTTTATATTTAAATAGAGGGGGCACACTGTTAAATTTGTAAAATCTCATCAAAACCCTCATCTAAAAAAAAAGTATTCCAGACCTAAATTATTGAAATAGCCACAAATAGATAAGCCAGTCCTATAAACTATGCGCTTCCATTACCAGACAGTAAGAGCAAGTCTCTGTATTTCTACTGACTTTCAAATCCCGATTTCTCACAATGAAGCAAGCACCACTGAACACAGTAACAAAAACAAGGGACCTTTATAAACGTGTCACTTGCCTGGTATGTTGCGAAGCGGAGGCGGAGGCACGTTGTTAATGGCTACCATGTGAGCCAAAATAGCCGTCGGAAGAGAGTTCATCGGCATTTTGGTAGCTTAGAGGGAAATGGGCAGTGACTGCTTGACTGGTAGAGGACCATCCTTATCTTCCGATCATCATAAAGCTGAACCTTCCAGGCCTCTCTGATAGGCCAAGTCCACAGAACCTTCTTGTTCACAGTTCTGATGTAAGAATGGGGGCTAGATCAGTAAGAACTCTAGTCTTGGTCAGTGCATGAATGCGGGAAGCGAACTAACTATAGGGCTAAGGAAAATGAAGGATGACAATCTAAGTCACAGGGCAAACACAATCTAAAGTACTCATAAGTTTTAAGTCAGGATTTTTTTGTTTGTCTTCATGATTTAGAATTCCTTTCTTTCCCACTTGGTCATAACAAAACAAATCCATTTTTGTAGACCCAGAAACAGACAAAGAAGAATTAGTCCACTCTCTGTCTATAACAAAGGGTAAACCAGTATCCTAATTATCAGAGACCCATAATCACCCTTGCATACACACGACCAAATTGCATTGTTGTGTAGCATGATTTCAGTTGTTTTCTCTTAATCGTAGTGACCAAAGCTAATTTGGATGTGGGTGTGAAAAGTGGAGGAGGTGGAGTCGTTGACAGTTGTCATGTAAGGCAAACTACTGGAAGAGAAGGCATCTTGACAGCTCCGAAACAGCTGGTCAGATGTTACTTGTGGGGTATACAATTGAATTAGTGTAATTAAATTCTGTGTGTCATATATTACGGTGGCATCTATCTTAGGTAATATGTGTAAAGAATTTAAGTTGTCTCTCTCCTCCTGTGAGTCCCAAGGATTGAACCCATGTAATCAGGCTTATCAGTTGGAGCCTTTACTTGCTTGAGCTATCTAGCAAACCCTCACACTTTCACCTTATCTCTATTTCTTATAAAACAAATCACATACATTGAAAGATGTATAAGATCATAGAAACTTCACATTAAACAAGATCTTTCTTGAAACTATTTACTTATTTACTTAATATTCTATGTGTATTGTGAGTGTGTGGTGTACGTGTATATGCAAACACATGCACCTATACATGAAATGTGTAAAGGCCAGGAACAATACCAGGCGTCTTCCTTTACTGACTATTTATTGATTTATTTACTTGTTTGTTTGTTTGTTTGTTTGTTTTCAAAACAGCATTTCTCTATGTAGCCCTGGCTGTCCTAGAACCCTCTCTGTAGACCAGACTTGCCTCAAACTCAGAGATTCGCTGATCTCTGTCTCTTCAGTGCTGGGAACAATAGCATCCAACATCGCTGCCTGACAAATTTACTTTTTAAAGACAAGATTACTCTCTGACCTAAAGTTCACTGACTGTCCAGACTTCTAGACCAGTAGGCCCTTAAGACTTCTGTCTCCATTTTCCAGCTTCGAAGTACTCACCGACATTCCCAACTTTAGTGTGGGTATAGGGGAACTGAACTCAGTTTCTCGACTTACACAGAGAATACTTTATCCAGCAAGCCATTTCCTCAGCCTGAAAAATAATTGAAAATAAAACATGCTTAATGAAAACACAAGTAAACAAAACCTTTCAAGGAGAAATTGAAAATAAAGTAATTTATTAGTTTTATACAAATCTATATATCTTCGTAATGATATTGTGTGTTTATTTAGAAAACACCATCAGTTCACAAACCAAACTTCTTCCAAATGTTTCTCATTAGTCCTTCTAGTGTTGCTTAATCCTTTTCAAATATATTCTAAGGACAATAACCTAATCATGTAGTTTATATTTGATATACAGATGCATTAATATATATGGTTGGTACTTCCTGGATATTCCTCATAAATCTATACATTTCTCAGCCAGTTATTTGCAAAATTAACTTAGCCAAATCATTTAATTTGCCTTTATCTTAATAACCTGCTCTATATAATAGGGATAATGTATCTCACATGAGTGATATAAAGATTAAATAAAAGAGTAGAGATAAGGGTGTGACATACAGTCCCTGGATGTGTGACTCAGTATGCTAATACTATACATAGGAAAATCATGAGCGATCCCTATGGGTATGAACAAGATAAAAATGACACAAAATGTGAACAGTTATAAACAAAGGCATAAATTTGGGGAGGAGTAGAAATTATCTAGAAAGGATTTGTAGAAATTTTCCAAAGTAAAATATTATTGCTCCTTCATCACTCTACAGCTATTGATTCTTCAGTCTATAATCTCCCTGATTGATCCCAGGAATAAGAGTACAGGAGGATTTCTCAGCGACAAATTCGCTCATTGAAATGTAACTTTTCATAATTCCAGATTTAGCAGATTAGAAGGCCAGGCCTAAGATGGAGATGCCTACATATACACAAAGAGAAGGAGACTGTCTGAGATTTGATCGTGTTATTATTCATCTTGAGAGATTGTGCTCTGGAACCGATTGGAATAAAGATGAAAGGAGGGAAGGTGAAAGAGGAAAAAAATTAAGGAGCCGTTAGAGTTGCTCATGACGGCAATGGCAAAAGGTTGTAAGTAAATTATGGTTAAGCATTCATGGGAACTGAAAAAAAAAGATTTTCAGAATTCAACACTTATTACTGTACATACTCATATACTTCTCAAAGTCAATTATTCCAGAGATTAATTAAACATTATAAGATATAACTACCATAAAGAGACTAAAATAAGCAGCTAGGTAAATAACCAAAATAAATGTAGTCAGATGCAAAGGAGATACTTAGATGCCCATGTTTATTGTGGCATTATTCACACTAAATATGGAATCAACAAGGGTACCGTGAACATATAAATACAAGTGGAAAATATAGTTAACATAGAAAATGGCTTATTGTTCAAGTGTGAAAACAATGAAACCACATTATTCAAAGGAAAATGAATTGAACTAAAGTAACTCAATTTGCGCAAAATATGCCCGGAACAGAAAAAGAAGTACCACATTTCCTCTCTGATGTAGAAATTTTAAAAATAAATAAACAAAAGCTGAAATGCAGAAAAAGAGACAATTAAAGAGTCTGTGCATATCTGGAACCCTACTCCTCATACTGGGTCGCCTTGCCCAGCCTTAATACACAGTGAGGTGCTTAGTCTTATAGCAACTTGATATGCCATGTTTTATTGGTACTCATAGGAGAGCTGCCCTTTCTTAAACAGAAACTGAGGAGTGGATTGGGGAATGGGAACAGAGGGAGGATGGAGAAGAGGGACTTGGAGGAGAGGAGGAAATAGAAACTGCAGCTGGGCTGCAAAATAAGTAAATAAGTAAAAATTAAAAAAGAATCTGGGCAGAGGATAGAGGGAAAGAAGAAGAGTAGAAAAGAGAAAGTTGAAGGGAGACAGATATGATCTAGGCATGATGCATTCTTATGTGGAAATGTCACAGTGAAATGCTTTGAGTTATTCAATTAATAAATCTTTAAAGTGGTGATGGTGGTGGTGGCAGTAGCGGGGGTCTTACTGTTGGTAGTCATGGTGGTGGTGGTTGTGGTGGTGATGGTGGTGGTGGTGGGACAAAGTCAATATTACTCCCCCTTTTTGGCAATGCACTGGTTTAGAAACTTTACACAAACTTATCTACAATACCCAAAGAGATGGGTATACTACAGTAGCTTTATTTTATAGATGAGAAATCAAGGTTCATACTGATAATTAATATGAGATCATACAGAACAGAAATGGTCTTTGTTGTTGCTTGTGTTTTTATTCATTTGTTTTGACCTCTAGTGAAAAGACAGGAAAGGGTCGGGCCTGAAAAGAGATTAGAAGTGGTTTAATAAAAGATGGCATATAATGGATTTCTCCTCCTATTCCTCAAAACAGTTGAACTATGTTGTTCATGATTCTCAGCAATTATTTTCTCTGTCTATATTTGAAGTGTTTGAATGAGATATCCCCCATAAGTTTCAGGCATTTGAATACCTGGTCCCCAGTTGGTAACCTTTCACCGAATATTAGGAAATGTGGCCTTGTTAAATGAAGTATATCATGCAGCCAGACTTTGAGACTTAAAAAGACTCAGCCATTTCTAGTTAGCTCCCTGCTGCTTCTTTGTGGATGGCAATGTGAGCTCCCAGGTGCTGATCTGACACTATACCTGACAGCCTACTGCTATTCGCCAGACCATGGTTGTGATTGACTCATCCCTCTGAATCTGTAAAGCCCAAATAAGCCCTTCCTTCTATAGCTTGCATTGGTTATGGTGTTTCATCACAGCAATAGAAATATAACCAATATAATATTCTTCAGAAAGTACATAAAAATTTTGGACTCTAGTTTGTATAAATAAGAGTCCCATTTTGTTATAAAAATCCCCTTGAAGATAAACCAGATACATCATTTTATAAAACTAAAATTAATCTTCAAAAGACATACCACTAGGCAACTCTTTTATTTTTTGAGATTATCTTTAGTTATGTGTATGTGTGTCTGTGTGTAGGTATGTGCACATAAGGTGAAGTGATCTCATACGATGAAGAGAGTGTTCTCTCCCCTAAAACTAGAGTTACGAACAGCTGTGAGCCATCTAATGTCAGTGCTTGGATCCAATCTTGGGTCTTCAGGAAGAGCAGTGTATACTCTTAGCCACTGAGACTTCTGTGCATTCTCGAACACTGAGCCATCTCTCCATCTAGACAGCTGCTCTCTTAAAATCTACATTTTTAATGATTCTTAGCAGCCTGACCAACAACATCAGAACAATACTTTGCACCAGCTCTTTTTATAAGAAACGTAACTATTGAGTGGGAAAAGCAAAGTGTTTTAATGATGGGAAATGACTGTTCTAAATAACCCGACTGTTACCAATGACAGATGATTGTAAAGGAAAAAAATCATACCCCACATGACAACAGCTGCTCAGGAGAATAATGAAATGAGTGTTGTGAAAAGCTGCTAAGCTCAGAAAGTCTGCTCAGTTTTGCTAGGATGGCAGCTCCATGCCAGCTTTCTGATAAACTAACTGAAGCACAGTTACTACATTATATCACAAAACTTTTAAAGTATCTTCTCTAACTGACTTTTAAATTCTTTTCCTTTATAAGTACTCACAGGCAGATGGAGGCTCCTTATTGAAGTTGGCTCTGTGCTAAACAAAATAGACTCTAAACGTTTGAATTATGTAGGCTTTCTAAAGGGAATTTCACGTTAAATCATGTTTCACTAGATGCCAGTGTCCTAAACTAAAGTCTGTTGAAAATTTACTCTGAAAGTCATAAACCCATTTGTACTCTACTTACAATCCACCTCTTTCAATTTATTTGATCAAAATTGGCCTTCTAACATTGCAAGAGAAGACTAATTTAAGGCATTTCTGTAGGAATGTTTGTTCTCAGGGAAATAATAATAGAGTGACCAACAACATCTGTGGGCTGTATTCCAAGTGCCAAGACAAGTGATTTCTAAGCATCATCTGCTGTCTAATTTGATCAATTAAAGAGTCTGCAGCAGATATTGATACTGTCCCTATTTTGTCAATTAAATAACATCTGGATTACATTGAATAAAATTCTAAATTTTCCACGGCTCCATATTGAAACCCAGGCTCACTCCACAGTCTGTTGGTTCAGCATTGATTCATGAGAAGAAAAGAATGTTAGACAACCCTTTTCTTAGATGTGTTTTCAATGGTAACATCCGCAGTTGGAAGGAAATCCCTACTTAAGCAAGAAACTGTTCACATGGTAAAATATTACCTGGTTATTCCACCATGCTGCAAATACTGGCTCCTACTGAATCTTCAGATTCACAATCTGTTTTCTTTCTTAAGAGCCCTTTAAATTAAAAAAAAATTGCTCTGCAGGTGCTCAAAATCATTTAAATTTAAAAGCACAAAGTAAATTTAAAAGTAAAATAAAAAACATGAGATATGTCTCTTGGCATTAGAGGGGAAAAAAGGCCATTATCTTTTTTTCTCATGTCCTCTTACATTTTTTTTACTATGACTAAGATGTTCCTGAAGATTCAATTGGTCATATTCACAACTACCTGCAGAGGTACCTTGGAAGAGTTACCCAGGTAGAAATGGCTAGTTCTTTTATCTTGTAGTAAGGCAGTAACATCATGGCAAAAATGCAAGAAAGCTGTTCACTGTATGACATCTAAGAAGCAGAGAGAGGCAGAGAGGGAGGGTCCTTGAACAACATATACCTACAAAGGCATGTCCCTTCTTCCTCTAAGAGGCCCCATCTCCAATTAGTCCACCTAATCTTAATCAGAGGATTAATCGAGTGATAAAATTGAGGCACTCTTGATCCAAACACTAACAATTAATTCTTTATTTAACACGAGAGCATCTAGAAGATATTATTTTTGATTCAAATCATAACAGAACCCCAATCAAAAACCATGTTTCCTAGATGTTGTCTCTTTTCACACATATTTCACGAGTGAATATGATTTTCACCAGATCTCTTGCAGTACTTCCAAGGTTATACCTTAAGAGAGTTTTTCTTTATTATCATCTCTTAATATTTTTTAATATTTATAGATGAATAAAATTTTTTGGATGAACCCATTCCTATTCCATCCCCTCCAATTATTCCCTCTCCCACTTGCAATATGTCCTCCCAACTTCACAAGCTCTCTTATTTTAACCAAGTCTACTTTGCTGCCTGTATGTGAATGGGTAGGGGGCCATCTACTGGAGCAGAGGCAACCTCTCAAGGACTGCATCCCTGAAGGAACTGATTCCTCCAGCAACCACAGCTGGCAATAGCTCCTCACATAGTTTTTCAGATAAGTCCATCTACCATCTATCCTGGGAACCATGGCTGTCTTGACCCTGTGCAAGTTTGATTATGTGTAATTCCTTCCTTGTGAGCTCTTGCTCAGCAAATAGTGAGCTACAGACATATACTCCTTCTGCCTCTTGGACCTTTCTACTCCCTCTTGTGACATCTCAGACTGTGGGGAGAGGCTGTGATATACATACCCTATTTAGAGTTCAGCACTATCAACTCTTATTATCCATACAGGTGACTGACTTGTTGTGGGTTTTTGTACCATATACTGCAAAACCATAAACAACTTTTTAAAAAAGTACCAGTCATGTCCCTCTGATTTTTTTCTAGCATACTATCATTGTCATTTATATTTGACATTTTGAAGATTGCAACTTTGTTGCATTATACTATTTGAAGTTGCTTAGAGATATGTGCTGAGCTCTGTTTTTCCCCATGATTTAAGGAAGAACATTATTCTTCTTTCTTTATTGCTCTAGTCTTCCACACTACACTTCCACAAATCACTATAATTTGTGCCACATAGTATACTATCTGTTCAAGGTATCCTATAGCAAGTACTGAACAGTCTGTAATGTTATAAATTATTATGCTATTTTAGTAAAAAAAATTTTTTCTTTAGGTAAATATCCACTGTTGTGCGCTTCTCCTCCAGAGAGCTACCAGTCACATTTTATTGCTCATAATAAAGCATGCTAGTGGTCACAATTTTCTGTTAGCATTTTCTTTCTTTCTTTCTTCCCTTTGTTTCTTTTCTTTCTGTCTTTCTTCCCTACCTCATTCCTTCCTTCTTTCCCTTCTGATGGCATTGTCTCTTTAAAACTATTTCATACCAACATATTTAATGAATTTGAACACAATGTATGCACATATGTTTATATGTAACACATAGTTGTTAATCCCTTAGAAATTTTTATTAATCACTATTGTATTACATAATTTCTGATATTTATACAAGTAATGGGAAAATGCCTTAGCTGAAACAATGAAGTGACTTCATTACACAAACAATAAGAGAGATGCAGCTCTCTGGAAAAATCTGACTAAAACTCAGGTTGGATCATATCTATTCTGATTCTTCATCTATTTTCTATAGAATATAAAATTGTTCTTCAAAACTGCATACTATCCCAGACAAAACTGCTAGTTGTTTTCCTGCTCCTCCTATCAGTGGTATTAGATACACTTAATCAAGAGAAACAAAACCATTAGGAAATATATGTGATGGAAATTTTACTATTGAGATTTCAATTTACACAATGAGACTACAAATTGGTCGATTATATCCACATAAAACCTGAGAAACCTTAAAAAGGAATTCTAGACACAAAAGGACAGAGGTAAGCATGGATTTTTGGTAGCAGCATGTTCTTGGGTGGACTCTGTTGGCTAGAAGCAAGCAGAGGCATGATTCTTTTAAGAGAAGGCTTCCTGACTCAGCAGTAGCAGCAAAAACTGCAGGGCTCCTTTAACAAGGCTGCCTGGTTTGCCAGTGTAAATGGCTCTGACTCTTCAGGAGGTTCCGCCATGGAGCATTTAAATGGGGTCTGTGAGCAGAGTGCAACAACTTGCTTAACGGCAGCATAGACCAGCTGTATGCCTAAAAATGGAGCAATGTACATGGTTCTCAGAGGCAGCGAACAGGCCTCTGCCATGTTGGACTGGGCAGAGCAAGTAGACAGGGATGTGTTGACCTAGATATGCCCACTCAGCATTAAAAAGGGGGGGGCACTTCTGGTCAGAAAATAATTACAGATATGCAATAAAGACAAATTCAGACAGATATAGACTTCTAAATAGGTTGCAGTGTTGAATAAATGTACAAAGGCTTGGGAGAGAGAAGAAAAAATTATAGAGAGTTATCAAAAGAAGTAAACCATTCTTTAAAAAATAAAACAAAATTTTTAATGAGACAGAGTATGGACAGTCATAGATTAAAAGGAGTAAAGAAAAATAAGTCACAAAGATGGAAAATAGATAGTCTGGATTATGTATATTATTGCTTTCTTTAAATTTTTTGATGGTGAAGGAGCTAGGTACAGGAAGACATTTCATTGTATCAACTGCTACGCTAAACCAACATATATATTTTAAACTGAGTATACTTCTACCTTAGACAAGAAAGAACAATTTGCATAGTAAAAAACCAGTGCTACCTCTTTCTTAACCAAGCTGTAGTGTAGCTTCACGAAGGAATAAACCAAGAACTGTGGGAAGTAGCATTAATCATAGCAAAGGGTTCATTCCCACCACCAAAAATACAATCATGGTATCCTATTGCAATAAAATGTATTACAAAAAATCTACAATGCATTTTCTATAATTTTCAACTCTTCAAAGAAAAGAAGTCACATTCTTTTAAAATTTCTACATAAAGTTGCATGTAATTAGGGTATTAACATTTCTTGATGATAAAGATGAACATAATTATTTTGATAGTCACATACTAAGGAGGTGATAAGTGGACTCGGACAAGAGACCCTATTTCAGAATGCATTTAAACTGTATGAATCATTTAAATACCTTATACATATTCTCAAAGTTATACTTGCTTCATATTATATTATACTTATTGGCCTGAAATCAAGTCTACAACATTAGAGTGCCAAATTTAGAATGTCATGCATATTTTTAAATTCTAAAAGCAGGAACTCTAGGGAAAATACCATAAAAGTTCTTGAAAGGAAAAAAAAACACTTCAATAACATCATGACAAACATTAAAAAGGACTGTCAAGCTGAGCGGTTGACTGATGATGACCCTAGTTGAGACGTCTGCTCTTCTTAGCTATATTTTCAAAAGCATCAAAGTCATTCTTTAGTCTCCTGGAAATTGTCAAATTTGTCTGTATTTACTGCTGCATCCCAGCTATATCTGTCTATTCATGAAAACTCAAAACGGAAAAAGCTACCAATAAACTTCAGTCTTTGAATTTGCTCATCAAAGAGAAGCCATTTTATACATTTTCTCTTTACTAAAAGCATTCGCCTCTTTAGTGAGCTGCTTGAATTATACTTATTGCAATAAAAGCAAAATTCAGAATGAGCTGAAAATGTCAGAAAATAGTGTTTTGATTTTTTGCAATAAATGTTCATGAAAATACCATGTGCTGAAGGCTTGGCTCCTTGGCAGTGAGTACCCCAAATGATGGAAGGTTATTGAATCTTGAGATTTATAACCTAAACAACGGCATAACCCTTTGGTGGACTAATAATTTGACAGCATTATTGGAAAGTGATGAAAACTAAGAGATTGGGGCTGTTGAAGGCAGTAAGGCACACGCCTTAGAAGGGCACATTATATAATTTCTTTACATCATTTCAGGACTAACTTACAAACTAACTCGCATTGGATTACATTCTATGAAACTGTGAACCTAGATTACAAACTTTCCACTTGGGCTGGAGATATGCCTCAGAGGTTGAAAGCACTGTCTTCTCTTCCAGAGGTCCCGAGTTCAATTCCTAGCAACAATATGGTGTCTCACAACCATCTCTAATGGGATGTGGTGCCGTTAAGTAGTTTGTCAGACATTAAGACAACAATAAAATCCTACCTAAGGCAGAAAATTGGTGCCAAGAATGGGGTTTGGCTATGACTGCCAGTGACAAGAGTCTGGGGTCTACTCCCTACCTCCTACAAAGATTTGGAGAAGCAGGCTAGAAAAACATCTAGAATACTATAAGCATAGTTTTCTGGATGCTTCTGCTCAGAAGACCAGAATCTTGACAAGAATGAGACTAAGAAACACTGGGTTTATGACCTACAAAATGGGAATAAGGTCTCTATTGCAAACTAGACTGGAGTCCATTTATGTCACACTGTAGCAAAGAACATTATTTTATCTGTTTTCTTAGACTTTCACAGAGGCAGAGTTTAAAAATAATCAACAACCTAAGGCACGATGGGACATAACTGCAATGCCAACACAATTGTGTACATATAATTCTTGATTAAATAAATAATTAATTAAACTTAAATATATTGGACTATTTTGTGAAAAAAGTAGTTGACATTTGTTTTGGGTGTTTTTTTTTTTCTAATTGAGTCAAGTTGATCTAAATAATCGTCTGCTCTGCTGTATTCAGTTGTTAGCAAAAGTTATGGAACGTATCTTTAACTATGAGAAACTCTTAAGAAGGCAATGTATGTCAAGTTGTGAGGGTGGGCATAAGGACGCTGTGGAGATCCCCCCCCCATTAGAAATTTCAGTAACATAAAATGTCTACCAAAGAATGCTTTGGGCAACAGTAGAGAGACTATGACTGCCTCATCCAGAAGGGTTTAAGAGGCAGTACTGCCCAAATTATTTGTAGCTTGAATGAGGGATGTGAAGCTACAGAATTTATTAGCTGTTTCTTATATTGCTTTGGCTCAATTCCTTGCCCCCCACTTTTACATAGGAAATTAGACATTATCCCACCATTGTATGTTAGAGGTTTGACTTTACGTTTTTATTTTGCAGATCTCACAGCTAAGAGCTTGCCTTGAATCTCACAGGAGACTTTAAACATAAACTTTTTAACAACTTTGGGAGTTGAAAGACTGTGAGAATGCTCACAGATGGATTAAATGCATTTCACATTCTGAGATAAACTTGAACATTTGGAAGCTGGCAGCATGATGTGTTGCTTTGGTATGTTTTATTCTTCAAGGGACCATGGAAGTATTTCTCAAGTCAAATCTTACAATGTTACTTTCAACTGAACATTAATATAAGAAAACATTTAAGCTGTTTATAGTACAATTGAATAAAAGTAAAAAGGCATTTTCTCAAAAATAATACTTTGTTGCTAACAATTAATCACTTAAAAACAACAATATACCTTATTTACAGCAAAATAAGAAAACCAAATGTTTAGTAGGTATTCAAAAAATTTCCTCCTAAATACACATATTATTACCCTTAGTACTGAAATTGTCCCTAGGTGATTGGAAACTACAGTACTTAAACTCAATATTTAACTACTTTTTCTACAGAAAAAGTGGCAGTGAATCTCAAACCTCCTTTAGGATAAAGATTGGGATTTGCCCGGCAGTGGAAGCACAAACCTTTAATCCCAGCACTTGGGAGGAAGAGGTGTCCCAGATTTCCTGGATGTTTGAAGAATTTGTTGGACTTACTATTTTCTTTGATCAATCAACCTATTTCCTCCATAGTATCTTCAACACCTGAGATTCTCTCTTCCATCTCTTGTATTCTGTTGGTTATGCTTGCCTTCGTAGTTCATTTTCCCAGATTTCCATATCCAGAATTCCCATGGTTTGTGTTTTATTACCTCTATTTCAGTCTTCAAGTCTTGTACTGTTTGAACAGTTTGCTTCACCTGTTTGACTTTTTCTTTTTTTTCTTTTTTCTCTTTTGAGTTTCATTGAGAGATTTATTGATTTCTTCCAATTTTTGTTTGTATTGTCCTCCATTTCTTTACCGGAATTTTTCATTTCCTCTTTAAAGGTCTCCATCATGCTCATAAAGTTACATTTAAAATCATTTTCTTCTGTTTCTTCTGGGTTAGCATGATCAAATCTTCCTGTTATATAACAACTGGGTTCTGGGTTACCATGTTGCTATTTAAGTTATTGAATAAATTGTTGCATTGGCGCCTATCCATCTCTTCACTTGGTGCCTACAGTGTCTTTGCCTCTTGGTCCAACCCTTGCAGTGGCTATCTGTGTCTTTGGGAACTCTTCTTGGTCTGTTCTTGCTGTCTGCATCCCAGGGAGCCACTGATGTCTCCCTTGGCCTGCTCTCTTGAATTTCTCTCTTGGTCCTCTCTGTGTAGTCGCAGCTTCTGCTTCAAAGTTCCACTGGGGTTGCAGGGGTGGGGGATAGTGGAATTTGGGAGCACAGTGGGACTCGTAGCTTTCAGGGTCCAGTGGATGGTGCTGAAGCATTGGAGCAGCCTACCTGCTTTCTGATGACTGGCTAGAGAAACTGATGCAGGTGGGGAGGTGCCCTGGGTTTTGCCCTGGTATGGAAGGCCTAAAGAGTGGGGTGTTCTACCGAGTGGCTAGTCCTGTCAATGAATTTGCAGCCTGTGTTTCAGAGTTCCACTGAGCTTGCAGGAGAGATGAAAATTATCATTTCTTTTAGACTTTCTAACTTGGTGAATTATAGGTTTTTTTTAAAGACTGTCTTCATGACTCTTTGCTGAAGCAACTAAACAAGGCACACATGAGCTCACAAAGACTGAAGCAGCAAGCACAGGACTTACATGGGTCAATACCAGGTCCTCTGCATATATATTGTAACTATTAATATAGTATCTATAAGAGATTCCCGGCTATTGGAATGAGTGGGTAACTGACTCTTGTGTCTGCTCTTAGGATTCTTTTCCTCTTGTTGGATTGCTGTGTCCAAGTTCAATATGAAAGTTTTCCTTTATCTTATTATATTATATTTTGCCATATTTGGTTGTTATCTCTTAGAATCCTGTTCTTTTCTAATGAGAGACAGAAAGGAGGTGAATCTGGAGTGGAAGGAAAAGAAGGTGGAGAGGAACTGAGAGGAGAAGGGAAAAGAAACTATAGCTAGGATAGATTATACGACAAAAATCCATTTTCAAAACAGCAACAAAAAACAATGTTCTTCACAATGAAAAAATAAAGAGGAAAGAAAACAAGGAAGAAAGAAGAAAATAAGAAAAAGAGAAAGAGAGAGAGAGAGAGAGAGAGAGAGAGAGAGAGAGAGAGAAAGAAAGAAAGAAAGAAAGAAAGAAAGAAAGAAAGAAAGAAAGAAAGAAAGAAAGAGTTCAGGATCTGGTCCCCAACTAAAATCACATTTTTAGAAACAGGAGGTAGAATGAAAAAGCCAAAATCTGAACCAAAACTCACCCACCGACCAAACAAACAAACAATAAAGACAAATAAATTCCAGCTGATGAACATTAATTTCTCCCTCTCTTTCAATAAACAAAAGCTACATTATCTGACTACTAATATATGTTGTTGATGACTTGTTAAAATCCAACAAATGCTGAGTAGAAAAACTGAATGTGCGTGTGACTTGATACATGATAAAAATTCTAATATTTTGCTCAGTGCATGTCCACGCAGAAGGAAGGTGGGGTAATCAGTATAGTAAGGCTTCATTCGTTAGCTTCTTATTTTGAGAACTAAATTTGTCCCAAATCTCTTGTGAAATATCCTCCTGCAATTTCTCTGCATTTAGATAACTGGCTTTGAGACTGGTGTTTTCTAATCACTTAATTATGACTGAGGACTGGGGCTCCATTATCAACAACAGCATTGATGGGGCATTTCATACTCATAACAATCCTGGGAAATAAGAATTGTCATTACTTTCATTTGCCCCCAAGCATGCCAACATCGAGAGAGTTGAGACCACTTGCAAAACTGCCGTCAAAAATGTGGATATAACAGAGACTAAAAAAGAAAAGGTTGGAACAAAGAGAGATCCTCACATAACTATAACGGGACATATTTGCAAAATCAAACGCCCGAGTCAGTAAAACTTTCTAATACCAAGCAGAATAAAACTCTAATAAGATATGGTGGAAAAGCTGGTGTTTAAACTCAAAATGGGCTTTCATTGACTCCCAGAAACGAAGTCAAGTAAATGAAGAGGACGACAATGAAATGTTTGGTGTTAGTTTGTTCTCCTGAAAAGTATCTGTTCTGAAAACATGAAGACATAGTACAGTCCCACCACTAGAAGCTTTCACCTACATGAACTGGTTTAGTCTTTTTCTGAGATTGCCTGTGGATCAACCAAATAATTTCAACCCCTTACATTCAGTGTGAAGTCCATGCTGCCTAAGTTCTTTGATGGTAAATCACTTTCCTTGATGCATATTTAGTCCATAAAATAATATTTAACACATAAGTACTTGATATTTTTATTTAATTCGCATGTAGGTGGCAGTCATCTATGACCTTCTATGCTCAAAGTTGTCAATCAGCCTTTAGTAAATAACACAGCATCCTGTTTTCTACTGATACAGCACTTCATGATTTATAAAAAAAACCTCCACATTATTCCACTGGATCTTTACTGACATTTTGCAGTAAACATTAATTAAAATCATCACTCAACAGATATTACTTTCTTTCTAGCATAAAGGACACCTTCAGTCTAATGTCAAAAAAGGTAGAGAAATATTGCTATGGTAAGTGAAGAGAAAGTGTGAAATATATATCTGAATTTCAAAACAAAGGGATATTGTACAAAAGCGTCAGAAATTAAGATTTTTAAACTACATAGAAGTAAGACATGAAGACAGATTACTTCTTAAAATTTTCACGTGTATACAGTTTGCACATGCTCAAATTCCTCTACTGAAGTCAGTGTTGGCTATATTTGGGATAAGAATACAATTAAAGATAAGTGAGTTATAAGTATATGGCCCAAATCTTCATGCAGACAGCATGGAAGCTTACCCTCCTCTCCTTCACCCATCTGCAAGGCAAATCATATTGAGAAACAAGAAGCAAGAGCTTCAGTAGAGTAGATCCTGCTGGACTTTATCTTGCATTTTCAGCTTCCATAACTATTGCTTTTGTTTAAGTCATTACTTGTTAAACTGTGGGTCATGATGCCAAGTAACATTGCATACCTGAATTAATACAAACATATAATGAACAAATATGTTTGCAGCTGTATTGCATGACTTTACCACAACCAAGTTTCTGAAAATACAACATGAACACTGGGCATTGTGCATTCTGACATGCTCTACAACATCAGTGAATGCTTCCTAAAATGTCTGCTCAGCTTTGAGACTATTGTACATTATGAATTGCAATGTTTTTACTATACATACAAAGTTTTGTGTTCTCACAGAAAAATCAGTTTAATTATGGAAAACACAGGCTTTTAATATTTTCCTACAATCATTCTTATCATGTAAGTTTCAAATTAGTACAGCTTTCAATGACATAAAGCTAGAACGTTATGTTTGATTTTTAAAATTGCTCTTTGATTTAATGACTTGATATGTCATTAAAAAACTCATTAAATGAATTTTGGCTTAGTATTAGGACAAAATTTCTAACAATTTCTGAAAGGGCCCAATACATTATTCTGACATTTTGTAATACATGTTTTTGTAAAGTGGCATTTTCAACATTGACAATTATAATAAAAATCAAAACAGCAATCAATTCTGAAAAGAGTTGAAGGTGTTCCACATCCTGTAGTATGAAATGTTCAGCCAAAATATAAGTAGGTAAAAATAAGTACAACCACACCATTAGGATGAAAATCTGCTTTCATTTTTATTAAGTGATGAAATTATAAACACATGCCAAATAATTGACTTCTTCTTTATGAGGTATCAGTAAACATGCAGTTTATATACCTATTATACATGCTTATATACTCTAGTCACTTAAAAATTCCTTGTGCAAAAGGGGGTTATGAGCTGTAAAAGTTTATGAAGCTTTGGTTTAAGCCATCCAGTCTATAATGTTTTAATCACACCAGCTGTACTAGATCAAGACAACATGTTTTCCAGAAGAGCAAGAGAGGAAAACAAAAAGTCATTTATTTGCTAATCTAAAATTCAGATAATGCATCCCTAGGTGGTGGGTATGATGAGGAGGTGACTTCGTGAGTTTCAGATGCCTTTTCCATTAGGGCAAAAGCAGAAGAGATTCAGGAATGATCTTTTAACTAATTGGGATAGAAGTGGAAGTTCAAATTTTTTGTAACTTAAGGTTTCTTTCCCATTCTCAGTTCCTGAATATTCAGTCTGAGGCTTAATATTAATTACAAACTGGCCAATGGCTCAGGCTTATTACTAACTAGCTTTTATATCTTAAATCAACCCATTTCTATTTCCCTATCATTTACCACAAGGCTCTTGGCTTGTTACCTTATATCTTGCTTATTCAGCAACTGTTGGCATCTCCCTGACTCTACCTTGTTTTTCCCTGTATCTGTTTGGATTTCTCACATAGCTATATTCTGCCCTGCCATAGGACAAATTAGCTTTTTTATTAACCAATGGTAATAAAACATATTCACAGCATACAGAGGGGCATCACATATCACTATTTGCTTTGGGAATTTTTAAAATATTTACATGTTTTCTTTCCCACTTTTTAATTAACAAAATGTAAAGACTATCATCTAAATTTTAAAACAAATTGAATCAGTTATCTAAACATCAGAACCAATTTAAAACTTCCAGAGAATTGTTTGAATGATGTTTTAAAGTCATAGTTCTTTTCTAAAATAGTTTTTACAAATTTATTAATTAAATATATTTATTTATTTGACACCATAAATGTATTTTCTCCTCCCATAACCTTTCCCAACATCCCCTCTGTTCCCCCATCTAGTCTTTTTTGGCCTGTTTAGAAAGGGGCATGCCTCCCATGGATATCAACAAAGCATGGCATTTCAAGTTAGTTTTCTCTATCACTATAAGATGTTTGATGAAAATATGTTACATATTCTAAAAGGAAGAATGGTGAGAAACATCTCTACCAGAAATGAAGTCACTTTTCTCTCTCCTGTTCCTCCAACACTCCTTCTTGAATCCCATGAACTCTGTGGGAACTAATTTGGGCAAACATGTATGGACAGAACTCCTCCATGGAAGGAAAAGTGATAGTTAAATACCTTCTCGGGTGGTTTGCATTCCAAAAGCTCTGCTGTGACGATTTTCACAGAAAAGCTAATCTCCAATACTGCTCTTTACATTGAGAAGCACCCATAAAGGAGAACAAATCTTTTCCATAGCTTAGACAGAACAACATAATCTAATACTATTGAAGTTAACAAAATAAAACTGATGAATCTAGCCAAACTATAGTTTCTTCTTATATAATCAATACATTTTATAGTGGCCACTCATCAATGTATTTTCTTCTCCTTAACTCCTAACTCTTGATGTAACTCATTCCAATTTGACCTCATGGCTAAACATTTGTGGCACATGGATTGCATAGTAGATCAGACCTGAAAAAGTCTTCTAAAAGATCACAGCTGCCAACTACTCCAAAAGTGACTCTGGTGCTAAAATGTCAAACTTTACTCCAATGTTTTCCATCATTAAGAAGATAACCCCTTCATAGCCCTAGAGCACAAACACAAGCATTCTGTAAAACTCTGATACGGGTTGTCCTTCTCAACCCTACCTCATCTAATTCCCCCATCTGAAATAATTACAAAGAAACTGTATTAATGCTTGATCATTAACTCTAACTTCTTATTGGCTAATTCTTACATATAAGGTTTTATGAATTATCTAATAACATTGGTATTTTGTGGCTGCAGTCCTCGAGCACACAAGAAAATTCTTATCATGAAGTGTATTCCTAGGACTCAAAGCTCATGTCTCAATAGCTGACTCAGGGCCAGCATGACAAACCTTTCTTGGTAATGTGCACTACGTATCTTCTTGACTTGTTCAGTTACCCCTTTCTTGTTCAAGAGCTGTTTCTGGTTCTTCATAAAACAGAAACCACCTAATTTTTCTACAACTAAAATTAATTTTCTATTATTATCTTATAAATCAATCATTCATTTAAGATACAAACACATGAAAATTAACAGACGTTAGTGAACTCAACAGAAAAAAAGACACGCAAATTGATAACTGTTACATAAAATTTATCTCTTATTAAATACTAGTAGTTTTAGCTAAGTAAATAATAAAAACTGTTAGAGATTATATTTCTTATCATCTACTGAAGTTATGACCATGTAATTAGGTTATTTTCAATGAAATATGTGTACCAATTCTGCAATGCTGCTGAAAGAGAAATCACCTCCCAAAGACTTGTTTATTTACTCATTTCTTTCACCATACTGTCAAGGCCACATTTTTTGTGACTAAGTCCTAAGGATGTAAGCCTATTTCTGCAGATTTAGGAATCTGTGCCATCCCACCTGGACCATCAGGACTGAAGGCTGATAGAGAAACTCCTGATTTCTATTCACAATCACTGACACAACAGAGCCCATTTTCTTTACAATTCTGTCTTGGTTTTCCTCTGGGAATTTCTCTGCAATAACTATCTGAGATCTCAGTAACAACAATCCTTACTGATGAGTGCCTTAGGACCAAAGACCAAAACTAAACTCCAAGAAACAGAAATATTGGCATCAAAAAAGCTCTACGTGACAGATCCTGAGATAATGGTCTGATGTAGTGACTCCAGATGAGGAACAGACCAAGGTGACCTGGAGTGCTAACATGAAAACTCCTAGTCTTAGCTAGTGCTTCACTGTCTCATATAACAAGATTACTGTGAGCATTTGAAGATGAATTTTAGGTCATTCTCCTGCTCTTCATGGTGTAATTATTAGAGCAGATTGTTAGATCCCCTTATCTGCTCTACCAACACCTTTTAGGTTAGCTGGCTGCTGGCTTACAGGGTAGTTAACTGAGCCTTAACTGTTGTGACTCTCTGAGGGCCAGCAACCACACACAGGCACCTGTTTGTGCATCAGAAAAGAAAGAATAAAGATGAAAATATGTCACCAGAAGACTGTAAAGGAAAAGCAAAGAAAAATATGACGTGGAAGAGCATCAGGATGTTTTGCAACCTAGTTAGATGACTGTAAAAAATATGAGTGACATTGACTTTTTCTCTGGAAATATTGCTGGGTCTTAGAGTGAGAAATTTTAATCTCTCTGAAATGCTAAAATTATGTCACAGCTTAAACACTCCATTAAGTTCAAGATTTGGATTGTCAAATTTATAGGTAAATTTGGGAATCCTGAGCAGGCATAGCTTTGCTTATCTGATGTACATCAGGAAGAACTAAGAGCACCGTCTTTGGTGTTGAAAGACTACAGTACTTAAATTCTAGGAGAATTGTTCCAGTCAAGCAATGATCACTCACTAGCAGAATTTGAGTTTCATATCAATTAATATATTAAATATTATTGACTCATTAAGCAACCAGAAATATTTTTCTACAAAATAATATCGCCCTACCTAATAATTACAGTATAAGAATAGACACCCAGATTTTAATAATCAGGAACTAATGAGATTTGCTATTTTAAGTCCTAATGATTTTTTATTCTTAGAGAAAATTACTTGATATAGGTGGGGATATTTTTTTAATTTATCTATTTGACTTTATGTATATGAATATTTTGCCAGTATACAGGTATGTGTAGTGTGTGTGTGTGTGTGTGTGTGTGTGTGTGTGTTAGATATCCTTGAAATGAGATTATGAGTCACCATGTAGGTGCTGGAAAGGGTTAGCCATCCCTCCAGGCCTATGGAAATACATCTTGATAACATTACTAATAGTATAATTCTAAGGTACATTGAATCTGTTCTTTCTTTCAGAATCAAAAGAAATTTTATAATATAAAACAGTATTTCCCAAAGGTTGGTATTAAAAGGCAATTTACTAAAAAGCAACATTAAATGGATTTTTTTAAAGCAAAATCAAAAATAGATTATTCTCAATTTCTTTGTATTGATTCCTTTTGGGCATTTATACTTTTCTGACATTTAGGAAGTCAATGCAATTTGTTTGTTATGTAATGTTTCACCTTAATGGAAAGTTTTCCCAGCATTTGTAACAAAGATCGCTCACATTAATGTATTAACATTTACACTATTCCCTAAATATCATTCTGAAACTAATTCCACAAACAATTACTTATGTCCTACAAATTACTCCCAAGATCAAAATTCTGAGACAAATCTAATGTATAATATTTGGTAGACTCAGAGTTCTGTAGCTAAGAAATGGTGCAATGGCTTGTTTCAGGGGTAGGGGTGGGACTTAGAAGACCATCCTGTCTTCATAGTTGGAGGATTTTTTTTACTGGATATCTTCTCCCTTGTTGGCCAAATTTCCATACTGATTGCCTGCAATTCAAACTGATCCTTGGTATATCAATGATTTTCCTAGAAGATAAGTTTAACCATATTGTTTTTCAGAGTTTAAACTTATTTCTGGCTTTGTTTATCAGTCAGAATAAAATAAAAACTTGGTTTTCAACCCCAGTTTAACTAATTCTTTTTATCCTTTCTACAGTTCAAAACTCCCAGTTCCCAGATTTTAAGGCTCTCTGTGTTTTTCCATACTCTGTGTGAACTTTTTTGTCAGTACTTTCCCTCAGCCTTACTTGTGTTTTTGAATAGTAAGTATTACCAGTATCTGAGTCCGTCAGATTCTGGAAAATATCTAAGTACTTTTCAAGAATCATTTCAAGGCATACATACTGACATGTGCCTATAATCCCAGCTCTGAGGTAGCAGAGCCAGGAGGATTGCCACAAGTTTTTTCAAAGCTAGCATAATCCTATAGACAAAGTTTCAAGCCAGGGTTGCCTAGTAAAACCCTTTTAAAAGATTTAACTTTGTTCAGTAGATAGCTGATAATTCAGAAACTCCCAACTTGTCAAACTACAAACAGTGGGTGTCTGTGAAGGGCTGTGCTCATTAGTCTTTGTCAACATGACAAAAGCTACAGTCATCCGGGAAGAGTGAACTACCTTTGAAAAAATACCCTTATAAGATTGGCAAGTCTGTGGTTCATTTTCTTGATTAAAGATTGATGAATGAAAGTCTAGCTCTTTGTGGGCAGTAACACCACTAAGCAGGTGGTCCTGACTTCTAAAAGAAATCAGATTGTACATGCCTTTGGGAACAAGCCAGTAGGGAGCACTCCCCCATGCTCTTTTCTTCATTTCCTGCCTCCAAGTTCCTTCCCTGCTTGAGTTCCTGTCTAAAAAATGATAAGGCAGAAATTTCCTAAATTTAAAACCAGCCTAAGTGACAAAAAAGTACTTGAAAATATATCGAATATATGAACAAAAGAACTACTAATCACCTTTTGAGCTAGTGATACCTATAGAAGTAAAATGAGTATTTAGTTTCAGTTCAAGCTTCTATCACATGAAGATTTCTTTCCAAAATCCCTCCCCTACAAATACCATTTCCATTATGCACATAAACCCACTTCATCAAATTTTTTTCTCATCTAATCAGATTTGCATTAAAGCATTTACTGCATTCAATCATACTGATTAGTTTTTATGTCTCTATACTACAGCTGAGGAGCATCTTATACAAAGAATCTGCATATATTGCATGTTCAGCAAATGTTAGCAAAATGAATGGAGTACCAGATTTGTCTTATATAGAAAAGTCTGCCCTTGATTTCTTGACCCTGTTCCATAGGGTCATGATTGGAAATGGATTTGTCTCATGAAAGAATGCATGGAAAGAGTAAGGAGTTCTGTGATTTGGACCTAGAGTTCTGGATGAGTAATGGCTCTGCTTCTTTTCTATAAATCATCCTCAAAATCTATATATCAGAAGTTCTTCAGTATTGTGATAGAGGTATGATGCTCATAATGTGATTAATTAATAAAGGTCACTATAACAAATTAACTGAATCATGACAATTTGTAAGGCAGGAAGGATTATTTAATACATGATTCTAGAATCTGGTAAGTTTAACAGCATGATACGAGCATCAGCCTCACATATGAGGTCATATTACTATATCAAAACATTGCAGAGGTGATTGAAGGAACAGCTCATGGACAAAGTGCTTGTGGCACAAGCCAGAGGACTAACCTCCATCTCCAGAAACCATGTAAAATGCTGGATTGTGTTGTTGTGGAATTTCCCTCTGTGCTGTGAATATGTTTATTACCATTGTTTAATAAAGAGGCTGCTTTGGGCTTTGGCAAGGAAGAGTATAGCTAGGCAGGAAAACTAAACTGAATACAGGGAGAAAAATTGCAGAGTCAGGCAGACACATTTAGCTGATGAAGGAGAAAGATGCCAGAACATTACCAGTAAGTAAAAGTCTTGTGGAGGCACACAGATTAATAGAAACGAATAAATTTAGGATATAAGAGTTAGTTAATGTGAAGCCTGAGCTAATAGGCCAAAGAATATGTAATTAAGTTTCAGAGTGGTTATTTCACAAGCAGCTTTAAGAACATGTAGGATAAAAAAATTCCACTTACAAATGGCGCACAAACATTTGGCAAGAATATGCACATAAAGCCTAAGAAAACTTTGTTTAAAGGGCTTCCAGACCTACAAGAAAAAAAATCAATTGGAGCCTCTTGGTAGCCACATTTTTTCAGATAGGCTCCTTTATGAGAAGACTTCCTGACTCAGCACTAGCAGCAAAACCTGCAAGGCTCCTTTAAGAGACAGCTTCCTGGTTCATGCTGGTGGAACAAATGGCTCTGGCTCTTTCTGGAGGTCCTGCTACAAAGCACTTGAATGGAATCTAATATAAACCTACATATTTCTAGTCTGTTTCTACAACTGTTGTATTGTAGATGTGCAGACTTCTTTTCTCCAACCTCAGTTGTTTCCAAATGGGTTCTGTCCTGGCAACGTAGACCATTTCCACCAGAGCCCACTAGAAATAAGTACATCCACAACAAATTACAAAACCATTGCTGCAGTAAGTGCTGGAAAAATAGAAATCTTTCCACCCTTGCCACCTTACCCCATGATCACCATCACAGGAATGATGATTATATACTCCACATATTTGTCCCACACCAAAATAGATATTCCTGGAAATTGAAAAGGAAAGGAAATTCAATTTCTATTTTAATTCATCCACTTTGAAACAACTCTACATTAGCATTGATAATAGTTGATTAGAATTACTGTTAATCAGAAGTTATTGAATTCAAAAGTAGTTTTCATGAAAATTAACAACAGCAAAAGGGTAACGAGAGCTTCTTATTTCACTAAGATGGTTTTTGTTTCCAAGTACCTTGATGTGACACTCTTCAGAAGCCATTCATGTTTACAGAAAAGTAATGAAATATTAAATACAAGGTACAACATATATGTATGTATATATGACAAATGAGTGCTAAGTATGACTTGGCAAGGCTTAAAAATCTCCAAAATCTTCATACCCAATATCTCTACAAATTTCTACAAAGTGTAGTTTAGAACTGTATACATGCTGTCAGTACATTTTTATTCAATATATGAGCAGGGTGATTGATGAGATTATTCATATCTATTTCATGCTTTCTTTTGTGACTGTGTTCCATTATTTTTTTGTCAAAAGTAAATATACTTTAATTCAAAAGACCATCAAAATTTTGTCAAAATTAGATGGGTTTAATATCGACAATTGCATTTTCCATCTTCTTCCTGAATAATAAAATACACAGCTTGGAATTTGATTGCAGCACAGAAATGTGTTCTCTCGGTGTCAGTAAATGATGTGGAGAACAGCATAGCGCCTCACTTATATATCCAACAAGGGTATATTAAATTGGATCCAATTTTCAAATATTTAGTGTTAGGTGAAAATCACTAAATCATTTATGAGTTAACTCTCCTCATACTGACTTGTAAAGAAATGCAGCCAAAGGCATCTTACACAACTTTAAATCCTCTGCTCTGCGTCCTGTTTGTGTCATTCAGACCACTAGAGGCTAAGCCCGCAGAAGCATTCGATTTCCCTCTTGTCTTCTGATTAAAAATACAAGACATCCCTGAAAGGACTTTATGCCTCCAATAATGTGCAAGAAATTTTTACTTTTTCCCAGCAGCTATGTGTGCAATATACACCTGTGCTTCCAACAGACACATAAAACTTAACAGCAAAGAGAAAGAGACTGGATGGAGGCTGAAGAGAATCACACACAGCAGCTAAAATGCCTTTACAGTTCTTCACATATCATGTTTTTTGTTTTTGTTCTTGGTTATCTTCTGTTTTAAGCCTAATCTTCTGCATTTCTGCATTTTCAAATTCCTTGAATCTAAGGCACAGCAATGTGGCCTTAAGTTTTCCAATCATGAGTACCATGAGGAGTTAAATTTGCAACTGAAAGATGTTATGGCCAGCTGAACATTAAGGCATTTATCTCCTGGCATATGAGGCAGTGAAGGAGTTTGGTTTGAAGATAATCAAAATTAGGGCTTCTCTTGACCAGTTCCAACTGTCGCTTGCAGAGATCAGCTCATAAATGACCTCTTCCTGCCAAAGTCTCCAAGTATGACTGGGCAGTCATGGGTGAAAGATTCCCAAGGCTCCTCAGCTCTTCCCCTTGAAATTCTGAGTGCTGTGTAAAATCCAGCAGGAAATTTCTTTACTAATTCAACTGATCAAAAATCTTTTTGGGCCAAGAATCCCTAAAATTCAGAGCTCAGGACCTGATCATTTTAAAAAACTTTATGGATTATACTTCTTATTTGAAATTGTGATTTTTCATACAAGTAATTTATTTCTAGACACTGGAAAATTCCCTTTAGTATTTAAATGACTTTGGCTTTAAATGAAGAGTCCATCCCACAGCATCCTATACTTTGTGTGCTTGAACATAATATCTTTTGGAAAGTCACAAATTAGTGACTACATAGGCAAAACCATCCTGTAGAGCATAACCTTATGCCTAACAACTTTTAGGCTAGAGAAATGGAACAGTGGTTATTAGTAATTGTTGCTCTTGCAGAAGACTCAGGTTGAGTTCTCAGAACCTACATTGTGGCTCATGGCCATCTGCAACTCCAGTTCCAATGATCCAACATCCATTTATGACATCTTCAGACATCAACCATGTGTATGATGCACATACATTCAAGCAAAACCCTTATACACATAAAATGTAAATAAATAAAAAACAATTCTAATAATATTCTACAAGTTTTTCATAGTGACAAGAGGTATATAAAAGGTGAAACTGGCTACTTTAAGGGATTTATTTTCCATCTTAAGTATTAAACTTATTGTGCTGAGTAATTTCACATTTACTTCTTCTATAGTCCACAGTTCTTTGGTCAGTGCACATATCCCCATATTTTAAAATTGGAGAATCAAGCTAAGCATTGCTAATTATCAAAAATCATAAAGCTAGCAAACAGAGGAACTAGTATTCAAGAGTTTCTTGTCTGCTTCAAGTTTCCAGGAGGACCTATGTATGTTTTTTGGGGAGTTCACTTATTACTTAGCTTTCCTAGGATCGCGAACTATAGGCTCGATGTCCTTTGTTTATGGCTAGAATCCACTAATGAGTGAGTTCATACCATATTCATATTTTTGGGTCTGTGTTACCTCACTCAGGATAGTGTTTTCTATTTCCTTCCATTTGCATGCAAAATTCAAGATGTCATTGTGGGTTTTTTTTTGTTTTTTTTTTGTTTGTTTGTTTGTTTGTTTCTGCTGAGTAGTACTCTAATGTGTAGATTGCCATACTTTCTTTATCCATTCTTCCACTGAGGGGCATCTAGGTTGTTTCCAGGTTCTGGCTATTATGAATAATGCTGCTATGAACATAGTTGAACAAATGCTTTTCTAGTATGATTGGGCATTTCCCAAGAGTGGTATTGCTGGATCCTGAGGTAGGTTGACTCCCAATTTTCTGAGAAACCACCACACTGATTTCCAAAGTGGTTGCACAAGTTTTCATTCCCACCAGCAATGGATTTTTATTCTATGATCATTTTTCTACATGTATGTATACATACCATGTCATAATTCAACAATTAAGGAGGCCAGAACTGTTTGTGGGATTCCCAGAACTGGAGTTACAGAAGATTATAAGACTCTGTGAGGATGCAGGAAATTGAACCTATGTCCTCCAGAAGACCAGCCAGTACTCTTAGCTATTGAATCATGTCATTATCACTGTAGAAAATCCTTAAACATTAAAAAGATAATAATGGTTACAATTTGTGTTGTGCTCAGTTGAAGCATGTGGCCCTCCAAACTGGTTGGCATCTTCCTCTAGCCCTCTCAGGTTCACTGCCTGTGGTGTGGTGCTGTACCACAGCACATTGATAAAGCATTTTACTCAGGTTCTCCCACTTAAAGATAATTTGATTTGGGGATTCTGTCTTCAGGCATCCCTCAGTCATAATTACACTGGCCCACATTTTCTTGGGGAAAAAAAAACCTCAAATTATTTTCACTTCCCTTTTTCTGGATCACACTCTAGGCACTGGTGCCTAGAAAAACACATTTTATTCCAATATCTGATGTCTTGGTCATTCTGCAAAGATGTACTTAAAGTAAGTTCTTAGCACATGCCATAAAGAGTTTTGTTTCTGCGCTGATTGATACTGTGGGGGTTTCTCTTCTATTTGTATAAAATAAGACTTTTAAACAGAAATTCTATGTGAGTCAAGACATAGAGTTGTTTTTATCTTGTTAAGATCATTCAGTGCACACTTCATCTCTGGTTCAAATCTTTGAAAGAGTTGTGTTTTATGAAAACATTTTTCTATAGTCAGTGGTTATTAATAGCTCCCTTACATACAGTGTTACAAGCATTTGCACATTATTCTGGAATTATGCAGACCACATGGGAAACTGACTTGGATGTACTGACTAGTTTTCTTGGTCTTATTCTGACTCACGCATGTGACTGTTTGCATCAACATTCATAAACCTTGTTTCATTTTGGAAATAAAAGTGATTCAATCCCAAAAACTAGCGATGATGAAATTAAAACCAAGTTTACATACAATAGAAAAAAAAACTAATGTATAGAATTTTCATATATACATTTTCTTGGCAATAAACTACAAAGAATCTTCATTTTTGGACTTAATCATTTCTAACAGTTCCTTATTATATAGATTAAGATGAGCTCACTGTTATAAGGCAATAATAATTAGACTATAAAACAATCACATATTTCTATCACTCAAAGCTCTGTATGCTTTGAGAAGACTAGTGTTAGGACCTTCTTAACCTCAAAGTCAGAAAAATCATGTTTTAAGTAGGTAATGACATCAATAAGTAAACCAAAACTCAAAAACACATCTAAATATACACACGTATTTATTATGGGCCCCATTAAGTTTCTGTTCCCTCAATTCTCTTAATAATTCAAACTCAGGTGAGCCATGATTTATAGTGGCTCAGTTTTTATTTTAGTTTATGATGGTACAAAAGCAAGACACATTAATTAAACAGCAAACAATCATTGAATATGGATCTTAGCAATATGCTACACAATACTCTTTCATAATATTGGACGAGCTGCAGCTCTAACCATCACCTGACCACAAAGGAAAGGAAGAAATGCTTTAAAGAATTGCTGTTTGGTATATTACATTCATTTCTAACTTAGTGGGTTTATCAGGATTTAACTCCATTGTAAGTAAGTCCAGGAATGTCTGCACCATTGGTAAGAGAATGCTTGGATTACATTGGCTCAGAGACCATAATCACTGTTATGTGTGGAGAAATCTGTGCTGAACTGATATTGGGGAAAAAACAAAAACAACAAAAACCTTTTAATTAACTCCATTACAGTGAGGGCACAGGATTAAAGGAAGAGGGAGTTTCTGCGCAGATGCAAACATGTGCGACCATACCAAACAGATGTTTAAATGTTACCCTGTTTCCTTGAACAGATGCAGTACATAATTCACTGTTCTGTTTCAGTAAGCAACAACTTCATAAGAAAGAAAGAGACATATTTGGCAACAAGAGATCATTGATTTTATGAATAAAAATTTTGAAGAAGAAATCTTGCAAAAGAGTTTGCTACGTTACTCTTCATACCTGTGTTTTTTTCTATTAATTGACTAAGTCAAATCAAGTTTAAGAGAGATAAAGAGAACAGGTGAGAAGCTGATTTGAACCATTGAAGTGGGTTTTATTTTTGGTATTTTGGTTGTTTTTTAATCAAGGCAAATCTACATTGAAACATGTAAATGTAAATTATAGTAGTGAATGTCATATCTCTGTATGTTCCAACAATCTGTTAAAATGAATTTTATAAGAAAAATGCTTTATAATCTTTGGAAATATTGTTATTGGTAATCTTCTTGACAATAAGCTAGATCTTAACAAAATTGATTCTTCACCATTATCCAGTCACCCAGGCTAGCAGAATTTCTTGCTGACATGCCAGAAGTGTATAAATATGCCATCTATTCCTAGAAAGGGCTTCATTGTCTCTGGACATTGTGCATGCTAGTGCATCTCGATTAAAGGCAGGTTCTACACTCAGAAGTCACCGTAAGAGCTAGAAGCTATTTATAGCTCTAAGTGTGGAAGGAAATCAAAAAGGATAATGAAGTTTACAAATACAGAAAGGGCAAATTCATCAGCTCATCAGAGTTTAGTTTTCTGAGCCACCAGTACTTTTTTAATGAAAGGAACCCACTAATTTGTTTCAACGGAACTTGTGTAGTTTACCTTACATTCAAAATTCCACTTAATATATGCACTATCAAGCAAATAAAATACCTTTTTTGAAAGTAACTCATAAAACTCCACGGAGACATCAGTTATTGAAGGAAGAACAACCACACTTCTCTCTTGCGTATGAACATTACAGAATATAAATCTTTATATTACATTCACATTACTGCTCACTCTCCAGAGATCCACCTTCCTGTGCCTCTCAAGTTCTGGGATTAAAGGTATGCACCATCATGTTTGGCTATAATTTTTAAAACACTAATTTCAATTTGACAAAAGAAACAAATCTAGAATCTGAGTTCATTCTGAATATTGCTTAGTTTAATTGCTTCTTTTTAAAAATCAGTTAGGAGAAGTTACAATTTTATGCTTACCTTAGTACAGACACTAAAATAATTTTTGCCCAAATAAAATAATTTTTTTAGTACAATGAAGCCATTCTTATCAATAATTACTTAAAACTCATCAAATTGGTGTACTGTAAGACTACGAAGGTGGGAATGTTTTACAAAACATCATTGAACACAAACAAATAGTATAACTATTGAGACAATATATTAGATACTGGTCGTTGCTAAATGAACTTCATGGCATCAGAGCGGTGTCTGTCCTCAAAAAACTATACTGTATAAAATCATGAGTATTGACATAGACAAACAGAGTTAAAAATGTGTAAATATCATAGTTTACTGGAAAAGAAATTTGTCACATTCCAAACTACTATTCTGAATTTACTTTCAATAACTGCTTCAAAAGCTTGCCTCAATTTATACGGAAGAACTTCTGTCTCCTCTGGCAGAGCCAATAAACTTTTTAATTAGTTTATCTTCCAGTTTGTTTTGATTTTTTTGTCTTTGGTTTTAGTATATTTTCTTTTTTATTTTTATTTATTTATTTATTAAAGATTTCTGTCTCTTCCCCACTGCCGCCTCCCATTTCCCTCCCCCTCCCCCTATCAAGTCCCCCTCCCTCGTCAGCCCATAGAGCAATCAGGGTTCCCTGCCCTGTGGGAAGTCCAAGGACCACCCACCTCCATCCAGGTCTAGTAAGGTGAGCATCCAAACTGCCTAGGCTCCCACAAAGCCAATACGTGCAGTAGGATCAAAAACCCATTGCCATTGTTCTTGAGGTCTCAGTAGTCCTCATTGTCCACTATGTTCAGCGAGACCGGTTTTATCCCAGGCTTTTTCAGACCCAGGCCAGCTGGCCTTGGTGAGTTCCTGATAGAACATCCCCATTGTCTCAGTGTATGAGTGTACCCCTCGCGGTCCTGAGTTCCTTGCTCATGCTCTTTCTCCTTCTGCTCCTAATTTGGACCTTGAGATTTCAGTCCGGTGCTCCAATGTGGGTCTCTTATACTATAAAGGAGCGTCTGGAGGCATTACCATCCCTGACTTCAAACTCTATTACAGAGCTACAGTGTTGAAAACAGCTTGGTATTGGCATAAAAACAGAGAAGTCGACGAATGGAATCGAATAGAAGACCCTGACTTTAACCCACAAACCTATGAGCACCTGATTTTCGATAAAGGAGCTAAAAGTATACAATTGATTTGATTTTTGAGTCAGTTTCTTACTATGTGCTCTAGACTGGCCTGGAACTTGCTAGAAAGTCCAGTTTGACTGCAATCTCCAAATCATGTTTCTTAAGCCTCCCTCATCCTAGGATTATGGGCAAAAAACCACCTCTGACTCCCCAATTAACTTTTGATATTCCATTTCCCTTCTTTTTTTATTAAATTTTTTCATAAAATATATTTTAATAATACTTCCCCTCTTCCAACTCTTCCCAGATTATCTTCACCTCCCCACCCACCTGCCGCGCACCGCGCTCCTGTGTCTGCCCTCAGTGCACTATTACCCAGTTCCCGACCTTCGGGAAAGGGACTGGAGGTTAAAATACACAGACACACACAGACAGAGAGACAGAGACATGGGTCATCCTTGAATTCCCCCAAGAATGCCCCCTTTATTGTGTTCAAGGGCAGATTATATAGAGATAGTCATGCCCCAGCCAAAACCACCAGAAACCACTCTCCTGCCATCAGGAACTCCTGATGGTCTCGTGCTCAGAGCAGCTGTAGGCACTCAGATCAGGGGAAAACAAGTTGTTTACAAGAAATTCAGGATCTGGGGCCTCACTGCTCCCAACACCCACCCAAGTTTAAGTTCTTCTCACTTTCAAATGAAAAAGAACCAAAATTAAAATCAAAACAAAACAAAACAAAACAAAAAAACCAGTAAGACGAAAATACCAAAATAAACAAAAGAAAACACACACACACACACATCATTTTTGTGTTGTGGCCAACTACTTCTGATGTGGTTTATATACTAGTCAGTTCATTGGTGAAAACTAATGTTCCCCTCCCCGAAATCAAACGAATATAGCTTAGTTAATTGTGGGACTTTGTGTCCATTTCCCCTTCTTCGTGTTGTGATTTTGTCTGGTTTGAATCTTTGCCGGGCCTGTGCATTCTGTGAGTTCACGTGTGTGTCAGTCCTCTGGGGTCTAGAAAACACTGTTTTGGTGTCTTCCGCCACATCTAGCTCTGAAAACTTTCACCTCCACTTCTGCATAGATTGCTGAATCTCAAGAAAGAACACTGGATAAAGACATCCCATTTAGATGAGCATGTGACTCAACCCCCATCAGAGAAGCCTCTTGCAGCAGATGGTGGTTAACATAGAGACTCACAACTAGATGATGATATATTTTTAAGCTGCTTTGTTGACTCTGAGACTACTCCTGTTTTCCAGGCGAAGGTCACTTTTACCTTGCTCTTTTCCCAGCACCATTCCATTGTAATGCGTGGTAGTCATTGGCTTGTCCTTTTCTTCCCACCGCTGTGTGAGATGAATGAAAAAGAAGTTTCTTTCTCTAACTTGCAATTTGCTCACACCGCCACACCTTCTTCTGTTGGTCTCTATCCACATAGACAGAATATTGAGTGTGTAGGGACTCCAAAACAGTTTGACAATCAAGGTATTTTAAATATTTTAATATTAATTCTTGTTATGCATGTAAATGTTTACATACATTATGCATGTGCACCATGTGTAATATGGTTTTGGCAGAGACCAAAAGAGGGCATTGGATCTCTTGGACCTGGAATTACACATAACACCATACAGACGGTGGGCACTGAATTTATCGAAAGTAGCCAGTATTGTTAACCGTAGAGTCACCTCTGCACCTTCAATGTGAATATTTTAAAGAAACTAGGAAACAAAAGGTGAAGGCATTATTCTCCAGGAACGACCAAATCTTAGTAATTAAACTAAGAGATACTCTTTTGAAGGTAAACAATGTTGATTACAGAGGACAGTGACTACAATTCCTGCCAAGCTTTTAATGACTCACAGAATTTACAAAAATACCATGGGGGAAAAAAACAGAATCAGTGAAAACAGAGTCAAGAAAACTGATGATATTAGAGTGAAAGATGGAGGATTTGTTCTTTTTGAAGAAATAAAATGCTTTTTCATAGTGATATAAAAAGCCAGAATTAACCCTTCCTGTTTATTTAACAAATCTGTTCACTCTTTGTTAAGTACCAAAAAAACTTTCAGTTTATTTGTGTGTTCAGCTTATTCCACAATAACTTTTAAAGACTGAAACCAAGAAAAATATTACTAAAACAGATTTTATCCCTAGATTCCTATTGAAATAGATTTTAAATATACTGTAATATCAAATCTTGTAGATACACACCTTGGAAATGTGCTCACTAATAACTCTAAGTTAATAATTGTGAAGTATTCTTGTCTACAAATGTGCATCAGACTTGAAGAATAAAAGCTAACACAGAACATAGATACTAAAGATTCAGAGAATATATTCCACATGAAAAATGCAACCATTAAACCAAAGCCACTGCAAGCTGTCATAGGACATATATTTGGTTTTAGATACATTACCAAAACAAGGTTTTACTCAGAAACATGATTGATATGCCCAGGATGTAGAGAACTGGTGTGTCAATGAGCATTAGGAGACACTTGGAGATTTGCTGCACGACAAAGCACGTAAGTGCACATTCTGGGGGAAAGTGTTCTGGTGAGGCATTGTAAATCCTCTCTTAGAGTTTGATGTTGTCAGAACAGTCTAGCCCTTTGATCCCTACCTAAAAAAAAGTTCTTAAGTCCTGTGCTTCAAAAACCCATCAAACTTATGTAATAAAACCTGGCCCCAATTGTAAAAGGCAAAGAAAGAAAACATTCTTTGAGAAGTTATTGCTGGCTTTTCCCAAGTATTTTAGTGTTATGTATTGTTATATATCATTTCTCTAGAAATGTAAGGACTAGGCTCAGTTATTTAAATGTTATATGGAGAATATTAGAAATGCTTTTCAAAACATATTTGTGTGTCTGTGCATGGACCTCCATAGCATGTATGTCCTGGGGATTAAAACAGCTCATCACGCGTGGTGACAAGCACATTTACCCACTGAGCCATCCCACCAGCCTAGTGTCAAAGCTATTGATTAAGTATAACTATCAACCTTATTTACGTGTGTGTACTTTTGTGTGTGTGTGTGTGTGTGTGTGCACTACATAAGAACTTGCCTACAGAGGCCAGAGGAAGACAGCTCATATTCTTTTCAGTCAATATTTGCCTTATTCTCTGGAGAAAGGGCCTCTCACTAATCCTGAGAGCTTGCTATTTCAGGTAGGCAAGCTGGCCAATGCTGCCCTTGGATCTTCCAGTCTCTATCTTCAAAAACTGACATTTCAGGCATTCTGGGACCATATCCAACTTTTACTTAGGTACTGGGAAACAAACCCAAGTCCCCATTCTTAAACAGCAATCACTCATCACTGAGATGTCTCACCACCCCCAAGCTTAATTTTTAATATAGTAGTAAAACATGAGAAAAGTTTTAAATGATTGAGAAAAATGCAATTCTCCAGAATAACATGATTTTAATCAGGTAAGATTAAAATGATACAACAAATAATATATTATATGGGTAGATGATAGATAGATAAGATAGATAGATAGATAGATAGATAGATAGATAGATAGATAGAGATAGATGATAGAGCTATTAGAAGCAGTTCTTTAGGAGTTTAAAATGTGTGACATAAATACAGATAAATATAGTTTAGGTCACATTTATAAAGCATCATAGATTTTTAATGATCCAAGGAGATCTAAACAGAACATATTCTTTAAAACAATGTTTGTTTCATACAGTTATATACAAAAAATCAAGATCATTCTATATGACCTATAAAACAATTGTTACCAATATAAACTGTATATATAAAACATTTTAAAATTGTGCTGGAAAAATGGGTCCGCAGTTAAGAGTACATATTGTTCTTGCAGAAGACCTGAGTTTGGTTCTCAGCACTCAGGTCATTTTTAGTTCCAGCTACAGGAGTTTCAATTCCTCTGGATGCTGTGGGTGCCTGTACTTAATATACATACACCTACTCATAGACACACATCTATATAATTAAAATAATAAAAATGGTTGAAAAATAGTTCTTGAAAATATATTTCAGTATGTTTCTTTACAATGCCTGCTCCACGTGAGGAGTTTCATGCCTGGTGCTGTAACATGCTCAAAAGCCCGGGTCTGAGTACATCTGAGGTCAGAGGAGGGAATCTAATGTTGTTTCATTGGATGACTGTGCTGTTAATCATTTTACATATTTATGTCTACACCCATAAGTTTGTGCTGCTTTCAACTTTGATCTAAGAAGCTTCTTTGGGCACTGAATAATGGTCAGTGGAGAGACTCATAACTAGTCCAAGCTCTGAGTGTTCAGATGTGAATGGGTCACCTACATTAACCCCCACCACTTAAAGATCAAGGGCTAGGCAGAAGAAGTGGGTGAAAGAATAAGGAGAAGAGCTGTGAAATGCTAATTCCTGGGCGTGAAATAAATGTTGCCCACATTAACTCACAGAAGTTTATGCTGATCTGCAAAAGACTTGTATAAGATCAAACCAGCCAAAACTCCAGGATGACTGGGTAGGGAATGCTGAGGGTACCACTCTAGGTGAAGAGCTCTTGGCAGTGGATGGCTGCTGAGGAAGAAATGATCACTCTCCTTTGAGGACACCTCCTCTGGTAGGCTGTCCGTGCACAGTGATGACCACACATCCATGTTCATATGAGCAACCACTAATTGGGTTTGGTGGCTATAAAAAATAATTTTAGCAAAAGAGGGCATAAAGTGGATGTGAGATTTGTGTGTGGTCCTAAGGAGGTTGAAAGGGGGTAGTGGAGAATGAATATGATCAACATATATTGTATAAATGTGTGAAGCTTTCTAATAATAAATAATTTTAAAAATAGTTAAGATATTTTTCTAATTCAAATTTCTCAAAATTTCTGGTTAACAGAAGGAAGAAAATATGCTACTAAAATAATCTAAAATTTACTTTTTAAATACCTATGGCATAAACTGATATTTTTAATCACCAAGGAATAGATATTAAGTATCATAAACTGCATTTTTAGTCACCAGAGGCTAGTTAATAAGACTGGTGCAAGTAGCTCTGTATACTGCATACAAGAATCAGATAGATTAGATGATAATGATAATAAATGATAGATAATAGAAGTTTTAATATTTATGAATTAAGTTTTTAAAATATTTTAACAAGGATATATCAGGATATTACCAACTTGTTTTATTAAGGAAATAATTTTCACTTTCTTCTCCTGTCTTCTGCATAAAATAATTGTGGACAACAAATACTCCTAGCTCCTGATGGAGTTGGAAGTGCATGTCACCTTGACATCTAGTTTTATCAGTAATTTAAGCTTAATGAATTTCGTATACCTATGAGAAGATAAAAGAAGAACAGGGTGATGGAGGAATTTGGTGGAAATAGAAAGGTAGAGTTGATCTGAAAGGTAAAATCTGAAGGGTAAATAGTAATTATTGGGATTTGTGGCATAGTTTTCTGTAACTACAGAACTCATGCCAAAAGAGATGTTCAAAAAAAGAACAGTACATGAGACCAAAAAGTCTCTGTCTTATGGATTCTGTTGCTGTGATAAAACATGAAAGACATAACTTGGGAGAGAAATGATTTATTTCTGCTCACAACTCCCAGGTCACACTCTGTCGTTGAGAGAAGTCAAAGCAGAAACTCAAGGCAAGAAGTTGGAGGCAAGAACAGAAATAGAGGCCTTCCATGGAAAAGGTTGCTTATGGGCTTTCTCCACAGGGTTTGCTCATTCTTTTCCTTATTCAAAGCAGGACTGCCTGCCTAGGGATAGAACAACCCCCAGTGGGCTGGACCCTCCCACATCAATCCCTAATCAAGAAAATGCTCCTTGAGACTTGCCTACAAGTCAATATAAACGAGGCGTTTTCTCAGTTGAGGCTCCTCTTCCCAGATAAATCTTGCCAAGGTCACCTTTTCAAAAACCAAACAGCTACCTAATTGGTGAACAAAGAAACCATTGCTCAGCTGTCATTGTTCAGTCCTTACTGGGTGTCTCCTTGCATCTCACTCACTTGGCACCTCCTGCATCAACCTCCCAGTCTAGACGGAGTGACCCAGTCACAATTCTAACACAGACCTCACTCTGCTTGCATGCAGTGCCTCACTTACAGAGTAGAACTGCATAACAAGTCATCAAATCATCTGGTCTAGTTATGTCTTATGCCCAGTCCTCATGTTGCCCTGACAGCTGTTAGATCCAAAGGTAAGTAAATCTTCAGAGAGGTACCAAGAAGGTCTCAACTCAAAAAAAAAAAAAAAAAATCAGCATCTAAAGTGGGATAGAGTCAGTGTTGCCATACCTTTACACATAAATAAATAAAAACTATATTGACCATTCTTCAAGTGCTCCTTATTAAGCCAGCATTAGAGGACCATGCTGTGCCCACAGGTAATTAACCTGCTCCATATATGCGCTAACTCCAGCTTCACTGTAGCAACATAAACAACACTTTGTACAAAAACCTCTTCTTTGAATAATGGAAGAAAACAGATATACCTGATGTGAAATATCAGCAACCAGTTTAGGAAGATTTTCCTAATCCATAAAAGGGCTAACAAACTCTAGAGAGCTCCATGGATGGTATGTTTGAGGATTTCTTAAGAAAATGACAGGTGTAAACTGGGCTTGAGGCATAGTCAGGATCTCAGAAGTGAGAAGGTAGAGTTTATTTCAAGTTAGGGAATGGTAAAAATAAGGTTGTCTCCTTGTGAACCTGAATCCAGAGAAATTGGAAACTGTCTCTAAGCCAAGGCTACAGAATGTGCAGGCAATTTCTGCCTCAGACAACCACAAATGACTCATAGTTAATAATAGGCAACTATACGTCAGCTATTGGTAGATACCATATGAGCACCCTAATGTTTTGCCAAATACTGCACTTACCACTTGGGATACAATTGTGAATAAAAAAAAATAGCAATTCTTCCACACTGCTAGATATGAAGGGCAGCAGATTTTAATCAAAGATACCACAGATTCTGATATGACTACAGAATGCTAATAAACTGTCGAAAGCATCTCAACTCAAGACAGAGTGATTCAAATTTCAGTTCTAGTACTCTGCTATGTCACATGTGGAAATGGAAAATGTCTATACTTATTATGTCAGAGAAGGAAAATATCGATCTCAAGACTTTAAGTAATTTAGGGATACAAATTTAAGCCCAGTTAAATTCCATGATCTTTTTTCAAATGTACAAAATGAGATTGACCTGCTTTTCAGATAGAAATTTAATCAAGAACTAAATTACTACCTTCCTGGAGTATTTATTGTAAGGATTGCAGTGGATAATCTACAAAATTCCTTTCAAATGTCAGGGATTTAATTCATGATTTATATAGGCAATGTGATTATGAAACTAACAATAAACATTGATGTTCCCTCCACAGAGATGGTGCAAAACTCCCTATTGGCTTGAGCAGATACACACCACTGTCTTTCCTTTGATCGTTTTATTTCTAGCATCTTCCAATAATCTTTGTTGATTTATTTCATGTCCATATTTATCAATTTAAGGAAAACTTAAAACATTTGGCTTTCTTAAGCATCTTTCAAATGTTCAACATATTCTGCATCAAATTACTATTCATCATCATTTCTTCAAAATCTTAAATTAAGACTTGATTTTAATTACTTCTCAATTATATCTTGCACTACTCCTTTGAGCTAGCTAATTTAAAGGAAGTGAAGTTCCTAGGAAGGATTAGCTTTAGATTAACTTCTACTGCAGTTATGAAATAGCTCCCTCAAACAAGACACTTTTATGTAATTTGTTTTCTTTTTTGATTACTTTCCTTTCACTTGTCACCTTAAATTTCTAAGTATACCGATTACTTTTCAAAAACAACATATAGAAAATAATAAGCATTTATTAGCTATCACAGATATAAGCACAAAATAAAGCCAGGTGAATATTGTGGTAGCAGGCCTTCTGCTCATTCTAACTATAGTTGCAAAGATTTGAGATAGTGTGAAAAATATTCATAAATGTTCACCGTTTCAAATTTGAAAGTTTTATAATATGATCATGCCCTTCTCAACTTCCCATTATGATTTAATTTCATAAATCAAGCAAACATAAGAATAAGAAACATTTTGGAGGCGAGGTAGTGATGGAGAAAACAAGCATGTTTATCAACTATCCAGCGTGTTGCAGGCACAGTTGTAAGAGTGCACATGTATTTGGTAACTTCATTCTACCCCAATTCTGGTGGAAACGTTCTGTTTTGTCATCATACAGACAAGAAAGTGGAGGCACATAATGTGTTAGCTTGTTCTCTATTGCTGTGATGATCACCATGACCAAAAGCAATAGGGGGGAAGAGGGGTGTCTTACATTTCCTAATCACAGTCCATCACACAAGGAAGTAAGGACAGGCGCTCAAGTAGGAGTAAGTCAGGAAGCAGGCCGTGACCATGAAGGAAAACATCTTGTTTCCAGCCTTACATCCAGTTGTCCTTATACAGCTCTGACCTCCTGTGCAGGGATGGTATAGCACATCATGATACTTTTACAGAATCCCAAAGCATACATTCCTAGTCATGTGCCATTCATAATTTTTCTAAGTTCTGCTCCTGTCTACAAGAAAACAGATGACTCCTTCATCCTGCTGTAATCAAAGAACACTGTTTCAAAACACCACACCACCTGTATTCTGGTGAACTAATAACCACAACTTCTCCTGGTATCAGTAGCACAAAAGATACCGAGACCTTCCAGTAAGGAAGATTCAGAGTGAACACAGAGCTGCTGATTTTGGAATAACCCAGGCTTGCTCCCCTCTCAAGGCGACAGAGAACATCCTAAGAGGATGTAAGCCTGAAAGACAGACCTCTTTGTTCAAAGTAGGAAGTAAGCAGAAACCAATAAGCACAGAACACACAGACAGCTGTGGAAGTGTCTCCAAAATGGCTTGTCACTAAGGACAAGCTAAGAGTAAATTGGAATTTCAGGAGTCTCAGAGGCAGACTGGACTTTTAGGAGGCTATCAATTGGTGCGACAGGATGAGAGCAGAGGCTGAATCACAACAGCCCCGGAGCTGCCAATCTTAGGTGTCTGGAAGGAAGTAAAGAGTAAAATGCTTTGTTACCAGAGACATGCTACTGTGAGAGTTTCTATAGGCCTGTAACTCAAGTATGCGGCATCTTTAGCAACAGAGTTTAAGGGCAAATTCAGTGGAAGCAAAAGACTACTTTGGTTCTTCTTATATGAATTCATGTAGTCTAGATGAAACTCCTCTCTCAAAATAAAATGAGGACTAATATGAAGGTCTCCAAACAAGGCCTTTACTAACATACTAAAATAAAAGAAATGAATGGCCTGAGAGATGACTTAGCAGTTAAGAGAACTTATTGCTTATGCAGAAGATCCAGGTTCAATTCTCAGCACCCACATAGTTGCTCAAAACCATCAATAACTCTAGTTCTAGGAGAGTCAATACCCTCTTCTGAACTTCACAGGTACTAGGCATTTCCGAGGGAGGGAGGGAGAGAGAGAGAGAGAGAGAGAGAGAGAGAGAGAGAGAGAGAGAGGAGAAAGGGAAGGAAAGTGAATGTGTGAATAAACAAGAAAAGTGAGCAACTTGAAGAAAAAAATGGTAACTAAGGAAAAAGTGAAAAATCTGGCTGTGTGACCATGAATTTGATAAATGGAATAAATAATCTCAAACACTAAAAACTCAAAATAGAAAAGCATGAAGTCTTGGGAAAGGTAGTTAGAACCCAGAGAAAGAGGAAACACCGCACGGCAGAGCTTCTAAAATCAGAGGAAAGCAATGCCATAATACAACTGGCATAATTCAACTAATAAAGAAATAAAAGAACAAATATAGCCACTGTCACAATTAAGTGTCTGAACAGTAGAGCTAAACAAAGGAACCTAAGTGATTTTTTTTTCAAAGGAGGAGTTAAAATGATCAAGAAGAAAATAATGTCTATGAAAGAGAAACAAGATTCCAGCAGAAACAAAATTGATATCAATGCAAAACAAAACCACTGTATGAAAATAAAGGTTTAGTTAAAGAAAATTGAAAATTCCCAAGTCTTAAATCTACAGATTCACAAAACATGGTCAATTACCTCCATAGGAAGAAAGCACACACAGAAATGTTTAGCACAAAAACTCAGTCCTTGGTTTAACTTCGCAGTTTAAAAAATCCCAGACTTTGAAACTACCCACTCCAGTGACAGAGATTTGAATGAGCTGTTTGTCAAGTTTATGAAAATATTCAGGAGTCACTGAGGCTTGGCCACTAAGTTTTACAAAAATAGATTAAAAACATCAGCAACTAATTACTTTAATGAATAAATTAATAGTAAATATATAGGGTAATGTTAAGTTTTCAATTTCTGTGACTACAAATTTTGAACCACTTCCAATCCATTGGTAGGAAGCCACTTGGTTCTGTGATAGAACACAGTAGCCTACAAATGCCTCTCCTCAGGCAGTCATCTCTAATACAGTTTCAATGAATAGAAAAACACAACTACAACGCAAGACTTTTGTAGCAACAAATGATATGATTCTGCCCACTTATTCTCCCGGCTCTACTGTCTCTTCCATTGTGACTAAACCATTCTCTGTGCCATATAAAGCCACAGGACTATAATAAAGCAGTACAAGACCTGTCATCTCTTTTAGTTTCAAAAGATTAAAAGCTATTTTGGTTTTAAAATATGATGATGAAGGTGATGATGATGAGATGATGACAGTAATCATTTACCAAACACTTATTACACACTAAAGAATGTATGTCTCACTTAATTTATATATAAACATAAGATTTATAATCTTCACAATTGTGTATTATCATTTTTAATGAGAATGAGTGCCCAAGACTTAAAAGGGTTTAGGTAAATATTTTTTTAGTTATTAAATAAAAAGAAAAGGAAACAGATACTCAACAAGCTAGCCCTGTGCAACTTGAGGCTGAGATCAGCATGTCTGGGTCTTTGCTCCCTGGAATACAACCCTGAATGGTTTTTTTTTTTTCCCACTCTTACTCCTGTCCTTATTGATAGCCCAGTCACAAGCCTCATGCAAACTATAGAGTAAATGGAACCTATGTGGTTCCATTTCATACAAAGATCTCACCAAAAGAAGTAACTGTCCTAACAGGAAAGTAGTACTAATATCAGTTAATGAATATTAGTTTGTACTGATGTTCCCTCAAAAGGCATTAAAAATACAGACCAAATCTGTTAATAAACTTCTTGTTTCCAGTACTGAGTTATTCTACCACCTAGCAATATTTTCAAATACCATTGTCTTTACTATTACTGAGAATTACCAGTAAGGTAAGAGTTTGGGTTGTGATCAGTAAGCATTAGCCTATCATACCTACCCATATAAAAATTTACCTACAAGATCAACAGTATGAGAAATTTATTCTTTTCTCCTCATAGTTATAACTGTTATTCAAAAAGACTCTTTCCAATTTATGACTCCTCCTAAATCCATTGGGAAATGATATTTTATCTGGGAAATAAAGCATGTTTAGCATCTATGTGTCTGTAATGTGGGAGTGAGTAAATGTGTAGTATGTGCAAAGAAAGATAACGATTAATAACAAGAAAACATTGCTCCTACCAAAGGAACTTTTCTTTTCCCTCAAGAATCAGGTCTTTATTTGTCATCAGAAGGATTTTATAGATATGTGTCATAGTTAAAGAACTCTCATCACTACAGAGTAAGTAACCTCACACTTGTGAAAGGAATACTTATAAGCTGTTTCAAAGCCCTGATCCTAAGGTCTCATATCTCTATCACAAGCTATTTTTTTTTCATATTTTATATTCAAAAAATAAAACTTCAGCTGAAACACCTCCTTGAGGTAAATTTTTACCAGGATATAGATTTGTGATTTTTTTCTGAAGCATATTTCCAGAGCCCAACTTTTGTGTTCACTCCTTTAGGACATTCTAATGAATAATTACTGAAACTCACATCTTAGGAGACTCAGAACTGTATTATACATATCTGAAATACAAAGTGATCATCAGGTTTTTTTACTAATAGAAAAACGTAACTGGTGAAAACAGAGGAACTATAAGCAATGGAAAGTTTTACAATGGATGGTCTTCAGAAAAAAACAGCATCTTTTCCCCATCCTCTGGACCTAGAATCCTAGATGTTCTTCAGAATCCCAACAGCGCTCACATACAACTGTAGAGGTCAATTTAAGCACTAATCATATTGTTTCTCCTTTGCAGGGGACAAGAAATGAAAACCTAGTAGGTTTTAGTTAGTGAAACTGGATATTTTGCATAAGCTTCTGAGTGGTTTCCTAGGAGTCACATTAACTGTGTTCTGGAGGCAAATATGAACACGGTCACGGTATCTTAAGACTTCAGAGCCATCCTGAATACTAGAACACCTAAAAATACATGGAAATATTATCTTTTGTTCCTTCAGTCTTGCCACTGGCATCCTAAATTTCTAACTGCCTACACTGGTTCTTGTTATTTTAAGTGTTTAATCTACATTTCGTGGTTTTTATTGTGTTCCTAACAAAACATTGTATGATGCACGCCACAGATTTCCAACTAACATCTTCTGGACAGATTTTATACACTGGAAGACAAGTTAGTGGGTATGTGCCCTTGGATGCTGACTTAGTTAAGCCCTGAGTCTTACTGTGCTTATTTACTTGAGTTCCAACTTCTGCCTGCTGCCCCACAAAAGGTACTACTCTACACAAGATGTCCATTTAGTATGAGAAAATATAGACTTCAAAATATCAGAACTGCCATTAAACTTGAATTCTAAAATTCCAAATTTTGTCTCACTTGTCCTATCTCTGACTTTTTGTTGTTTGCCATTTACCTGAGACTTCAACTAATGTTCAAAAAGCTTTAACTGTTTCCAGAGTCCGTTCCATCTCTATTGTTCAGGCAACAGAATAATACAAACAGAGAGGATATGACAAGGGGGTTTCTTTCTGTTCCCCTTTCTAGTATATTCTAAGCAATCACTGGATTCTCCGGGACACCTGGAAATGCCCCACTATACTTTATTAAGATATGTTAAAAGTCCAAATAGGCATGTCACTTCATATATTCAATATTAGAAGTATTGTGTCCCATAAAAACTAAAAGATATTTTTGTGCATTTGAAGCAAACCATGCTGAGCCAGATCATCTGTCTCAGGAGGGCAACTGGCTTTATCACCTGTTAAGTGCACAGAAACCGGTAGACGCATCTTCCCAGAGCTCTGCCAGGGGGATATGGATTAACACTATCACCCCATAAAAAATATAAACACATCCTTTATCTTTGACTATACAGTCATCTAAATTTGGAAACTCAATCTCATGAATATTTAAGTAATCAGTAAGCAGTAGTAATCATTCCCATTTTATAATTAAACTAGATGGGTCTTATTTTTAATTTAGGGTAAGTTTTTTTCTCACTCTCTTTTTCTTAGGCAATCAAAGCAATTCTTGATGAGCGTGTGATTTATCTAGTAAGAAACATCTACCAAAGGAAGACTCTATGCTTTGAGGGGAAAAAGTGTTTTAAATCAGATAAATTTTGACTGGTATAATTAAGATGATGTTTAATTTTTTAATTTCCAAACTACAGATTTACATGCCAAAATACATGTTAGTATATATATGAATTTAGTGCAATATATATATATATGAATTTAGTGCAATGCAAAATAAGAATATGGAATTACTTTGTGTAGAAGTTAGCTCGATTCAGGAAATAACCAGACTAGCTAAAAAAATAAAACAATTATATTTTTATTTATTATAAGGGGAAAACTCATGAAACAGGAACGAGAAAGTTCAAGCTCAGCTGTGCCATGAGGGAACCACACAGAGAGGGGGCACCTGGGCCCCGTGCCATTTTTCTTCTGGTCCCAGAAAGCTACACCCTAACTTGGTCCCACCTCTTAAAGATAATTGGTTGGCAAAGATTCCCCATCAATTTTGCATATTTTTCATAGAGAAACTACCTTCTACAGAAGTTAATTCACCTTTATTTTATTCCCTACTCACCCCAACACCTACTGTTTTATTATTTTTTCACTCTTTTGCATACAAACTAAACATTTTAGTAAAAGACTCATAGCTTCATATGTATCCATTCTTACCCACCATAAGGACAGAAAGATTGCATTAGCTTATCTTAGCCTTAAAACATAGCTACACAGATGGATTTAGTAGTGGATTTTTATTGCTTAAAATGATAACAATAATTCTAAAACAACTCTGAGGGAAATGAGCCCTGGAATGAGATGCATTTCATACTTAGAGGCAGGTAAATAGTGAAGGCCACACAATCCCTTCTAGTCCTGGACCTTGTGTCTGTTGCCTTGGCAACAAGGGGTTATCTATCCCACCACAATGTTGGTATCAAAAGCATCGTTGGCTGTTAGGTTCCATTATTTACTTTGATATCCACATTTATCATTAGGCACTAGTGATACACCATCTATTACATGTTGGTGTCCTCAATGCCAGTACAGCTCTTTTCACGTAGCAGTATTCTGTAATAAATAACTCTTCTTCACCAGCACAAGACTGACTAAAACTTGGCTTTAATAAAACATCCCATCTGCTGCTTTGCACTGTTTCTCTGAATTTCTAACAGAAGCAATCTAATAGGGGTATTTGACAAGTCCTCCAGGAAAAGAGCATGAATTGGTTAACTATTTCCATATTCCTTGCAGTTGTTGGGGGACAGTAAGGTTGAATGATTATGGAATATGAAGCTTAAAATACATTAAGAGGGTAAAAGTATCATACCTTCATATAGATCCACTCTTACCCACATAAGAACAGAAAGCTGCATTAGCTTATTTTAGCCTTCTAAGAAGGGATTCCCCCTTCCACTTGTATTGACTATAACATACAATGAATACATTGCACAGTTAGCTGTTTACTTGCTTTTGTCCACTACTTCATCTGATCCTTTTGTATCAAAAGTTTATTTTGAATTAGAAGTATAGTTAGTTGTAAAACAAAATAACAATAATCTTTATTGTAACTGTCTTCTAAGAGTTTGACCCAGACAAACATCAGGCAAATAATGATATTTAGGATACAATTCCTGTCCTCAGAGAATTTGAAATCTAGTGATGATAGACAAGACATAAAAATGTAAATGCAACACATACATTGGTGCCGCAAGCGGAGGCACACAGAAAATTGTGGAATCTTAGAAGACCTGAGCTTAAAACAGTAGAAATCCAATGATTTGCTGTTTAGGATGTGCTTATGAATTAAACTCCTATATAAATATGAGTTGTTGTAGTTCTATCCTCAGTCTGATGACATGGAACAGAAGTGTGGGTGACTGGAAGGACTGGGAAACATGCAGGTGTCTTACTTTGAAGGACAGATTATTGAGAAGCTTTCCACTTCTTGTGTTGTAATCTTCTTATATTTATTTGCATAAGAATCCTACCTCAATTTTATTTCTGAAGTTAAATGAGGATTAAGGAAGCATTAGGTCCAAATTTCAAACAAATATAATTTATCCACTTTAAAAATTTGGATAGGGGGCAGCAAAAGAGATCAGCATGTGGAGGCCCTTGCCACAAAGACTGACAGCTGTATTCCAAACCATGATGCCCACGGTAGAAGAAGAGAACTGACCCATAAAAGTTATACCCTGTCTCGAAAAAACAAAAAAAAAGTTATTCTCTGATGCAGATGTGTACAGACACACACACAAAAAAAAAACCCACAATAAATAAACACAAAAACCTTAAAACTCCAGTGGGAAAAATTAAATTAAGTAATGCCAATGATTCCACTCATTTTCATTAAAAATATTTAATATTTTGGAAGAGGAAACAAGTTGTAAATCACACATCAAATAAAGTATTCCTCAAGAAAAAAGTAATATGTTAAAACCAGATTCTGGGTAGTAAATAAATAGTTTGATTAGTTGAGTTCAAACCAAATTTAATAAAATGATTTAACAGTTTACAAAACCAGTGAAAACCAGTTACAGGGTTGGAACAATAGAGCACAGAGAAAATCCCTACTGATGTTCAGGAAGTGAGGCTGGGCATGCTCACAGACCTCTGCTACCAGTGGGCCTGCAATTGCCTGCAGCCTCCAAATGGTTGGTGTGGAGGATGCTGGGAAGCTCCTGGCAGGATTTCACATAGCCCCATCTGTTGAAGCCCATGAACCTGCCTACGGGGGCAATAATGGCGTCTGTTGCTCTCCTGCTTTCCAAATCTTGCAGAAGAGCCTCTCATGGGTAGAATCTAATCCAGAACCCTGCTGGCTCAGACTGGGAAATGTTATTACCAGGAATCCAGGAGAAAACATAGGAGCAAAGAAATGGTGCTGAATTTCCATCAGGCCATCTGGCACCTGTCTCTGAAACTCAACTCTCTCACTTATTAAGAATAATTTCCTTCATATTTTAGGGATATACAAAATTAGCCCTTGCCCTATTTCTCATCCTATGCCAGGCTAGGAAGCTCATACATGTGGTTTGTTTCCTTCTTTTCTTTCATTCTGTCTGGACGATGCTAGGAAAATGCACGGCCAAGTTACAAGCATATAGTCAGGTACTAAAGAAATGTTCAGTCAACACCCTGAAACAACAAATTCTCAACCCTAATTTTATTTAGAAACTCCTTTTAAAAAATCTTTCAAAATTACTAGCATTTATCCAAGTAAATAGTTACAATTTTCACAAAGCTTACCAAACTTTAAAAATTAATATATTTTGGTTACAAGGGACAAATATAATGATGAATATGTGTGAAATGGTTATAAAAAATTCAATTATGGAATTAAAAGAAAAAATAACATGTTTGTAACACTTAATCATAATTAATCATAAAACTAAACCTGCAATGTAGTATTCCGCATACGCTGGTGCTAACCCCCAGAGTCAAGTCACATTTTCTGCCTTCTTAGTGACCTGACTCAGCAGCTGTGTGAGCCTTGACTTTCCAGGTTTCGTCTTTCTCACCTGTAGACACTGACAGGATGAAATAAGACAGCATTCTAGAACATGCTGACTCTTAGATAGCCCTGGGTGAATATTGTCTGCGCTCGTACAGTTGAAGAGTACTCAATGATCATCTTCTTTACGCAAAACACCAACTTAGGTCCTAGTAGAAATGCAATACTGAGCCAGTGAGCAACAAGATCGCTGGCAAGAGGAAGGTGAGGTAAGGGTGCCTATGGAGCCTGACCAGGGAGTTGGATCCCTGAGAAGCACATGTGAAAAGGAGCGAATGGACTTCTGAAAATTATCTTCTGACCTCCACACATGTGCTGTGGCACACACAGACATACACACACACACACGCACGCACATGCATGCACCCACAATATGTAAATAAATAATAAATAACTTTTTTAATTTCAGTTGTTGTTTTTTTTTTAAATCAATGAGCTTGCCTTCATGGGCCTTGTATTGCAGTAGAAAACAAAGGAATGTTGATATGGTAGCAGGAGCAAAAGCATTGAAAGTCAAAAGTAAAGCAAGACTTACTGAAGCTGTTCATCAAATTGATAGGAGGGTCTGTCAGAAGTAGTGACAAGAGATTTGGTGACAGTGAGACACAGTCAGGCCACTGTCTAGAAGAGGGATGACCAGAATTCTGAATCAGGCGTGATTACAAAGGCAGGATGTGCTGCTGCTCCCAGGGAGGCTGTGTGTACAACAGGCTGAGCTCACAAGCAGGTGTAGCAGATGCTGTCAGGAATATGATGTAGAAGCCTGGGTCTTGGATGAAATGAGAGGCATTTTTGAGTTCATGAACCTCAGAGTACTGTCTGCTTATATTTCGTACCTCCCCACCTTTCTAGTCCTTATCCTGCAACCAGGAAAGCCAGATAATAGAGAAACTTTTAAGTCATTCTATGACTTCAGAAGTTTATTAAATTTGAGATAGCAATTACGGTAGTTGGTATGAACTAATTGATATTTGAAGAATCAACAAGACAGAGTATGGCTACCAATGAGGACTCCACCCTAATCTCTGAAAGTGTACATGTCTTTTTCACATGATAAAGGAGAATTACAGTTGGTATTCAACTAACTTTAAAATAGAAAGATTATCCAAGACGACTGGGTATGCCTGATGGAACCATTTGCAACTAGTAGAAAGAAGCATAAAAAGAAGCCAATGTGTTTATCAAAACATTACTAGACTTCCCTGTCAAACAAGTGACCAGGAGCCAAAGAAGCTGGGAAAAAGAAGCAAGTTCACCTTCCCAGCACTTCCAGAGAAAAGCTCATATCTGCCATCACGATTTTTTAGCCTGGTCAGACACCTATTGGCTTCTGGATAATAATATTCTAAGATAAAAAGCTAGTCTTCTCAGGTATGCTTGTGGTGATCTATTACAGCAGGAGGAGAAAACACGTGTAGTTAATGGGCTGATCCATTGCAAATAAGCATCAAGGGCATTCAGTCCAGTATCCTGGCAAGAAACCTAACAGGAAGACCTGCCGGAGCTACAATAGCTTAGCATTTAGGGTGCTAATGGAGACAGTAACAAGTGTATTCAACAAATGTGTTATATGGAAACTAAAAGATAACTGTGGTGGTTTGAATAAGAATGGCTTCTAGGCTAATATATTTGAGTGCTTAGTTACCAGGGAGTGGCAATACTTGAGAGGATTAGGATTGTGTGACCTTACTGGGATAAGTTTGTCACAGTGGGTGGCTTTGAGGTTTCAAAACCCCAAGCTGGGCCCAATGACTCTCTTACTGCTACCTCTCCAGTACCATGTCTGCCCATGTACCATCATACTTCCTGCCAAGATGATAATGGACTCAACCTCTGAAACTGTAAGCATGACCCAATTAAATGCTATTTTTTATAATAGTTGTGGTGGTCATGGTGTCTCCTCACAGCAAAAGAACACTAAGACAATAACTAAGGAAAACTGAGGTCAAGTGGATAGTATTTAAACACCAAACCAACTATCTATGACAAAGGAAACACTAATATGTTGGAAGATTTCTGATCCTCACTGGACCTATCAGTAATACCTTATTCCGGTCTCTGACTATTCTTCCCAAATTTATCTTCTAACCCCCTTTTGTGGTAACTCCAACTAATATATAGCCTGGTTTCAGATCTTCAGAGACACTGAGTATAACCATAACTGTCCTAATATTTCTCTGGTAAAGAAATGCAAAAGATTAAAAGTTGACTCAAGGAGAGAGCACTTGCTATGTAAGCATAGGAACCGGAGTTCAAATTCTCAACACGCACAGAAGAAAACTGAGCATATGGATTCTCAGAGCTCACTGGACATCCAGCCTATCCCAAAAGATAAGCTAGGAGTTCAATGAGAGATCTTATTTCAAGAAAATAATAAGACAGTAGTAGAACAACAACCTGACATCCTCCGCTAGTACCAACACATGCGTGAGCATACCTAATCACACACACAAGCAAATGTGCAACCCCACACATTATGACAAAGTGGACTTTATCTCTGAAATGCAGAAGTGGTTCAATATAATATATGTAATTCAATAAATTGAATAAATAAATCACAAAAGTCAATTTGAGGACAAAAATCATATCATGTAAATAAATGCAGAAAACCTTTGACAAAAGCAATTTTGCTTCATGATTAAAAAAAATGTTCTATAGAATTGAGAATTAGAAGAATTAAAGTCCACAACAAAATAAAAGATGTACAGGAAAAACCCATAGCTAACATCATCCTAATAGAAAAACTTTAGCAATCATGATGAAGTTGAGAATGAGACAGGGATATACACTGGCCCCACTACTTTTCAATATGGTGCTCAAAGTACTAGTGGAAGGGAAAAGGCAAGAAAAGGAAATTAAAGAGATACAATTAGGAACAAAACTCAAACCATTCCCATTTATAAATGATGTAATACTATATATCAGAAGGCAAAAAATTCTACCCGAAAATTTCTAGAAATAAATAAATTTAGCAATATGGCAGAACACAGAATCAACTTGCACAAATCAATAGGTTTTCTATACACCAACAACAAAATCACAAGGAGGTCATGGACGCACTCCCACTTATAATAGTCTCAAAGAAAATGTAATAGATAGAAATATACCTAACCAAGAAAGCAAGAATCATCTGCAATAAGAAATCTAAAGTTCTGAAGAAAGAGATAAAGACACTAGAAAATAGAAACAAATATCATACTCATAGACTGATAAAATTATTATTAGTCAAATGACAATTATACCAAAAGTCGTTTACAGATTCACTGGAACACCAATCAAAATAAAAAAAAACATATTATTCTTCACAAGAAGGAAAAAAACTATCATAAAATTCATATATAACAACAAAAGACCTTGTATAGCCAAAATAATCCTGAGCATAAAAAACAATGCTAGACAGATTATCATTGTATATCATAAAATATACTACAGAGCCATCATCATAAAAATATAATACTGACACAAAACAGGTGTGTACATCATTGGAATCAAATCAAATCTTAAATGTGAGTACACGTAATGTCGTCCACTTAATATTTGATGCCAAAATTATATGCTGGAGAAAAGAAAGCATCTTCAACAAATGATGCTTAGAAAACAGAATGTACACATGCAGAAGAATGAAATTAGACCCATATTATCACCTTGCACAAAAACTAGCTACAAAAATGGACCAAGGGCATAAATGCAAAACCCGAAACACTGACACTTCTAGAAGAAAACGTATTCACTACCCTACATTACATATGTATAGCAAATAAATTCCTGATTAGGACTTCATTTGCCCAGAATTAAGGCCAACAAGTAAAACGTAGATCTTCCAAAAACTAAAATGCTTCTGCACAGCTAAAGAAAAATCACACCTGGGTGAAGGGGAAGCCACAGAGTAAAGGGGCTTTTTGACAATTATAAATTTGACATAGGATTAATATGCAGAATATATAGAAAAAGCTAAAAAAATGAACAAATGAACCATCTGAAAAATGATCCAGCAACCTGAACAGAGAGTTCTCAAAAGAAGAAAAAAATGTAGGTAAGCAAAATTGCAAAAAGTGTTCATCCTTCCCCAACAATTAAGAAATTCGAATTAAAAACAACTCTAGAGATTTCAACAAAATTCAATCATAATGAGAAATACCAACCAAATAACCAACAACAAATAACGAAGGGATGGGTTCTCTGTGCTGAGAGGGGAAGTTAACACAAGCCCCACCCCTTACCCAGAAGCTATTGCCAATTAGTATCATGATAAGAAGAAAAGTTAGTTCTTCTTTACAGGAGTCTCACTGGATATATAGACCACTCTTAAGGCCCGTTCCATGCCCGACAGTGGATGGCCACCACAAAATGAACTCAGTGTTAAGACAAAATAATTTCTCTTACTCCTGCTCAAAATAAGTTGAAATTATTTTGCCTTAACATTTATTGGAATCTAAATGTATAATAAACCATAAATTCAAATGTTTTTAAAGAAAATTAAAATATTCAAAAAATAAAACATTTAACCATAAATACATGTAAATTAAATCTCCTGAAGCCTCATCAGGGCTTGAAGACCAGTGTGGAGAGGGTTGAAAACTAACATCTATTACCTTGCTAATATTAAAATGTTATCAATTGTCTATATCAATATATGTATAAATATTATATTTGCTTTATAAAATTCTGCATTTATAAAGTTAAAAAATAAACTCTGGTATTTCTGGAGGTTTTTTTGTTTTTGCTTCTGGTGGCTTTTGTTTTGTTTCTGTTTTGTTTTTCTCATAGTGTTTTTTCTGGGCTTTTTTGCTTGTTTGTTTTATTTTTTTCTTTTTTCCTACCCTACAGGTTTTTAGTTTATATATTATGATTTCTGATTTTGTGCTTCTAGAGGATTCCTGTACATGCCAATATGTGTGTCTCTATATATCTATATTTGATTTCTCTTTTGCTCTTTGCTTTTCTGTATATTGTTAGTTTTATCTTATTAAGGTTTTTGTTTGTTTTATTCTTATTTTATTTATCTTTCTCTTTAGATACCTATTTGATTTCTAATTCAAGAAAGTATATTGATTTATGTAAGAGGAAGGATCCAGGAAGAATTAGGGGAAGAAAAGGCATAATCAAAATACATAAAATGAAATTTTTTTCACCTAATAAAAACTAAAATAAAAAATAAAATGTAGAGGTATATAAGATATATAAAAATTAATTTTATAAATGTAATTTAAAATAATTTGAATCCAACAGTTTAATTATAATGTGCTTGTCATGATTTCCCAGAAAAATAGAATAAATTTAGTGTGTGTACATGTGTGTGTGTGTGTAGCATAGTGTATGTGGTATATGTATATGTGTGCTTGTGGGTATGTTGTGTATGTGATATGTGTGTGTGTGCGATATGTGTGTTTGTATGTGTGTTTATTGCTTGTGTATTAGTGTTTGTGATATGTGTTGTATTAGTCTGAAGCATATATTCTGCGTATGTGTGCATGTCATATATATATATAATGTTTTGTGTTTATGGCATAATGGTATGTGTGCTTGTGAGTATGCTGTATGGATGTCTGGATATGTTGTGTGTGTGTGTGTGTGCTTTATTTGTTGTGAGGGATTGGCTAATATAATTACCAAGACTGAAAACACCTACACTCTAACATCTGCAAACTGAACTCCAAAACAAGGGAGTTTGTAATGTCAAGTCCCACTTCTAGTCCAAAAGTCCAAGAATGGTAAGGTTCAATGTGAAAAAAAAAAGGGTATTTCAGCTTAGGTAGAAAGAGGAACTGATTGTTATTCCACCTTGTCTCATATTGTCATTATGGTAAGGCCCTCAGCAGATACCGCAATTGCGAGGATGAATCTCTTTATCCCTCTGAGCCCTGTGAATTAAATACTATCATAGTTGATAAAGAAGCTGCTTTCAGCCAATGGCTTAGCAGAACATAGCTAGCGTGGAAGATGTGTGTGTGTAGGGAGAGAGAGAGAGAGAGAGAGAGAGAGAGAAGGCAGAGCCAGAGAGAAGCCATACCAGAGAAAGACACCAACAGAACTTTACCCAGTGAGCCACAGCTACATGGCAATACACAGATTCATAAAAACTGGTTAATTTAAGATATGAGTTAGCCAGAAATATACTTGAGCTATTGGCCAAACAGTATTGATTATTTTGTAGTCTGGGCAGCTGGGAACGAATAAGCGGCCTCTGCCAACACTATCATACTTCAAAAATGCCCTTACAGAAATATCCAGAAATATTACTTTTTCATCTATCGAGGTGCCTTGCCTTATTCAAATTGACACATGCGATCAACAATAAAGAGTTCCTCAGACTGTCAGCAGGTACCTCACATGTGTAAAATGATGCCTGTTTAAAGATTTTTGTTTTGGACTTCATTTTTAATGATTCCCGTTTTCTTTCTAAAATATTTGATATTCTAGTTCCATTTGGAACTAGCTAACATGGTTTTTATGAAGGGAAGCTATAAATTTTCATGGGGAAGGAAAAGAAGTGGCAGAGCCAATGTACTGTAAAGAAGCCTTGGGGAAGGAAGAAGCTTCAGGAATTCAGACTTTTGATACAGCTCTCAAAGAGTCCTGGGTTACCAAATGAAAATGCAAGCATTGGTGAGAGAGAGAGAGAGAGAGAGAGAGAGAGAGAGAGAGAGAGAGAGAGAGAGAGAGAATAACATTTTTTCCTTCTCTGATACATATAAATTCTTAGATTAACAAGACCTTGTTCAAAACATATGTTTGACATCCTCACTAATTGATTCATCTAAATATAAAATGTGTATGAAAAGAAAACACAAGTGGCCTAGAAATATACATTATAATTTAGGAAAATTGAGTCTAGGATAGAGTACATAGCTTTTTTTCCAACATCAAAGATTTTTTTAAGGCATACTCACCTTCAAAATAATCCATTCCAAAATAATCCAACCTAGAGGTTGTATGCTCAGAAATATTGCAGAATGTCAATGAGCAAGGTACTCATAAAATGTTTCATATGTTTCAGAACACATAAAACTATTATATGAAAAATTAATATGGGACTACTTGCAGTCAAGAAGTTTTCATAGTAATGAGCTTGAGTAGTCTGATCCTATTGTTACAAGCTTTTAATGTTATAGTTACAAACAGCCCCAAAACATAAGAATTTGCCAGGAGATAAAGGTAAAGGAAGCTAGGCATGATAGCACATTCCTGTAATCCCAGCACTCAGAAGGATGAGGCAGGAGGGTCACCACAAGTTCAAGACCATCATGAGCTACATAATGTGAACTACAAGGCAGTTCAATGTGGTGGAAGTCTGGGATGGGTGGGTACAGTGGGGAGAGGAAAAAGATGAAAAGGAGGAGGGAAGGAAGAGAAATAGAGAGGGGAAAGAGGGAAAAAAGAAAGAAGGGAGGCTATTTCAATACTGCATGAAGAAGAGTCTAAAATAAGGAAAACTAGACTGTCAAGAGAAAGAGAAAACTATGAGAACTTTACATAAGATACAAGAAAATTGGAGAGGCAAGACAATTCAAGAAATCACAGATGAGGATAGTTCATGCCAACCATGTCAACACCACAGACATGCTCAAAGAAATACTGAACACAGAGGAGAAAGAAAATCAGTTTCAACCATGAAAACATAGAGAATTCATTAATTAGATGAATAAATTTAAAAAGGAAGAAATACATTAGATAGAGAAAATCAATAAATCCTTAAACTAAGGGAGAAAGAAAAAAAAACAATAACAACAACAACAACCAGGAAAACAACCAACAAAATTACAGAAATTAGAAAAATCTCTAGTAATAACCATAAAAATTAAAGGCCTCAAATCACCGGCAAAGGCATGTAGGTTAGCTTACGTACTGGCTGGTTTTGTGTGTCACCTTGACACAAGCTAGAGTCATCAGAAAGAAAGGAGCCTCAGTTGAGAAAATACCTCCATGAGATCCAGCTGTAAGGCATTTTCTCAATTAGTGATCAATGGGGGAAGGCCCAGCCCATGGTGGGTGGTGCTATCCCTGGGCAGATGGTTCTAAGTTTGTAAGAAAGCAGGCTAAACAAGCCAGTAAGCAGTCCTCCGTGGCCTCTAGGTTCCTGCCCTTCTTGAGTTCCTGCCCTGACTTCCATTGGTGATGAACAGCAATGTGGAGGTGTAAGCTGAATCAATAAACCCTTTTCTCCCCAACTTGCTTTTTGGTCATGGTGTTTTGTTAAAACAATAGAAACCCTAAGACACTTACTGAATTAAAAAAGTGGAACCAAGTATCTGTTGTATTTAAGAAACACACCTCACTGGTTAATAAACTAAGAGTCAAAGAATGAATGTCAGTTCAAGTAAATGGAAACCAAAATAAGCTGGGGTAGACATTCTGATGTCTGATAAAATCTAATTCAAAGCAAAATTATAAGAAATAAATTAGAAGGGCACTGCAGATTAGTGGAAAGAAGAACACATCGAGAAGATAAAACATTATAAAACATGGGCACCCATATGTTTTGAGGGTCCCAGTTCTGTTTTTTTAAGCAGTATTGGGAATAAAATATTTGATAGGTGTTGGTAAAATAATATAGTGGATGATTTCAGTACTACATTCTCATCTTGAAGGAGGTCATCCAAACTAAAAGTCAACAAATACATTCAAAGCCAAAGTACAGCATAGATCAAATGATCTATGCAGGTATTTACAGAATATTCTATCCGAAAAAATAAACACAATTCACCTTCTCAGCAGCACAGAGAACAAAGAGATCACATTCCAGATCACAGAGTAAATCTTCAAAAATGAAGAGGAGCTGAAATAACTTTGTAACTCACTCAATACATACTGTATTGAATGTTCAAGGTGACTCCGGAGATACTCAGATTTAAATACAGACAAACATACATGCCCAAAGCAGAGTCAAGAAGACTAAGTAAATAGTCTTTCCCAGGGAGCATAGGGGGTCACAAGATTGTATGCTACACTCTAGACAGCAAAATACCTGTAGATTGAAGAGAATAAACTTCCACGGATAGCATTCAGTGAGGGAGAAGCTCAGTCAGGGCTAGAGTCTGTAGGGAAATTTAGACACACGTTCCTCAGAGCACTCGTAGGAGGAAGCACCCAGGTATAGAGGCCAGAACTGACAACTGTATGAGGCCTGCCCAGGTGTATGAGGAGCAACTGTGATCTAACAATAAAGGACCTCTCATGAACTGGAACAACATCCAATATCTGAGACCCAGTTTTCCAAAGGTCTACAAAGAGGCAAGAACCACATCCTCAACCTGACCCTCTAAGCATCCCCATTGTGTGACCACACCTACAAAAGATTAACCTAGAGGTGTGGTAGATTGGAACCCAGGGAGGAATGTTAATGGTCAAGACTGGAACCAGCAAGAAAGCATGACTACTCTCAGATTCCATAAACCCAATAAACTTTCTCCCCTTCATTTTTATTCCACCTTTATTTAATACACAGTGTTTAGTTAGCAGGCTAGATAATTGCTAGCCCTGCTTTATACTCTTCTCTCTCTTCAATTTTCCTTTTCTTTGTTCCTTCTTCCCTTTATAAATTTCCTTCTGATAGCCTATCAAAAAAAACATAGAATGACCCACTTTAAGGTTTTACCTCCTGAGAGTTGGAATGGTTTTAGATTATCTTATTGCTTTTCTATACCGCTCTTCATTCTATCCTTTAATCAAAACTGCCTCTTTTCTGCTTCCCCACATCCCTACCGTTTCATTCTTTTATATACTTTATCTCTAACAATAGCAAATATATTAGTGCGTGCAGAAATATCAGAGTTTCTTTACTTCATAAAAGAGTTGGCACATTATAGGGGATTGTATTTTTATTTGACTATTTGATTTTCATATTATGCCCTCTCTTTGATAAGGATTTATTTCAAAAGAGCATTTTTCAAAATTATTGGGAATTGAGCTATGATATCTAAGTGAGTGCTCCAGACAATATGTGACGAAATCCTTCGACTAAACAGAAAAATAAACCATCCACGGCGACACAAAAGAACAATCCACACTACAATAACAATGAAGCAAATGAGGAATAAGAAAACACCAAGCACTTCAAATTCAAAAGTGACAGTGTGGGGAACCGGACGCGCACGGCAGCGGGCAGCCGGAACCGGACGCGCAC